>NW_008794581.1:562603-668100 GCF_000699145.1 Aptenodytes forsteri
CCCTCTCTTTTTTTTTTTGTGGGGGGGGGGGGGAGCAGGGATGAGGGGAGGAAACAGATATTTTTGCTAGGGATAGGCTGCAGAAAATCACTGGGAGCAGTGTCCATAGGGGAGTGGCAGGCCATATGCTATTCCCCCAAGCACTCTCCCATCCTTGACTACTTCAGCTCGGGGGATATCCTGACTTAGATGTGCCTCTGCCTATTTGTTTTTTTCTGGGTACTTGTCCAGTGTCCCCTTGAGCCCCTGTTATCCTTCAGTAGTTACTACTTTGTCATGCCCTTGTTTTATGCTCATACACTGAGCACAGCCAGCTGCCTTAAGCTTTTGCTTGATTCCTCTATGTGGAGAGTTATAAAACAGCCTTTTCAGTAAAGCAAATCCTTGAAGTGGCACAAGGCTCATGGTCTGTAGCTACATTAATTTATAGAAAAGTCCTTGTTGAAGACAAGAAAAATAAAACATTCTAGATTTTTCTTTTTATCAGATCATTATACCAGCAGCATCACTTCTTATTTAGATCCTATCCCCACTAAAGATAGTTTTAAAACTTTATATAGTGAACAGAAAGTAACAGTCAACAGGATGTGTAATTAAATGGCATTAATAGCTTCCTCATGAATTTCTTCAGTGCTCCTGAACATGAGCCTCACACTGCATTTTTCTGAGAAGTCCTGAACGCCAGCTGATGTGGAAGCGTCTGTTTGCACTGACCACCGCTCATCATCCATAGGGATATGAAGTTCCTTCCTAAATCTGCCTATAGGAAGCTCTAATACCTCCTTTAGTGATAGCCAGAGTGGGTATGGACTGAGCACAGCTGGCTGGCAGGGCACGCTCTTCCTCACGCCGCCCCGTCTGCCACCACTTGTGCCTCTTCTCCCAGGAAAGGCTTGGGGATAAGGTTTGGACCAGAAGGAGGACAAGCCTGACATTAAGAGTTAAAAAGCCAGAACCAGCTGCCATTGCAGACAAGTGGTATTGATCTGAGTTCATGACACAGAGACGTTAATAACTAGAGAGGGGCAGATTTTTTTTTTTTCTCAATCTGTGGGAATTTTCAAGCTTTCACAATTTTTCTGTATCTCATATCAAGGCAGGAAGTTGAAATACCAAAAGCCAAGCCAAATCCTCTTCCCCCCTTCCTTCTGGATTGTGTTGTTCAAAGTGTCTTTCAATTTCAAATATGTTTTTCCTCTTTTTTTCTATTTTTGTCTTTGGGAAGAAGTCATATGTCATCTTTGATCTGCTCTCCCTTTCCCACTACCCTCCAGAAGGCATCCCCTTGGCAGTAAATGCCCACACCTCTGGCTGTGCCCTGTCACCACCTCCCTATGAACAGTGGGGCCGAGCTGGTGCAGGGGTCCTCAGCACTCTCCCTCTAACTGCTACCATAGTACCTACCCAGCATGATACAGCAAATGGTTAATATGTTTTAATTCAAAAATAATTTAAATGAGACGTTTCAAATGTAGAAAGTCTTTCCCAAACATTTCAAGGCACAAAGTCCTTCCACTGGATCTATTGTCATAGACATTAAGTTTGGATAAAGCTCTGTTTTGATGGCTGGCTGCCTCTCAGGTAAAATGCAGTGAAGCACCAGGACCTACATTTATAAGAGAGAAGCAGGAGCTGAGCTTTTGCACCCTACAGCACAACTGACTCTAGAGGGAACTGGCCCCATTTTCCAATGCTGGTTACTCTAGTAGGTCCAAATGAGGCTCAGCACTTTTGAAAGTCAAACCTTGTTGTTCAGGCATATGGGACTCAGGCATAGATCCTGGATCTAGTTTCAGACACAAATGTTTGTGCCCAATGTTTCCCTAGGACACAGTAAATCACATCACTTACAAGCACTTACATGTACAGCCTTCTCCAAGATGGCAGTGGAAAGGGCTAGGCTACTATTGATTTTCCTCAGATTATGGCTATGTTATGTAGGGATCTGTACTGCTGTAAACTGCTTTTCAGAGTGCCTTTTGGATTTTTCTGGGATCTGGTATGCCTCTCTTCTGTATTTATCTCCTTTGTTGACTTTCTTTGGTTATTTTTGAAGTTGATTTGCCTAAATTTGAATCAACTTCATTTCATTTCTTAATGCTCAGTCTCTACAGATGAAAAAGGGGCAAAAAATTACTTCTTGTTTTACTTCCTTCACCAAAGTAGTGAGTATAGTGATATCTGTGGTGGGCTTTTACCTAACCTAGTAAAGCAAGATAGTATGTCCCATAAAAAGAGACAGAGCAATTTTATTCAAAAAATATGTGTTAACCTTAACAGCTCCTGACATATCCTCTCTTTGCTCATACCTTTAATGCCACAGGGTATACACACCTTCAAGGAATACAAATACCTAACATCAATAAGGAATCTCATACCATCCAGGTGCAGGTGTGCACAATTTATCTGGGACCAAATGGCATTCCCTTAACTCATTGCCTCCCTTCTCATTGCTCTTAAAGTCATTTGCATCTGAAGCAGATTGTAAGGGATCCCTTTTTTCCACAGAGACAGGGGACAAGTTGTCTTCCTCTTGAAAAGTGCTTTTGTGCACTGTTACAACTACTGTGTCTTCGTATTACTGTGACATCTACAAACCTTGGCCAAGGCTCACAACACTCTTGCTCTTGGGCCAGATAAGCATATTAACTCCACAGTGCCATACCTTACTTCTTTGCTCTCATTATGTCTCTTTTAATGATGGGACACGGCAGACTGGGCCATTCAGTCCAGTTAAGACCCATAGGTTGCACCTTGTTGTGCCCCAGCAATGGCAGCAGTAGTAGTCAGTTAATATTATTATTGCAGGAACTGACAGTCTTTGTTGCGCGCCAGGAGCCACAGTGCCAAGCAGGGAGCAACCACAGAGCAAAGGCAGTTACACCTTTGGGAGACTGCAGCATAGCAGAAAGAGGAGGGCTTGGGCAGATGGAAGAGCACAGGGAAGCAGTAGGAGGGCACTGGCTAAAATGACAGTATTCACACTCACAACAGCACACGGGCAACCTAATGCTGTCAGGTTGTCCATGGACAACTGCAAAAACAGCTGTACCTCCACAAGTTGCCTTGTGGTTCTTCCAGTCATCACTTGAGTGCACAAAAATCAAGCAGCAGGTAGAGCAGAACCAGAAGTCTGCTTAAATCCATCCTTATAGATGCAGAGATGGGAGCCACTGAGCGGGGCTGTTACCCGGGGATGTGCTGAGCTCCGTGAAGCCCCAGGCACCTTGTCACCATGAACCATGCTCGAAAAATATCCCAGAGAACATAACCACGGTCCTAAAAAGCCTTCTGGCCTCCTGAGTGCACAGCTACAAGGGATGGCCACTGCCCTAGAAAATTTTGTCAGTGACACCAGAAATAGCTGTTCAAAAAGGGACCTGATTCATTGACATTTGTTCTGTGAAATCTCACACTGATGCAATTTTGGGTAAATGCACATAGATGGAGTCAACCCACTTCTACTTCAGGTAAATAGCATTTATTTATTTCCCATGCCCACAAATCAGACGAATAAACCTGCTTTCTTGTTTAGCCCTGCGTGATAGGCCCAATCAGCTGATCCAGAAGCAAGAAATGATTTTGCAAATCGACATGGATAAGTTTTTAAGCCAGCTCCATTTCTGCAAGAACCCTGGAAGACTGAAACTGCAACATAAGATAGGTAAAAGGGATGACAGCAAAACAGAAAAGACAGTAACTGGAGACTCAGTAAAAACCTGATAGACACAAAATGGCTTTGTGCAGTGTTTCTAATGGTTTGGCTTAGTGCTGTGGCTTAGCGGACAGCATGGGAAAGCGCTTAGCCTTGCATCCCTGGCTCTGGCCCAGATCAGCCCTTGATGTGAAGAAATCCCTGCAAAAAGCTGTAAAGAGTAGTGGTGGCAAGGACATGGCAATGGGGTCCCCTTGCCAGACCTGCTGCTGTGGCGGCTCCCAGCAGTGACACACAACGCGCATGCCACAGATATACAACATACTGTGTCACTCAATCTGCGGGGTGGGGGGAAGACAGCATTGCGCTCCTTCAGCATTGCTCCAGCATCTTCCAGTTCCTCCACTGCCTTCAAGATGAATGGGAAAGCACCAGAATTCAATGTTAGGGTGCTGCACATCCCCTGGCAGTGATGTATTGTTATGGCTTCAAACACAAAAGGGAGCTGTGGTGTTTGCACGTGTGGCTGCTGGGCTAACTGCAGCAGTGCATGCTCTCATCTCCCAGTTCAGTCTTCAGCAGAGTTTTAATTTATTTGCTCAGAACTATTTATCTACCATTTTTAAACCTCACACACACACAAGGCTTCAGCAATTTAAAAAGTTTTGAACCATTTCCACCTCCCCGTTTCATTCCAATGTTGAAAGAACAGATACCTTGTATGCATTATTGAACACCGAAGATGGGGACAGAATTGAAAAACAAACAAGCTAAAGCTAAACAAAATATACTTGGTAGTGTATCTGTTATGTTCTTGCTCAGCTCAAAAAGACCCAGCTGAAATTGCCCCGTGATACCCAACTCATGTTATGTACCATTTAGAAATCAGAACCTAAGGAAGATCTTTGGCAATGTTTTGTCAGCAGATAAGCCAGCTAAACATTAACCTCTTTTTTGCAATCCCTAATCAGAGGTTTCCATTCACACGGCTGCTCTGTACTCTGAACCTTGAGTTAATGTGTCTCTGTTTTACAGGAAAGCTTTGCTCACGTCGCTTTTGGGCTCTGCAGACTTCACAATGTGACCTCCTGCTGCCGGCTCAGGAGGGAACATGATGCTGTCTCTGCTTAGGTCACGTTAGTTAACGAATCCACGTCAGGTCCAATGTTTAGCTTGTTAAGCACGACTTGTGGTTTCTGAATGAAGTGCACCATCCTGAAAGTAGAATTTTACAGACTGAGAGAAAGCACTATGATTTGGAAATTCACATTAGATGGACAAAAGTATTTCCAAATCCCTGTACAGGAGTGAAGCAAGCCTGAAACAGACTGCTTGCCTGGAAAAGCAGACCCTGCCAGCAGAGTACCTACAAGCCCTCAAGTGTCTTCTTCCATGAAAAAAATCAAATAGAAAACTAGACATTTTGGTGTTTCGGGAGAGTATATCAATGTGGTCTATTTTAAAAATATAAATAAGAGGGACACATTAGCTCAATGTTGTCATTTGTCGGTACTAAGTATTAAAAAGGAAATAGAGATAAGGGGCACAATAGCAGCAGAAGTCTTAGATTTGCACAGAAAGGTTGAATTTTCATTTGGGTAATTTAGGATTGTTTTGTGATTTCTCAGCAGTGCAGAGCTGATGCAGTTAAACTGGTTGCAGGGCAGATGCAGCATCCTGGGGTAAAAATGTTCTTGTGGAGCCACTCAGTGGCTCCCTGGTCCTTCACGAAGCCTGGTCAGCAGCATGGGGTGAGGAAGACTGGAGGATCTGAAGAGAGGAAAGCATCTTATAATATTCTCTGTCTGTCCCAGCCTGCCTGGACTCTGGGAATGTTCTGTGGGCAGCGCTGGGCCAGCATCCCCGCACAATGGAGCCATGTCCCCTCTTCCCCTCCCAAATTCTGCAGCTCTGGGACTGTCTGAGCTGCAGCGAGAACTTGGGGCAAGTCTTACTCTCAGTATCCTGGATATTGGGGCTCTGACCCTCTGTGTTTAAGTGTGCCACTGCAGACTTAGCCTGTCTCTTCTGTGTCATGAGAACCTAGTTTTGAAAGGCTTTTCCTCAGCTCCTGCTCAGACATTTTATTTTCCAGACAAGAAAATTAGCTGGGTCACAATTCAGTAAACCCTCCCTATCCCACACAACACTTCATCACATACTTAACTGTAACTTTAGCACTGACCTGAAGGGGATGTGAGCACATACTCAACTTGATGTCCATGCTAAATTATTTTCCTGAGCAAGGACTGGCAGAAGGATCAATCCTGAGCTGAACTTGCCAGATTTTATTTTTTAGACCTCAGCTGTTTTTTGCTGTTGTTTAGCTTAGAAAAAACCAACAGCATTGCAAGAATTTATTTTACATCACAAGAAAAGATATATTTTTTATACTTTGCTGTAACTCAATAACAATTGAAGGGATAAAGCTCACTAAAATAATTTATTTCTGGCCAGAAAGCAGAGACGAACATTTTCAGCTCAAAAAGTGAATGTTTTTCAGACTCACAAAAGGTGAGAACTCAGGGTGGTAATTGAGCACCCTTGTGGTCTTATTGCAGCCTTCATGCAAAAGCTCCTGGGTAGATGATTTCTTCTTACATGCAGTCTAAGGCTACAAAACTTTTTTGTAGACGTCCTTACAGTACTGCAAAGCAGTCCCGTGAATGTAAAATCATCAGTACAGGGATTATATTTATTTTTCCAGTTGTACAGCTCCAAGCACACTCTGACATTAAAAAAGTAAGGGACAGTAGCAGAGTACAGGGTCAAATATAGCCCCATGTTAAAAACGCAACACTGCTGATTACATTAGCTTTGGATCTGGGAGCAGATAAAGATACCATTTTCTGATTGCGTTACAACTGTGGCTAGGATGAGCTGTCCACCAGCTCTCAGCAACTCAATCCCTCCAACCTGAGGATCTAAATTTTAGACTTATGCAACAAAGAGCGGTAACGCAGAAGCCTCCCCTCTCTCCACATCCTTTATGTGTGCACCACGCCATTGAGGCACAGTGTTTGCTGCAGTATCCGCAACAAGCTGTTTATAAGTATGTCAGCCCGTGCTCCTATTGCGGGTGTGAATCTTGACAGAACAGGCTCAGTCCTGTGGGGTGCAGGGGGGCAGAACCTCGGAGCGGAGCCCGCTGCTGCCCCGCCGCCCTGCTCAGCTGCCTTCCCAGCCCTAACATGCCACCTCTGCTGAGATCCTCCAGTGTCCCTCCTATCATGGCCCTGCTGAAAATAGCTGTCTCCTGAGTGTCCTTCCCTTCTGGACCTCTAGGAAGCCTTCCTACAGCCTGTATTGTCTCACCTAGGTGGATCTGCTTCTCTCCGGGATCTTTCTGTGCTCATTTAAGACAGTGGGAAAATCATTTCCTCCTAAGAAATCATATACAGCTTTACTTGTAAATCTCCTGTGACTCACTACCTTAATAAGCAGATTTCTTTTACCATTTTTGATGTCAGATACAATCTAAATTATATTTGCATGTGTCCTAGGCTTCTCCTATGCAAAGGATTTCCAACATATTGAAGCAAAGCCTGATAACTGCTTAGGACTGAACAGTATTATCTGATTTTTTTTTTTAGTGTCTCAAGAATAGTAATCATACATTAGTCTGCAGTAAAGCCATTATATAATGACCCATCTGTGGAAGAAAAATTCCCGTGAACCTAGTGGTAAAGAGACAACCCATTTTAGCTGCCTATCACTTCCACATGAAGTAGAAGAGCATGGCTATATTGCCCAAAACTGCCTCTCCGGGAAGGCTAGTGAGAAGGAGAAGCCTGTGGATGGAGACTGGTTTGCTTGAATAATATTTAGTATGGATAGGCTGCATCATTATAAATACCTGTATCTGTTTAGATTTACCTCTGTGGTCACTGAGGGATAGCAGAAGCATATAGTGTCATGTGCAATTACAGACTCCATCCCGCTCCGTGGGAGGAGGCAGCACAGCTTTCATTAAACATCTTTTTATCCCAAGCTAAGAACTGTACACAACTGATCAATAAACTGGAAAGTAAAATATATCTTTTATTCAGATCAATAAAAACTCAAACTGAAGTATAAGCACAAAGGGTCAGACTGTGATGTCCTTATGGGCAGAAAACAGCACTAAATGCAGTTCAGTGGAAGCAAATAGCAAACGCAAGGGAGCTAAGGGGTTAGCCAGTGTCAGTAAAGCACCACAGTCAGACAAAATCACAAGAAAAAGAAAGAGAGAAAGAAGGACAAGTGAAGGGGAGAAGTCTGATATAATACTGCCAGCGTTGTATGGAACTGGGTGGGTTTTGCTCTGCAGAAGTGTGTGAGAAAAGTTTCCTGATATTCGGTGCGTTGGTACACTGACCCCCCTCTCTCAACAGATTTTCACAAAGATGTCACATTTCAGGTGAACCCATCTGAAGCTATATGCTATGTTGCTATATATGTTTGTTATATGCATGCATGTTATATACAGCTATAAGGTAGCTGTATAGTATATAGAGTATATAATATATGTTTTCTGCTTTACAGTGGCCAGAATAACCTGTACAAAAACAGCAGTGACCCTTTAGGACTTCCAATCAGCCGGGTAAGCCAATAAAAGGTAATGAATTTCTTCCTGTCCTTGCAGAACATGGAGGAAGGATGCAACTTCTCAAGATTGAAGTGGCTCTGCAACTCTTGTTTCCTTTGCTGCTGTCTGAGTTTCTACAGGCAGGTTGACTTACCTCTGATTTGTGCATCTTGCAAGGCAACCATTGGTGATGATGTAAAGAGCTGCACTGTGAGGTGTTCTTTGAGTTGGCTGTACTTCCAGGTGATCACAAGATTTTGGTTTGTTTGTTTCAGGGGGTATTTTTTATTTTGCAATTTCCCTCTTTTGGCTTGTAGGTACGATTTATAGCTTGCTTTGTTTTTATGCAAGAGCAGTTGTTCATTTCCTTTCTGCATGAAAACTTTCATCTGCTCTTTTGTGGCTGCTCTCCTCTTCAGGATTGCTGTTTCAGATTCAAGAGGTCCTAGCAATAATAGTTAAAATTGCCAATTGCTGGTCAGCAGTTAGAAGACACAGGACACTAGGGCTAGATGCAAGCTGCAGTGCTGATGGGGGAAAATGACTGAATAAACAATGCCAATGATCCCCTACTTGGTGCTATGTGAGCCAGATACACACACGGGGGCAGGGAGGACTGTCCGGTGCATCTCTCCACGGATGTGTATCTTCCCATGGAGCAGGCCTTAGGATGATTATTTGCAGGACTTGATAAATCTTCATCTGTTGAGGGCCAAGAGAAGATGTTAAGGCAGGCCCTCAGTACACAAACAGTAAATGATGCTAATCTCCCCTGTGCTTATTTTACACCAAACTGGCTGCCTTCATTTTGTATGTCAAAGACAGACATCCTCCTTTCCTACTCAGCTTGGTATGCACTGCCAGTAACTGCCAGCATTGCCCCTGAAGGTGACTGATTCATTGAGAAGTCTTTTGAAACTGAGTCCCACAAGCTTTCTCCTTTGCCACAAAGCATAAACTCTGATTTATCTTCATGACCATGCACAACTGCAAATATAATTGCCTGTGATTACCTGTGACAAAAATAAACTCCTACCACCCAGCCCTAGCTTTTAACTCTAGCCATTTCTGAAGTGTGAGCCACACATATTCACAGTTCTGCTGCTGAAATGTGGGGTTTGGAGGTCAGTGTGTCTTTCTTGGTTACAGCATACACAACCCAAAAGAACTGAACATTTTACCCTTTCCTAAGATAAAGTCCCCAAACAAAAAGAGCCAGCCAGAGACCTAAAAAAATAGATCTGGGACATGCAATTGAAGTTGAATTTGTCTCTAATAGCTCCAGAAGCATGCCCTATGATTGTAAGCCTATGGAAAGCATTTATGGACACCAAAAGTTTGGGGTGATGGACTTAAGGACTTGGCAAACGTGGTTGGTTAGAGGTAAGGTACTAGCGGTTGTACAGAATGTATCTTCACATTCATGCAATGCAGCTCCTCATTCTGCTGCTTACAACGCACTTTGCAAAACTTGCATCCACAGTGTCTCTCCACGTGAACATGAATTCTCCTATTTCTATGGATGAGGAAATTTCATCACAGAGAAGTTGAATGATTTTCCCTGGTCACGCAAAGCCAGAAACAGACGGCAGGAATGTCTGATTCATCTTCCTGGCTCAAACCGTCTGATGGCAGTTCCTTGGGATGAAGAAAACAGGCAGCTTTTTCAAGGGGACTTAGAGAATAAATGCAGTGGTCAAATCTTACTCCCTGTATATGTGTTTCCAGAACCTGCCATAAGTCAGCACAATAGTGTGCTAACTCCTGACAAAGACCAAATTTGACTAACCAAGTTCTTTGATAAACTTTGAGAGAGGCTGCACAGAATATGGTATCATCTTTCTTTCCCTAAGTGCTCAATTTGAGTCAGATTTAAAACATAGAATGTGAGGGGAAGTAAAGAAAAAAATCCCAAACCCATGACCTAAATAAGGAAATAAAGATAAATGAGTAGAGCAAGGAAAGTTTTTAATAATGCAGGGATCCAGTTCTTCAAGTAGAAAGAAGTTTAATCGATTTTAAAATATTTAAACTAGAAAATCTACTGTAGGAAACATTTCAGATAACTCATTCCATTAAAAAAAAAACATTACCAGAGATATGTGTGTGATGGAAAGCTGGAATGATTCAAACCCAGGATGGTGAGGGATTCAAAGTAGGCTCCTGGCTATTTTCTGGGCCAATGCTTCCTATCATTTCTGGATCCAATTTTTTTCTAATTCTGTTGCCACCTACACTGTAAGCATTAGGAGTGGGCATGCTGGGTCAAGGAGGCTATGGGGGTGACAGAGGCAGTCCGGCCTTCAGGGAGGTATTGGCATATGGAACAGCACCAGGGAACCAGACCGTTTTCCAGAGGAAAGCATCACCTCACAGACAAAGGGGAGACAGAGAATGCTGCAGGGACACTGGTGTTTTTCTTGGATGAGCTGGCCATAACTGTGCTAAGTTCTTTGTATCTAGGTGGTGACAGATACCTAATTTTCACAGCAAAGAAAGATGGCTTTGGGCCTTGTAAGCTGACCACCTGCCTTTTATTTGGTCTTTGGATGCCATGGAAATCTTTCTGCACACTTAGCTATTCAGATCAGAAGTAGGCAAGGAACGAGAGGATGATGAGAGGATCACTGTCTCCCCTCCTTCCACCACAAAGAGGGGATGTTCATTTCCAGGGTGTATAAGCTGCCCAGAGGATAGACTCACCCTGCAGAAAAGGCCATAACAAGAGTCATCAAGGCTAGTTTGGCTATGAGAGGTTGTAGTCTGAGGATCCATTGGCATGTGAACTAACAGTAATGGCCTTTCCATTTCTGGGACACACTCTCCTCTTCATGTTTTGCTTCCATTTCTCATTGAGCATGCTAAGAAGGAAAACATTTGGACATGGCTCAATTGCAAATAATGCTTTTTATTTACACGTGCACACATGAGCCCAGTGATTTCTGCAGTGTAAGAAAAAGAAACTTGGTCAAGGTCCCAAGCTAGTAAAAGGAGTGCAATGCTATATCTTCACACCATTGGAATAACTGATGGAAAATCACTCCAAGAAAGTATAACTTTCCTGGAGGAAGAGTTTTCTTCCCTCTTACAACTTCCTGTAAGTTCTTCTATGGAAAGTCTTGGGACTATAAGGGAAAAGATTTTTAAGGAAGCACAAAAGAAATAACTTATCTGTCAAATGTAATGCCATTTGTCTTGTAATCACTGTATTCAGGAGCCTTCTTTGCTAGATAAAATTTTCTGCTGGGTTCAGTTATTTTGGGGGATGAAGTCATCTGCACTAGGCATACGCAAAATGATTAAGTCATCTACATTTCCCTGAACTTTTTGCTTCGCCACCCTGTGGCACATCCGCTGCATGGTGAGACAGTGAAGAACAGTCAGCACAAGTGGAATAAAAGTCTCTTGTACGTTGCCATAGGATGTATCTGTTTGCCTGCTTCCAGATGTGGGGGGTTAAATGCATTTTGGGGTTGCCATTAGAAGCTAAGCACTCAGCACTTGAAGCTCTTCGGCTGAATCTAATGCTCATCTAATGCTCAGTCTTTAGCTTAGGCAAAACAGCCTGGAGGAGCCAGACACCCTGCTGAATTGTAATCAATTCCGATGCTGCAGGAGCAAACTCCTTTGATGTAGAGGCTCGTCGTGAGGTTGTTTGCTCTTCTACAGTGTTTGTTACTCAGGTATTTTTTGTTACTTCCATTTGGTCTTTGCTCAGAGTTCACTCCTTCCCGTTATTTTGGTGCTAATCAGAACTAATCTCTTTCAAAAGTTTCTCCTTCAACCCCTTGAACAATTTCTGAACTGAGATGAATATCAAATCCCATGAGCAAGCACAGATTTTTTTTATAACTATAGGTAAATGCTAACCTGTAAGTGTTACCAAACGTGTTCCAATATCATGAGTTAGTCTCAGGGGCTTTCCTGGTGGTCAAAAGATTTCAAAGAAAATATTTCTCTGGTTACTTCATAATCCCATTACTCAGAAGCGCTTTGGAGCCAAGCGTAATTTATAGGCTCAGTCAGGTCCAAAAAGTTTTCCCAGGAGATGCCAAGCTCTGGTTTAGGAGAACCAGTGAGCCACTTTCTTCATGGTGGTGTTGACAAACTCTGTCAGTAATGGTGCTCGTAGGTATTTTTCATCAGCTATTGCTGGAATGGGTTTGATTTACATGTGGTGACTCTGATTTCTTTCAGCACTTCTCTGATGCCTGGCTCTGTTAATGTGCTGAAATCTGGAAGAAGGGGAAACATAGCCTCTCATGTGCTTTCGGTGTGGTTGCTCCCACATGGAAAGGGCTTCTGCAGTGCCAGGGATGCTTGACGCCTGTGTCTGCCAGTCCCTGACATTGCACAAAGCTGATTTCTGGAGACACTGGGGAGCACTGAGGGCTGACAAGGGGATGTAGAGGTCGGGACAGTCTGGAGTGTGGGAAGGAATTTAGCTGCTGCAAAGGCAGAACTGAGACATCTCCCTGCCTTTGACACATCTGTGATGGAGGATTTGGGGAAGATTTGGAGGATGTCTGAATCTGATAACCTTTTCCATGCCTTCTGTTTTATTCTCCTTTTTCATGTTTAAACCTGATTTTTTCTGCAGGAATTATTTTGGGACAGCTTGCACTCCAGTGACAGCAGTCCTCGTTGGTATTTAGCTATAATTCCTTATCAGCTTTTAGGTACTCCAAGGAGGGGGCAACATTCCCACAGGGCACACTTCAGCTGTGAAGCAACAAAGGGGTTTGTAGTAGGCTGAAGATGGAAGAAGAGGTTAACACACAGAAAAGATATGTTACTCCATTGAGTTTTAAGGTACAAAGGGAATAGTACTATATCATAAAATGAATTTACATGCCTTCATTCATTCTCCCTGTAGTATAAAATGCCCTAAATGTCTCTGTGTCTGTGGTTCTCTTCCTATTGGAAAGTATATAAAGAAGAACAGCAAATTATTAAAAGAGCTCTGGTGCACTAAATAAATAAAAAATAAAAAAAAAAGGAAAATTCTAACACACTAAAATTGTTTCGCGATAAACCAAATTAATTCTTTAGTGTGATGCATTGATGTGTGAGGTTCTTAGCTTATCTGCTGTTAGGAGATTTTATGCTGCCTGCCCCAACATTATGAATACCAATCCTTCCTGAGCACCCAGAGGAAGATTGGTCACCTACTTGTTCAAGTAGTTACAGAACAACAAGCTTTTGGGTTTGGCTGGATACTTAGGGTGCTTCAGTCTTCCCATTCTTAGACTGAAAAGAGTCATACATAGGCCTGAGAGTTCAATGAAAAAATAAAGGGCGGGGGGAGGACACGCATCATAAATGAGATTTGGATCTTATGTTTGAGAGTATCCAAACAGAAAAGCTGAACAAGCACACTGATTGCACTTCATGAATTTGTGTTTCTCCTCATAAACACAGGCTTTAATACACTTTTCACTAAAGAGTGGCTTTCACAGTAATGCCCCTCATCCTACTGTTCCTGTGCTTTTGTAGCAGAGGCTCTAGTCAGCTGTGGTAATGCAATAATTCATAGCTCATCTCTCTTGGGCCTGATCAAGCCTTTGGCATATGCACTCAAGCCTCCAAAACACAATTCCTCCCTTCTGCTTGGCCCAAATGTAGTCCTTTCCCACATCATCAGAAAGATTAGCTCAGTCCTCCTTTAGGAGATTTTCCTTTGGGCTGTTCATCTTGTGTCCTCTCTCCCCGCAACAGCACTTTGCTTCCTGCAATGCAGGTGAGTTAAAGGTCATGTATCTCAGTGACGCAGAGTAACCAGTGCCGAATACCTTCCTCAGTAATCAATATCTGCCAACAAGGTGATGCACCTGTTGCCTTATGAACTATAAAAGATTTGTTCATTCAATATCATATATTTTAGACAGAAGACCTTATTTAAAATCAAGTAATTAAAATGTAATAATTCCATCGTGATTTTCCATTCAGAAATAGTGGCATCCTTCGGAGGCTTGTGGCTCCTAACCAGGATACACGATAGCAAAGAAGAAAACCGAGACAACATCTTTGATAGCAAAGAGGGTGACTGATCACAGAATTCAGTGGAAAGGTGGAGCAGCCTGAGTGTTATCAGGCTGAGCAATTCAAAGGTGAAATATCCATAACTGTGAGTTGGAGATTAGAGAATTGCCCTGTTATTACAATGCCCCACTACTTTTAAGAGGAGGAATGGTTTGGTCAGGAGCTTCCAAGAAAAGATAAATTCACAGGCAAAACTTCTGTCTGAAGGACTACAGGTGGCTTGGGCAGGCAGGTGATGGTTTAGCATACACTGGAAAGAGGGAAAGATGGCTCTTTCACACCAGGTTTAGCAGAGCCAGTGCTGTGTTGGGGGGAGAAACGCAGTAATACAGGTAAAAGAGCTAATGAAGAAGTGGTCTGTAGACTGCTGTAGGCATAAGGTTTAGAAGAGCAACTTGAATACGTAGGCAGGAAAGGCAGTTTCTAGAAGGAAATCACAGGTTCAGGAGGAGCATAGAAAGCATTGGAGAAAGAGGTGGTGAAGGCATGTTTCCCTCAGCACTGGCACAGCAAGCAGTGAGCAAGCAGAGAGGAGCTGTGCAATGAGCTCTGGATAAAGACCATTTTTGGCTCTGTCCCCAGCCTGTGTGTGTGACGACAGCCAAATCATTATACCTTTCCTGTGCTTTTTTATCCTTCCCACTATGGAAATGTCTCTTGCTCCAAGTTTGCATGGTTCTAGCACAGGAGGGCCTCACGTTCTCTGTGGCCTTCAGGCACCATGGCAACGAAATATTATCTAATTATAACAGAAATAATAGAAAGAAGGCCAGGTCCAAGTACAGGTCTGGAAAATTAAAGTAATAACGCAGAGGGAAAACACAAAATGTCCATAAACTTTACTAGGAAGGAGTGCTTATCAGCTTTGAAATCTCTGGGTCTCTTTCCCTTTGTCCATCCCTTTCCCCCTTGTCATTCCTCTTGTATTATGCCTTCACTTATATAGCTATCAGCTGACATCCAGCAGCTAAAATCTACATGTGTCATTCCCAACTATAGCTTGCACATTGCTACGAACTGCTTCTCTAGCCCTGTTTCCATGGAAATGGAAGCTAGCAGCATGACAATAAAGTAGGAGAAAATCATCAAAAGAGAGCAGTCTAATACCTTTATCTTACTTCTGCTTAGTAGTAGCAACAAGGCAAACGCTTTCTATCTAGAGCCATTTCCAGTGGTGGATCTCAAAGTGCTTTCTAAATGTAACTGTAGTTAGCCTCAAAACATCCCTGAGGTAAATAGTACTCCCATTTCATAATGGGCAAATAGACTTTTTAGACTTGAAGCTCCCTTGCCAGGTACGTACAGAGTCCTTTTTTCAGACTGGGCCTTTTAGGCACTGCATAGCAGTGTCACATAGCATGTGACATGACAGGACCGTGGTAATATGTTGAGGAATAGACCCCAGGGCTGTCCATCACACCACTTTCCCCCAAGAACAATCTTCTTCCTAGGTGTAGAAGGAAGTAAAAATGGCCTTTCCTGACTTCCTGGGATTACAGATTCAAATTAAATGCCACCAAAAACAACAAAAAGTGAGTGTCTGGCTTTCATTCCCACTTCCATTCTCAGAAAAAATGAGATCAGAGAATAGGAAAGCCTTTCAAGCACCTTTAAAACAATTGCCTATACCGTATGTCTGACCTTCTCACTCCCATTTCCATGGAAACAGAGCAGAAAAAAAAATGCAGTAGAATGGGACAGAGGACAGTTACACAAATGTATGTAATAGTTCTCACTAATAGACTCCAATTTCAGGTTGGGTGCATTTCAAGCAGGGTAATTTAAAATCTGATAGATATCTGAAGGTGCATCTCTCCCCAGTACAAATCTTCACCAGCTAGTCAGATCTATTCTTTCTTAGCGTTCATATCACAATAAACTTTATTGCATTGATTGATAGGTCTCCTCAGCTTGGTTGTTGGTTGCACCAAACTTTCCCTTGTAGTCCTGTGGAACAAATGTATTAGAACAGGTACATATGAACACCACAGTCTTAAAACAAGTCTCAGACACATTGAAAATAAATCTGTCCATCTATTTGTCTGTCCATCCATCTTTACATTACCTGTGCACTTCTGTGTTTCCACTGGGCCAAGCACGTAGCACTGATTTCATATGCCAGCTGCCATACGGTTGTCTTTGCTTTCTGGGGTGATACAAGCATTGTAATGAACGGTATTATTCATTCTGGACAGTACCACAGCTTAATGGGAACACAACAGCATTTTTCATGTATTTGTTTTATTTGCCTTCAGTGAAAATTTGCATGTGCATCAACAAGTCCATGGGAGGCAGCAGGCTTGGGATGTAGGTTCCTGGAGCAGAAGGCTCCCAACTTTCTCCTTTCATTGGCAGAGAGATGAGACAAAGTGGTGATGATGGGTTCACACACACTTGTTTATTTTGTGTCACTGACAGAAGCGATGACAGAAAATTCCAGAACAATCTGTAACATACAGCTGGAATACTTTAAATGGATCAAACCAACATTTGGAAAAAAGGAAGGGAAAGGTTTTCAGAGCTTTTTTCTGTCATCCTGGCATGGAGGTGGTCCTGCATGTGCATGAGGGGACACTTCTGCATGGATTGACTGTTGCAGAGGTCTGTCTGGGCTCAGAAGTTTGCCTGTGGGACAAATCACTCAGGCAACTTCCAATACACCCTAAACGAGGTGTATCCTCCAGGAAGGTGTCTGGTCATATAGAGAAGGAAGAGGGGGACGCTGACTATTAGGACTTTACCCAGTTAAACAGAGTTTGCTCTCAGGAAAGACTCTTTGAGCACGAAGTCTGTGTGGCCTTAAACAAAAATTTTATAGAAGATGCTGTAATTCTTCATTACAGCTGCTTTAGAGCTACTTCAGACTCTCCTCTGCCTTCACTGTGGACCGTTCAGTCAGAAAATAGGGAAGAAAAATGCTGAGGCCAGTAGCAGCCAGCTACCGAAGGGTCTTGTTAAAATACCCGAAGGAGCTCAGAAAAGGAGACTGAGGGATTTCAGTGTGCAAAGGGGAGTTGCTGAGGACAAGAGAGGGGGAGAGACTCTCAGGGAAAGAAGAGCCATTTAAAGGAGTCCTGCTGGCAGGAGGAAGAGGAGGGAGGAGCAGGTCATAGAGTAGAATCAGTCTTGCAACAACTGGGAAAATGCAAATAAAGAGTAAATGAGGGGGGAACTGTGGTCTGCTTATGGATATTCTGGAAGCAGACAAATAGGTTGACCTAATTGGATAAGTTATTAACCATGAATTACTCATTCCACCTGGATGATTAGCAAGTCTGTTTATTCTTGTAGCCCATTTTGTGTTTCTTCACAGATCTCACAGTTAAATGCAGAACTGGTTACTTAGGTAAGGCATTTTGATAAAGGAAGAAGGTAAACTAGTCAACTTGCTTACAATGGCTTCCTGCCCAAGGGCACTTGACACAGATTACATTACACAAAGAAATAATTCAGATGTGACTCTGAAGCAACCACATGACTCACACTGAACCTTTATTATAAACTTTGTTAATTGTTTACATGTGCAATTAAAAAGTCTGTACCTCATTTTGGCATGAATAGAGCCAGCTCAATTCTCCTTGAACTTTACTCAGAAAAGTCTGAGTTTAGACCAAGTAAAGCAGATGTACCTTTATCCGTAGAGCTAAGATGTTTTGGCAAGGTTGATCTGAACTGTAGAGAGCTGTTAAGTGTTGGTGTCCTTCCACTCCAGCAAAAGAAAGCAGGAACTGCCTTACTCACTGGCTAATTTATTTATCTTCAGATATTGCATGGAAAGAGAATTGCTGTCCTGGGACACCCCTACCTTTCTGGTGCTAAGAAAGTGTCAGGGCAAGCTTGGTCAGAAAAAAAGGTGCAGCATTAAAATTCAGCTCCTCTTTGAATTATTTGGGAAAGCTTTGCTTTCTGGCCCATCTAACTTTCCAGTAAAGTGAGATCACAGCAAGTCTGACAGACTTTTTGCCTATAAGCCAGGGCATCCGGGGCAGTTTGCTTCTTCTGAGAGAGGGAGGACAAAGCTCTGCTCTTGGTCTGATCGCCACGGTCATCTGTCCTGGGCCTGCTAGACCTGCCTGTACCTCTGTGAGGGCGCGACTCACCCAGAAACACCTCTTAAGATCCAGATTGTGCTTGAGGCTCTCCACATGGCCTTGCAGCCTGCATAGCTCATGTTAGTCCTCCCTCCATTATCACAGCTCTGCTCCAGATGTGGTTCCTTTGTTCCTGTAGCACATATAGAATGGCTCCGTCACTTTGTAGGTCCCATCACCAAAAGTGACAGGATTTTTAATTTGCTTATCAGAATATTTTGGGTCTGGTACCAAAGATTCTTCACATATGAGAGATGAGGGTGGGTGACTGATGATAGCACCTCTGCTTCCCAACCTCCGCATTCCTTGCTCTATGCCTGTCTTCCTGTTAAACACTTCTTTGGTTCATAGCCCAGTGGTTCTTTCCAGGTCACTTGTCTCCCAACTGCCTTAGAAGGAAGGTCCAGAGGTCCAGGCACTGCAGGGAGGAAGGCTGATGTCCACCCTTAGGAGCTCGCTCCCCCCTTAGTCTTGTTTAATGAACAGATGCAATGCTTACCTTCAGATCTGGACAGAGATGTCTCTGCTCTGTTTTAGGGGAACGTGGACTTCTTTGCCACGCACAGCTCAGAGTCAGTCCTGCAGGGAAGGGTGTCCTACAGAGGGTCCTGTGCCCCAAAGTGAGGCTGCTCTTGGCCCACTAGATCACCCCACATTAGTGCCTTATGCATGGTTTTGGGAGCCAGGGACAGGTCCCTTTCTTAGAAGATTCTCAAACCTAAGCTCTGGCTTTCTTCCATGACCTGAAATTAATACACCAAAATGGCAAAGAAGGCATAGAATGGAGCAAGGTATGGTAAATCTGAAGATAGTTTTGGTTGACTCTCTTTTGGAAGCCATGTGGCTTGTTTAGTGGAAATCCTTCAGATCTCTTGGGGAGGGAGTCATTCACTTACAGACAGTCCTGTTCATCCCTGGACTTCAGGAGCTGCTTTTAGAGCAGCCTCTCTGTCACCCAGAGGAGCTCAGTTCTAACTCCTCCACACTGCAGTGCCTCCAGGATGCTCTGGTGCAGTGTGTGGTGGTACTGCTGGGAGGTGGTCCCAGGGATGCCCCTGGTATGCCCTGCTCGGAGATCACAGCTATCAGACACCAGGAAGAATACAGGTGTGGGGCCATAGATCTCCTTAAAGAGATATAACCACAGCCTTCTTGCTTTGCCTTTCCTGCTCATGAGGTTGGGAACGTAACCACGGAAATGCACTTCAATTTTGCAAACATTACCTTGTGCTTCCAAACATTCTTCAGGAATCTTATCAGCAATGCTGAATGGTTTTTGCATTGAGCTAAATTGCCAAAATAGCTATTTTGTTGGGTTGTGACTCAAAAGATCTGACATCTGTTCAATGCTCTGCTACCAAGTTTATCTGTGGCCACAAGCAGATCCCTTCTTCTGTCTGTAATGCAGAGGGGTGAACTAACAGTGAAGTGGGGGGATTTAATTAGCTAATGTTTTGCTTGTTCAGATGCAGAAATTATCATGGCCCTGTAACATGTTAAGAAAGAAGGCAGTGAGTGAAAAACACCGATAAGGTCTGCAGAGCTGCAGCATAGCACCCAAGAGCAGAGAAAAGGAAGAAACAAGCTTCTAGAAAGTTCCAGCCAGTCCTGCAGCTACCTGGAGCCTCTGGACATGTTTTAGCATTTATCAGGTCAGAGCGTTTATCAGGCTAATATTTGAGTTTATACAAAAAAAAGAAAGCATGTGTGTGTATGTATTTATATATGTAGTTGTACAGATTTATAGCTGTAATTGTAAATCTAGGTTACTAGAAAATCACACACACTTTCATGTATATATATTTTTTTTCTGGTTTAAAGAAAGAGTGAAGACCACTCCCATTATAACACAGGTTTCTCCTGAAAAAAAACCAAACACGAAATCAGCTCAAGTCTATCTCTCTGCCCTTCTAAGCATGGTAGAAACCAACCAATCTATTCAAAAGATATTGCAGAGACAGCAGATCAACAACATAGTCTTCACTGCCTTAGAAAACCAGGCCAAAAATCAAGCTCAGCATTTGGAAAGATTCCTATAGTCCTCACACTCTACCACTTGAATAAGCAGAAATAATTCTCTTCAAACGTCCTCAAAGAAAAACTGTTTTATCAATTTGTTTACCTTTTTACACTCTAATTTCACTGGATTATGTACTGTGTTTTTCAGACTTGCCTCCCATTTTCTGCCCCTTTCCTTCTTCCTGTTGAGAAAACAACTTACAAAAGAGCCAGGTGAAAGTCTGCATAGTCTCAGACTCAGGCTAGTGATACCTTGGATCAGCTCCTCCCTACTTAGCAGCTTTATCTTGGTCTACGAGTAATTTTTAAATTAGGGTTGTCCACCTGGCTGGCTGGTGACTGTACCCATCCTGTGAGCTGATTATGTCCAACTTCCAACTGACTTCAAGTGTTTCCTGGTGTGTTGATGCATGCCTGTGTCCTGAGTACCTCAGCCATTGCAGCCATATGTGTGTCCTCAGTCCCTGAGCCATTGTTGCATCCAACTGACTGGCCCATAGCATGGCCCCAGAATTGACATCCCAGTTTTGGAAAGGTTGGCTGACACAGGACTTAGCTTTAAATGAACAACTCTTCAGCCAAGTTGTCTTTCAGCCAGTACACACAAAGGCCCTTGTTCCTTTCCTCCCATTGCCCCAAAAGTCCACCAAAGAGTACTACAGAGCTTGGGCACATGGAGAAACATCAAGAGAGATTTGGAAACCATGAAGAAAGTGAGAAAAGGGCAAAACTACCAACTACTTATATTATCCACTGTTTAGTTCTGACCCAGAGTATTTATTTCTTCTCATTAGCTCTAATTACAGAAGTATTTTGCATTATCATCTACATGGGGTATGAAGCTTGCTTGTTCTGAAGAAGAATGTGGGCACATTGCTTGTTGTCACCGCGGAAGCTTCTCCAAAGTCTTGCTCAGACTCTCTGTGAAAAGAATCAGAGCTGTTCTCTCAGCCCTCCAACCCCAGACTGCCAGCAAATCCTGTCCAAACATTTTCAGCAGTGGTCATAGGGCTGACAGCATTTTCTGAGAACATTCTCACTAAAGAGAGTTCCAGTAGTGTTACTTCTCCACTCTACAGAAGATTTTATGGGCAGGACTCCCAAATGTGGCCACAGATGCAGGACTGAACTCCTACAGACAGACTACTTGTGATCTTCAGGTACTCCTGAGCATTATCCTGCCAGGGGCTCCAGCCTACTCCAGTGATATTACAGAAAATTGAAGGAATTCAGCACCGTGTATATAGGGTTTGTCCCAAATAAAGTCTTCATTGCCTTTGGGTGGAGCAGTTAATTTTGAGTGCTTTCAGGGCATGAAAGACATCCTCTACATAGACTCTTACAGATGGTGCAACAGGTATTAGACTAACCAAGAAAGCTGGGAAACATTTTGCTCTAGAAGAATTTTATTATTTCAGATAGCCTCTCAAAAGTTTACATATTCATCAAACTGTATTTTTTCTCAGAATCCATCAGTTTTGTATAACTTTTTTTGGGTGATCAGGGGTTGAGAGTACTTATGGCCATTTTTGACAGGTTCCCATTTCTTGTGACATGTGAACCGCGGGAACCAGTGCAAAAGGTTCATGTCCCACCCAGACATGAGTTCCCTTCCTTTCCTCTCTCCACTCCACCTCTGTGACCCCCATTATCAAACACGGTTTAATCTTCCAGGGCTTCTTCCTCAGCAGCCACATTTCCAGGAATAGGAGAAGTCTTTGCAGCCTCCTGACGTGACCATTTACTAGACACTGTGTGCTGGCACTGCTTATATTCTGGGAGGTTGCTTACATGCTGTGCAGGCACTGGCTTTTGGTCACACATATATCCTGTTGTAGCAGCATTTGTGCTCCTTGCCCTGCCTGTTTCTCTGCTCTCTTACTCCTCCACTAGCCTGCCTCAACTCCAGTGAACACTGTCTAATGACATAAAACATAGCACTTACCAATATTTACATAAAAGCACAATCTACTATGGAACAGTATGGCCATTGGAAAGCCCAAGTACTTTACTTATTTTTCCTGTATCATATTTCTTCAGTTCTTTCTACTTTTTAAATTACTTTTGTACCTTGTAGGGACCAAGATGGCTTTTTCCTTCTGGTTTTGCATCTTGTTGATCACAGTGGACTGTGCAATAATACAATAAGTTATAGCGAGATGGCAATGGTTTTGGACGTAGTAGGACACAAGGAAGTTAAACTGTGCCAGCCTGAAATAAGCATCATGGTTTTTGAAGTTTACTGGAAGTCTCTTATCCAAGTCATTAATTGATCAGAACCACCAGAATAAATGAATTATCAGATTTTGTGCACCTCTCAGTGCTTCAGTAGATGTCTTGTCAACTGCAGAAAATAAACTTTTGCCTAAAGGTATTCAGTTGCATAAATAACCCATCAGCATGCAGGCTGGGCTAAGGCAAAACATCCATGTGACAATTCATTTTTGAGAGCAAGCCTTTCTCGCATTCTTCTTGGCTGTATTACTAGTTCTGGATCTGACAACTTTTTTTTTCATCCAGTCATAAGGGGAAAAGCAAACAAGGATATTTTTGCATCTGTCCCATGTAATGCTGTGAATTACTTTGCTATAATCCTGTTTCTCCTTTGTACAAGAAACCAGCTGCTCTGATTCAGCTTGTGAGCACACACGAAGTTAGGAAAAAAACCAGTCATCTCCAGATTCAGTCATGGCTTCTCCCATTATGTTCTGATGGAATTCCAGTATAGTTCAGTCTCCCTCTTCTTTAGCTAGGAGTCCTATGGGGGAAAAAATTCACCAAGAAAAACATTTTTGAAATTCTGTGTGCTATCAGATGGATTTAGGTCCACGATGTTTCATGAAATCAAGAATATCAGATCAGATTATATTGATAGAGAATGAGGAAGGGGAGGTAAACATGGTTTAACTTACTGAAACACCTTGAAAGATCTCACTCACTGGTGGAATAACACTCAATGGACTTAGTGTGCTGTTGAAGGTTATTTTTTGCAGTGCAACCTTAGCCTAAATACACCCTCCCTGCTGCTGTAGTCTGTATTGGTTGGCCACAGATTCTTCAAAGAAGATGAAACACTGTTCTCTCATGAATTTCACGTTTATTAAAAGGTTTCATCTTCTCCTGTGTAATGTTTGCATCACAACACAAATCATCAGCTTGCTTTGACCCTGACACCATTTTATAGGCTTAATAATAATAAATCTATGTCCTGAAATAGTTTCTGCAGATTACAGCAATCAATCAAAATTCAGGGAGCCTTAAACCATTAATGTCATCAGCAATGATCCAGCACCCTGGGAATCCATCTAAATCAGCCATTATTACTGAAAATGCTCCTTAAGAGCCTTAAGATAAAGGTAGTATTTGGGAGCATAAATTGCGGTTCTATTTTTATCAGCCATTGAGGGATGATTTTCACAGTGATTTTTTTGTACCTGTTTTGAAAAAGACAAAGCCAGAACAATTCTTTCTTTTGCCTCATGCAGCTGTTTTGGTTATTGTAATAGAAAAATAGAAGCTAATACACAGCAGATTGCTTTACTAGAGTGAAACTGAAGTATTTGTTATGTAAAGGAGTCTCCGGATTTTTCGAAGGAAAAGGAAAGAGCTGCTATCACCGGTCCTTAGTGCGCTTTATGTTGAAACATTTCTAGTTCAAGGCAAGACTCCTATGAGAAGCTGTGCCCACTTTATTGGACTACAGATGTCTACAGGTTTGGTAATTTCATACTGTGGAGTTTTGTGATGTGGAGAAACAATGCAGGCGTTCAGGACAAAGCAATTCCTTCACTGAGAGATATATCTACAACTCTTTGTCTTGGGATTTTCTGTAGCCATCCATTAACAGAGTACCTGAAAGCCTATCAGGTAAAATCAACACCAATAGTGAAATGTTGCAGAACTCAGATACTTTTTTCTTTTGTAGGTAAAAGTCTGTTTACTTTCTGGTTTGCGTGTAGACTTTTTAAAATTATTTTTCTTTTACCTGTTTTAATTGCATTTGTATATGATTTTTTAATTTTATTTTTTGCTTAATTGGTTGGGTTGAAGGACGCTAGTGAAACAGAAGGGCCACATGCTTTGGGGTAGGGTCTTTTGAAAGTGTCTAAACTATGTCCTGCTGATTATCATGCCTAATGTGCTCTGACAGCTTGTTCCCACCCAGCTGTGAACACACAACACATCTCCAACACATCAACACAGGCTCTGTGATCAGCATTGTCCTGAGAAACAAGCCATCATGTTAAAAAGATCAGAGCTCCATCACTAATGGGAATGGATTCAAGATGCCATTGAAGACTAGGTCTGGCCTTGCAGATTTGCTAGAAGCTACCTGATCCCCCAACAGCCTAAACCTAATGGACAGTGCTGAGGCAGTCCAGCAGTCTCCATCTTCAGCAATCAGTATCTCAGCAGAGATCCAGCCAGATAGCTATAAAACATGCCAGCAAACTCAAAGTCAGTGAAAAAATGTTTAAGTCATGTTGCTACAGATAGGAATGTAAATCAGCTAATCAGACTGTCCCTATCACAGGGCATCTCTGAAAAGGGAAAAACCTTTTTTTTCCAATGGCCTAATTTATCCACAGGTACAGCTACTGTTCTGTTGTTCATGCCTTGATTTTTCCCCAAAATAGAACAAACATGAACTGCATGGATGATTTTGAATCTTAATACCTAGAAAAGAAAAGAACACAGACAAAACCCTGTCTCAGAAAGCATGTTGTGTGACACTCACTGAAAAGCAGCTTAAATTTTGATCTAATTCAAGGAAATATATCTACAGACAGGTTTTCAGCCTCTAATTTCACACTGAAAAGTGGAATATGTACGAGAATAATTGTCTGGTTCCCTACTTGTGAGAAGCACTCTAGTCTTACTTGGTGGCTCCCTGTTTTTGCAACTGCTATAATTCCCTGATAAGAGATTAGCTGCTGTTCTGCACTTGAAATATGACATTGGCATTGTTGTCTGTTAATGGTTCAAACCAAGCTTCAGGTGTCTAGGGAAAAAGATTCCCACAGCTGACTCATTCCTGGTAAGAAATCTCTAAACTTTGCTCACCATCACCAAAGAGTTCTATAAAATTCTGGTCCCACCAGAAGTATGCCAAGTTCCTTTACCTGAAGCTGGACAAGACCCTGCGGAGTCTATGCAGTAGATAGAGACAGGTGTAAGGGGAAAACAAACAGGTATTGTTCTTTTTCATCTGTTCTGTGAGTTAATGGAAGAATAATCTATGAAAATCATAACCTAAGGAGCATGCAGCTAAATCACCTTCTCTTGTTCTCTCCTTAACCTTGTATTTCCTAAAATGATACACTTGATCTTTTACGTCTTTTAAATTTGATAGCAGTATCTTTCAAAAACAGACAGACAATTGTGACCTCGACAATGTCAAATAATTTTATCTACCATTAGATGCCAGTCCTTCTCATTTAACTGATTTGCATTCGGGACTGCAGCTCTCCCTGAGCTAGGTGGCTGTTAATGGGGCCTGCTGCTGTGGTTGGTGATGCAATGAGCTATAAATGCAACCTTTTATTTTAGCTTTTACTATGCAAGTAAAATCAGTTACTGTAAAAGCTGTTTGGGAAAATGGGTGACGAAGCCCATCAATTGAATAATGTAGCCCATTCTATGTCTGAAACTTTGCTACAGGAATTGCAGTTAAAGACTGGGGGTGGGGACCAAAAAAGCCCTAAGGCCAAGACTTTGGAGGTGGGCAGCTACTACTTTAATGGAGTAGAAGAACAAGCAACAAAGTTTTTATCAGATTATTTCTGAGGAAAGTTTCCCAGATGTACTGAACAAAGCACTTGGCTAAAGAGGAAAAGCATGTGAGAAGGAGCCATGTAATTTCTTGGGGTTCATGAAATTGCCCAGTATCATGATTTTGAGGCCGGTCTAGGCTCCATCTGATGGCTGCTACCCACATGGTAGGCAGGACAAATGTAGATTTCTCCGGGTTCTTCCTCTTTTGCACCTCTGTGTGTCACACCTATGAGGCTGCATGGGATTGCTTCAGCTCTGCTCTATAGCTCTAACAAATGGCCATGAGATCAGAGTAAAGTGGTGTTATGGTGTAGGAATGAGCCATAACAGATCCCCAGACAATGATGAAACCCATGGACCTGGGCAGTAACAGAGCTCAGGGATGTGCCAGATAACGACCTAATCCTCAATTGAGGATAAAACCAGCTTGTCTCCGAGTTGCATTTTATCTTCAGCAGAACAAGCAAAGGCTAATGAAATACCTATATTCGCTAAACAGGTTTGGAAAGATTTAAATCCCTGGAAGCTCTTGGGAAGAATATTTGGACTCTGAACAGCTAACTCTTGACACAGTATCCCTGCTCTCAAAGGAGTGTTATCTTATCTGAGAGAAGTGCTAATTTGCACTGAGTTGTATTTCTATGCAATCTAAACAGGAAGAGAGTATTTCAGAACTGGGACGTCTGGTGTATGTGGACTCCCTGTACTTACGAACATTTAGTCTTTTGCTTAACTTTTGACCTTCCAGTTCTGACTGTCTGGTTCTGGAAATGTGAGTGTTTTGATCTGTGAACTCTCATCTTTCACCTAAACTGCAAACTGAGACATTGATATCAGCACAGCAAAGGAGAAAAGACCAGCAGGATCACCTGCATGCACAGTATGTTACATGGTATAGAGAGTCCTTCTGGCAACCAGCTCCATCCCAGAGATTTCTAACTCTCTCTTGGTTCTTTTGAGGAGCAGCCCAGATTCTGTCACGTTGCACTCTGGTGAAAGTACATAAAGGAGATTTCTTGTGGCAGTGACAGTGCGTATACTACAGTACATAAATTAGATCATAAACTTAAAAATCTACATCTGATTTTTACAAATACTTACATGTATTCAATAGAGAGTTCATTGCATTTAGTTAACCATATGCATAAAATGTCTCTAAGAGCTGAACCTTAATTATTGAATGTATTTCATCCTGTTCTACATTCTCTCGGATTTATACCATAAAGAAGAAATCAGTGTAAAGCTCACAATAGTGTGACCTTCCTGGAGATTAATGAAGCCAAATTAGTATAGAAAGACCTGGCTTAAAAGTATATATGTCTTGCTAAATAAATCAAACATGATCTTCCTCAGTTGGGATTAGTTTAATCTTAGCAGATTTTGGTTTCCTGATTTCCAAGTTCCACACCCAGAAGATTCAAAATTGTTCTGCTGGTCCAAGCAGCTCTGGGGGGTCCCAGTTCTGCTGGTCCCAGCACCACTGAGAAGCTATGCCACAAGGCACCCCTTCCCTCCAAGTGCACAGCACAGCCCTATGTCTAGTGAAGTTTAAGAAGCTCCTCAGGAACATCAAGTACCCTCTGTAAGAGCTGTTACAGATGTGAGGTCTGGAGGGACTTGAAATAAAGAGTACGGTTCAGAAATGTCACTGGGGTACCCAACCATTATTCCTGCCTATAGGCACCAGGCCCTTCAGATCTGCTACAGCTGCAAGATAAAGCAATCCAGCCCAAAAGTTGGTAAGGTGTGTTGAAGGGAAAAATTGGAAAGTGGGCAAAAAGATAAGCATAGTCATACAAAAATGTGCACAGAAGAATTCTTCAAAACTTCTGCAGGTTTTTCTACTCCTAATCTGAAAACCTAAATCTCTTCCTCAGAGTTCTCCCAATACCTGGCTCAATCCTTCTGACTATTTCCTCACTGGATGAGGACCAGAGAGAAAAAGCAGTAGGTCAAGGAAGGCTTTTGACTTGGGAGAGACCAGTACTTACACTATTGGTTTTATTGGGAGGATAACTTAAAGACTTAATGCTTACTGCTTGTTGCTTATGAGGCTATTTCTGAAGCTAAAGATGGAAGGCAGGATTATTATTTTAATTATCATTCTGCTGAACATCTGAGAGGGGCATTTAACAATCTCCAAACTGTCCATGAGGAAGCGTTAGTTCTCCCTGGATTTTCAGGAGATTAGGCAGGTTATCTGGTGTCTGATGCTCCACAGATCCAAGAGTGGGGGAAATTAAGTACAGTAATGAACAGTAGGATTACAGTTCTTTTCCAGAAAAAATAAATAAGATCTTGCATTAAAAATTGTTAAAAGTATCTCTCAGTCTTTCATTTCTGTGTAGACGTGTGCTGTCATTCTCATGGGGTTGAGGTGGAGTCTGGATGGGAGAAGGGAAAGCTGAGAGTGCAAAACAGTGTTGCCTGCACAGTTGTAGAGTAATGGTCCATAGTTGTAAAATATTTTAAGCGTTTAGACTTGATGTGATGAGGATCAGTATACCCAAGGCCTAATGAGGCCTACAGAACAGATTGGCCATAACAGAGAAGCAACTTTCATCATCTCTTTTTTTATCCACATTATTCTAGATATAATGGGAAGCAACCTCAAGGAGTTACAGCTCTGAAATGTCTAATAAAATTTCTTAGTCATGGAATTTGAAATGTGAAGTTTTTCCTTCTTTGAGATGAAATGTCAAGTGGAAGTGTTGTCTGTATTGTGGATGATGCATTCTGAGTGCAGTGAGGGAGCAGAGAGCTGACAACTCTACAGTGGAGGGTTTCTGAAAACTAGCTGTGGTTTTGAGTCACTAATTGTGCAGCAAACCTGTGCTTGGCCTGACATTATGTGCAGCTATTAGCAGAGATGTAACAGAGAAATATATGCCATTCAGTGTTTCCTCTTTTAGGGCTTGCCAAAATTGTGTAATTCCCAGTGGTGATGAATGGTTTTGAATCCCAAGAAGTCAAAAGGATCAGGTGCTCAGCACTGCCCCTCTCTGAGAACTGAGCCAACGGGCTCATTGCAAATCAGCTGCCCGAGCAGTGCAAGTAGGGAAGTGTGTATCTGCTGCTGGGCAGAGGTTGAAAGGTCTATGATCCCCCGATCAACATCAGCCCTGAGGGGCTCAGATGCAGTCCTGGGCTAATGCAGCAGTTTGGCTTTGTGTAACAGAGAGCGGGACTTGGCTGGACAAGGAGTGCCTGATTGAAGTCCCATCCATCTGTGGTGGTCCTCTGCATATCAGTGACAAAATAGCAGTTTTCCATGCCTTCTGCGCTGCAGCACCACAACGTGTGTTGTGCTTCACTGGCTGTGTAATCCTATGGTTCAGTACAGGACTAGAAACCCCACTGGGGAGAGCAAAGAGCAAGTGCTTTTGCACCACACCTATGCCACAGCTATGACAACATTCATGACCATTCAGGATTTTGCCTGATTATTTTGCCAGGCAGAAAAAACAATCCTCAGCATAAGCTTATCCTTTCATTTTGAACTCTGTTCCTGCTTCCTTGGAGATCCTGTCTCAGTAGGCTAAAAAGCATCATTTGCCACTCATGTTAGCTCAAGCAATGCAACTCATGCAGCTCAAAAACTATGTTAGGCTGCAGGCTAATATGCTTAAAAACTTGTTAGCTGCCCATGTTTGGCCCGGGGAGTCTAGGCTACAATGCATAGAGTAATACACCTTCAAACTTTGCTTTGCTCTTAACGTAATATGAATAAAACCAGGAAGCCATATGGGTATAATTGGATTCCAAAGAGACACATCCATCACTGATACGTATGCAGATAGATATACATATAGCTTCACTATATAACTTCTCTAGCAGGTTTCCAGTGGCATTCACAATAGTGAAATGAAAGCCCATGCAAAAACTGCTGGATATTAGAGAGATACTAATTTTTGCAAGTTGCAGCTATGTACTGTACTGGGCTTTTCAATCATCTTAGCTGCACCTTTTCTACTCCTAAAGAAGGATCAAAGACACGTGATCAAAGATACCTTTTCTGTATCCCTGACTTGTGGTGAATGACTTATCTGACTGAATAGTCAAGCTAAATCAGCATAATAGTTCTGTTTTACTTGAGTAAGTTTGTACGGGAAATACATTCTCCCATTGTTCCTAATGCACACAGCAGCTTGATATGGGTAAATTCATGCAGGGGTTTGCTTCCTGGCTGCTGATTTCAAACCCAGACTGAGAACCAAGCCTCAGCTTTTCCAAGGATTTAGATTCAGTTCAAGAAAGAGATGAGGCCATTGTGGATTGTTACTGATTCAGACCCAGGGTATCTAAACACACAGGTGAATTGGTGTATTGTTACTGCTGCAAGCCCATTCCAAGCATACAGCATGATATGGATTTTCTGCCTCCCAAAGTCTTCTGGCAGATGATAATGTTTGCTGTTGCAGTGGTTCACTTTCTGTTTGAGGTAAACAGCAACCATAATACATTATTAAAATTAAGAAAAATATTTCCTAGTCCACACTGGAATAACAACCCATGTGTATAGGGCAGTTCCTAAACCATGCCCCGCCAAGCACCCTCTCCTGTGAGAGAGACTTTTCTGCACCAGCCCTTTGGGGTCTTTTACCTCTGCCCCGCTCCTTATGCTAGTGCTTGCATGATTTCCTCCATACAGGCTCCATCATTGGCAAATCTTCTTGAATGCTTTCTTTGAAAATCTAACCAAAAAATATCCAGAGCACTCTCCCAGTCTTTCCTATTACTCATAGCTTTAAAATATCTAAGGAGTTTATTTTAAGCCATTCCTTCATCTAATTCCATGTCTCTAATCAAATTATCCTGCTGTTAGCTGTTCTCTCAGTAATCCTCACAAAATTGTTTCTCAGTTAAGCTGATTTGTAACAAAGCCTCCTCCACAAGCTCAATTCTGGGGCCAGAGCTCTTGCTCTCCCCAGCCTGACCCTGAGCTTTTAAAGTCTTGAATGTTTCCTCTTGGGGTTGTTTTGCCTGGATGTAGACGAGACAAGGTGATGCCATGCTGCTGAACAGCTCCACAAGCAAAGCCTGTTTCAGCTGACTTCGAAGTCCATTTGCAACAGTCCTTGGCTTCCTTCTATACTCCAGAAATCACTGAAAAGGTATCAACTGAGCCAAGGCAACCTGCCAGTGGGGATGCAGTATTTTTGCCACATCAGTGGCAGGCAACAGTTTTCTTCTTTCATGAAAGTAAATGAAATATAAATCATATTACTCTTGTTTGGTGGGAGAAAACCCAAGGGGAAGGGAGACCAGTCTTCTGCTCACTAGAATGGCTAATTGCTAATGAGCTTCTGTCTCTGAGTCAGTTTAAGAATAAAAAAGCATCTTTTTCACGATGCAGTGGCTTACTCTCACCATGATGCTAACATGGAACAAGACTTTTTCAAGTGAGATCTCTTGTTAGTGCTATTAAAGTAGATAAATAGTGTCTATTAGGGTATATAAATAATTAAATGGATGTTGGAGTAGGATCTTGAACCTTGTTCTCCTATATCCCCTGGTGAGAGATCTAGCCACTGGGCCATCATATCCCTCCTAATTACCTATGTTTGCTCTGGGCCTGTGAATGTTTAATTATTTCTATAGAGAGGAATAACTCCCACAAAAAAGATTGGTATCGATGGAGTCTGGTAGTGATATTGGTTTGCTGAACTTAGTGTGCAGTTATAACATCACAATGCTCTTCCAGAAGTGCAGTGTCCTTGATTATTTCTCCCAGACACTAGAAGTGGATGCTTGGTGATTATAGAACCTGTGGAAATTGCTTCTGTTAACTTTCAGAGGTTTTTTCTTTTTTGTGTGTGTGTCTAATTTTTCACTTTTCATTTTGTATGGATTGAGTGTTCTCTCATGCCTTTCCTCCCCACCTCAAAGAAGCTTGTGGCAGAATGCTAAGAGATTCAGGCTTTGCTGAAACAGACAAAAAGAAGAAATGTGACCAATTGCAATGACAAGCTTGCACTGGGTAATTTAGTACACGCTCAAATGAATTCCTGCTTGCCTAATACACTGTATTAGTCAGTGTAGTAGTCAGATGGCCACAAGAAAAGTCAAAACAAAAGGAAACAGAAAGAATCTAAGGAGGGAAGAACCCATCCCATTCCCAGGGAGGGGTGAATCCATTTTTGGTACATGAATATTTTAGGTGAATTGTGTCCACTTCTCCCCAGAGCCATCTAGATCAAAGAGGCAAGCTGATGAGAATCATCAGTGGCATTCCTGTGAGCAGCCTGGTCTGATAGACAAACAGCTTTTGCACAGCCTCCTGCCAGTTAAGTCCTATTCTCACACAAGGCTAAAAATGAATTAAAATGGCTGTGAGGCTACTGAGTGAAACTGAGGAATCAAAGAATAGGAAAAAGTTTATGAGACTCATGTTACATAACCTGTCCTATGACAGAGAGCGCCTGGTATGAATTCCAGATGTTTCTTCATGTACCACTGAATGGGAGGAATTGGGACATTTGCCTTGAAAATTACCCAGAATGATATAGTTTGGTACCAGCGTGACTCTTTATCTAAAAAGCTAAAGGGAAAAAATGGTTTGTCACTGTCTTCATCTGAAAGAGTTTTTTTTCTTTTGTTTTGTTTTTTTTTTATTTGCAGTGTTTGGAAATAGAAAGAGATTCCATTTTACTAGTACTTGTTCAAGTAATGGAGAATGACAAAATAGACAAATGGCAGGAGGGAATACAAATTTAGAAATGCATCATGTGGAAATGCAGTGACTGACCTATGATAGTTCAGGGATGAAAGGGCTGAATCTGGCATGATCCTAAAGCTTTTGTTTTCCCTTCTATTTGCAGTGTTTGGAAATAGAAAGAGATTCCATTTTACTAGTACTTGTTCAAGTAATGGAGAATGACAAAATAGACAAATGGCAGGAGGGAATACAAATTTAGAAATGCATCATGTGGAAATGCAGTGACTGACCTATGATAGTTCAGGGATGAAAGGGCTGAATCTGGCATGATCCTAAAGCTTTTGTTTTCCCTTCTTCCACTCCAAGACAAAACTTCCCCTTATGGCTAAACACTGGGTAATAACGAAAAAAATCCTAATTTTTTATCCTTTTTGGGGACAGTTTTCCAGAATGGAAAGGAGAAGGAAGCCCTATTTGAATGACTGGAAATCAGAAGGACTAAATGATCAGGAAAATGTTTCTAACAAAGTGAATGTCATTTTCATGCCATATGAGTTCTGAATATATGGGTGGGCAATTACCCAATCTATTATAGGCCACTGCATATTGGATGGCAGCTACTGAACTCTTGGCTTCAACATGTTTGGATAGAGCAGTACCTTAATTCTTCTTCCCCTTCCTGTTAATGGGAAGAACAGCAGCTGGGAGGAACATTTGCTGTGGGCAGAGTGTAGATTGCATTAAGGATCAAACATTTAAGCAGAACATTTCAACAGGGATGCAGAACCCATTTAGATTTCAGCTGTGAACATGTTCAATCTTGTTTAAAACTGAGCCTCTTAGAATGCCTCTGCAAAAGCTGAGAAATACTAGAAATTAAGCTTGCATTGACCTTTGAAGCAAAAGGTCATAAGTAAGAATATTCCCTTATTTGTTTATGTTGACAAATACTTGGTGTAATTTTAGTACATGTAGCTATGGTACTGTACACCCCAGAGTTTGAAAGTGAGTCTCACATCCTCTGGTGGAAATGGAATTCTGACAGCTTTCTGCAAAACTTTTATTAGATCAGTCATGAGCTCCTGGAGATTTAAAAAAAAAAAAGTAATATTCATGAGATACAAGTTTAAATCAAAATTCTGAAAAAAAGCCAAAGCAGAACAACACCCCACATTTCTGAAGTTAGAAATTTAAATAGCTATGTGGAACTGAACATTGCAGCTGAAGATATAGTGAGCCTAACCCCCAAATCCTTAACAAATTTGGAATCCAGGTCTGAATTATCTCAATAACTTTTTTTCAGATACTTGATTAGTCCCCATATAATAGCTTCCTTGGTTTATCATTGCTTCAGTTCTACCTGCAGTCTAAGGATTGTACTGCCTGGCAGTTGTAGCAGCAGTTTTTTGTTCAGTAGTCCTGATGGATTTGACTGCCATGAATTTGTCTTATCACTCCTCAGTATTCACAGTTTCCCAGGTCAAAGAATTTCACAGTTTACCTATGTATTATTTGTATTCATTTGTTTTAAATCAACCACCTGTTAAGTTCGTTTGATGCCTTTGGACGTCGTGTTCTGAGGAGCAGTAACTAATTTTCTCTGTTTGCCTTCTCTCTCTCTTTCAGAAGTGGTTGTACCTATCACACCTCCTCATCAGCCTCTTTTCCAAACTAAAGCACCCTAGTCTAGCTATCTCCCCTCTCAGTGAAGCTACTCCACACCTTCAACCATCTTTGTTGTCCTACCTGGTACTTTTGCTAGGTTTTTTATCTGCTTTTCTAGATGAAGGAGACCACAACCATATGTAGTCTAAGATTTCCACTATCTTTGAAACAGCTGAGTTGCTTACTGATTTATGAACTGGTCTTCGCTGGATTGGGTACTATATAAGGTCTTTCTCACAGATTCAGATTTGATAAGGCAACAGACTGAGATGTGAATTTCCATTGCCAAGCTGAGAAAAAAAGGTAGGTATGGGACTTCTGGCTGATTGTGCTTATGGTGCAAGCTGGTGCTGCAGCAGTGACAATCACTGACTTGTCCTATATGCCTGTCTACACACACACACAAACCCCTGAGCAGCTTCATACATTGCACTTTTAGAAGAGGAAATGTACACCTCCCTTTGCCCTTACCACTAACGAAAAAACCACTTCCTCCCCCCACCCTACCAGCTATCTCCACAATAAAACAGAGATAGAAAAAGTTGAACCTTCCTGATTCAGGTGACCACCACAAGAATATCTTTTCACCAGCCCCTGCGAATGTACTCTCATATCAACTGTTTGTCCCATCCTGAAAGTGACTGCTGATGACCAGGTAAGCCAAGCATCTGATCAGACTGCCAGTTTGCCCGTCCTCCCTCCCTCCTTCCCTCCCTCCCTCCCCCCAGATTATTTTTTAGGCAGGGAGGTGAACATGAAAAAAAGAAATCCTCCCTGTGGGAACAATCTTTAAACAAAGTTTATAGTTCAGATGCAATGGACAAAGAGCTCCAGAAACTCGAGCATCTGTAAGAATAGTCAAGCTCTCTAACTGGGAAACACAAGTTCTATTTTCCATTGCAAATATTCAGGAACACCAGGTGCATACAGTCAGGCACACAAGGAGAACAGGTTTCTATGACACTAGTATAAAAGCACTCCACGGGAGCTTGTGGCAGCAAAATTAAATGAGACTGATAATTTACACTTTCTCACTTACAAATGCAATATCAGTGCTAGATAAATTATTGAAAAAGTTGTCAAATAAATGCCTAGTGGATAAGATTACCATTTTGCTGGTTGAACAGCATTTGAGTACGTGTTCCTCCAATACTCTCCAAAAGGCTTTATTTGAGTGAAGTTTTAATGTGACTCTTCTTCTACTGAACTTTCTTTAATGAATACCCTTGGTGTAATTCTATCACCCACTCAGGAGTTTTGCACTTTGATACTGCTCTCATGCAAATGATAGGAGAAAACTTTCTCCTTTACCAGACCATGCATATCTTCAAGGCTAGGAGGCCTGACCAGTGATTTCTGTTCAGTCACATTTAAAACTGCTGGTAAAGAAAGCAGAAACCATTTTAAAATATTTTAGCTTAGCAAGTAGGCAGGGCTAATCACTTTAATTTAACAGTAAAAATAGTAACCTGAATGGCAGCCAAATCTATCTATAGGGAATGAAGATAATTCTAGGGAGATTCTTGTGCTGGGATTAGATGGAGTCAGTGAACCTAAAGAGATTCTTGGAACACACAGCCCCGTCATGTATATTTGTCCATCTCCAGTTCACATGAATTTGTGCTGGGATTGGAGTAGTCTGGAGGGAAGGGGTTTGAAACAGAAGACCCAAGGATCTTTTCTGATTTGGAGCTTCCAACCAGTTAACAGTTATTTGCGCTGTGGTACATTTTTTGAGCCATAAAAGCTTCTAACACATTCATTGGCCTTCTTGTTACTGCTGTGTTCAAATGTTCATGTTTCTGATCCAAAAGACTAGGCAGTATTAAGATTTCAGTAAAAATGAGCCAAACCAAAATTGAGGATCTAAAATACCTTTTATTTCTGGGTTGATAAAGTACATTTATGAAAACACCAGTCCAGTCTGGTTTCTGTGTCACACTCAGATCTGGCTGGGTTTGGTTTCCTGTTCTGTTTTTAAGTTTTATCTGTTCAAAGCAGAAGGTTTGTGATTTCTGCAATTGCATGAGATGGTTTCTCACGGCGGAAAAACCTCCCAGACTTCGTTCCTTTAGAATCCAAAGCCAGACTCACATCACAGACCAAGTAGGCCTTGAAATGTGAGTATTGATCTAAAAGTAGTTCTGATCTAGATATCACTTCTTGAGCTGTAATACTTAGTAAAGAAACAAGAAATCAAACTACTTAGAGAAAAACACCACCATCTTTATAGCTATACAATTACCTTTCTCAGCCTAAGCCTGCTTAGTTTTCAAGAAGCTTGAGGCTTCATGCTGTATACATGGAGTAACCACTGAAGCAGGGATGTGAATTCAGTCTTCCCTTGTCTCTGGTGAGTGCCATAATGACTGGGCAGTATAATCAGTTTTCTTTAACCCAATGAATATTTGTATTTATATGGAATAAAACCACCAGTGGATTGAAGCTAACTCTTTAGTTTGGTGGGAAAAGCAGTCACCTAGGATACCTTATCTCTGACTTCAGCCACTGCTCACCAGAGACTATCCTAGACCTCATATATGCTAAGTGACTACTAGCATGGTCACTGTTGGCTAACAGGCTATATCAGATGGAAAATGGAGTTCTGCTTTTGATTCTGAACATTGAAAAAGTTCTGCTGAATCCATAACCCTTGTGAGGGTTCCATTATCAAACAAGTGAGGTTTTTTTAATGAGAATTTTCCTTGCAGAACTATTCTTGATCAATTCTAGTATGTGCATGCTGAGCCTTACATTCCTAGCCTCTTTCAAGATCCATGACTAGATTAATTTCTAGGAAAGGATGGAGAATTATGACATCTTGTTGCTGAGTGAGACATTTATCTGACACAGGAATGTAGCCTTGGATTATCAAATGCATCAGCACTAATGAATACATCAATAACTTTAAATTGATAAAGATGCTGGGCTGGAAAATTTCTCCCTTAATGATCTGCAGAGCAAAATTAAAAAAGTAAGTAAATTCGAGGTTTTAGAAGACTATGTGAATAGAAAAGCTAGTCATTAACAATCTTATCATATTTCTCTGCCTTGACCCTTCCCCTTGCATTTAAGTAGATCTCCCAGGAAATTGATCCACCAGGTCTCATGGTCCCTCTCTCCCTGTGGGAGCCAGTTCTCAAAGCTCGAGAGCCAGGTTTGCTTCAGAAGCTACAGAGGTTAAAGTGTAGAGAGACTTCAGATGTGAAGTATCTGCTGGGACTGATAGCCACAATACCCATTATTTTTCTCGTGGGGAGCCTACAGTCAGTTATTTCAGCTTCAAGACTGTACAGAGTAGAGCTGACATTAAAAAAAAAATCAGAAGAAACCAGCTGCCTAACTTGTCCTGATGCTTCTTGTGAGCTAAAAAGCTTTGAAGATGACAGCTCAAAGAAGAAAAAATACCTGTTGAACTGGGCATGGTCATGCATCAGGCAAGGCCTACATATGCATTACCAGATATGGGAGCACTTTGAGTTTCTGAGATCAGGCATGTTCCTCAAGTGCATCCTGATTTCATACCAGGACATAAGCTAGCCACCACCTTCCCTTGCAGCCCCATTGCCACAGAAAACAACCCAGTTGTGTGGGTGGGAGCAGCATTGGCCTGCTTCAGCTGCTTCCCCTGTCATTGGCTGGAATATTAGATTTGAGGACAGTCAAAAAGACCCCAGTCTTTGTTTTTTGACTGGATATGAATCCAGGAAATCTGATCTAGAAATCATAGATACGTACAATAAGGATGGGATGCAGTGATGGAACTGTGGTAGACTCACTTTCCAAGCTCCAGAGCATCTTTTCTGGAAAACTCCTACAGCAGTCTGTTTCACTTGTGCAGCGTGGTTACTTTACTGAGGCCTTGACATGGATTTCTCAGGCTTCTCAAGATGCTTTTCACCCATTTTATACCATTTTCAAGGGATAAATGAATTTTAAAAATGGGGGGAGTGTGGCATTTTGAAATGAGGACTATTCATTGGCACAGCCTGGCTAAGAAGCTGAATACATTCTCAATTAGTCAGCTTGTCTTCAGACCTGAGGTCACGTTACTGGTTGTATTCAGCTAAGAAATGTCAGGTGAGCCCAGGTGTGCCCACAGGTATTGTAGTCACAGTGTCTGCAGCATAGACATGCTGAGGGAGCATGTGCATTCACATTGCTATAGATGTTCTGAAAATAAGGGGGGGAAACCTGTTCATTTAATTGCCACAGCTAACCACCTTCCCCAGTAAAAGGAGCATTCCTGAACCATCTTAATAGAGGATGTGCTCTTCTGTATGTGACACCAAAAGGAAGATTCTTGTGACAACATTTCTTACCAAGGCTTTAATAGCAATCCCTTTCCCTTCCCCTCTGCTTCCTTCCTCCGAAAATGGTTGTTTTGAGCCAGCATTATCCAGGAGCTGTCACACACAGCTGGCCAGAAGAGTGCACACACCCCCAAGTGACTTGCGCTAACGGAAGACAACTTGGGTCCAGCCTCTGGCCGCACCCTGCTGGAAGCCCATGTGGCCAGCCAGATAAGAGGCATTTTCTCCACTGGAGAACCATGGACAAGACCTTGCTCTTCTGTGCCTGCCAAGATTACAGTGGAAAACAAGATTTCAGTTTTTGTAACACTGTTATTGGTAACGGAGATCAAGACATTTTGAAATATCAGCATCATTTAATTGTGTGTTTTTGTACACCAGTTGGCTTTTTTTTTTTTAATCAGTTTGTCCTCTCGTCCCCTCTGAAATACAGCCCTGCGGGACAGTGGTTGTGCACATTTATTCACCTTCCAGGTCAGTCTGTCTTCACCTAGGAGCATTGTTATTTTGTCTGGAAACCTACACTACCTACCATAAAGAGATGCAATGCCATGAACGCATTCTGAGGATCTTATTCACATATCCTGAGGACTCCTGGTGCTCATGGGTTGTTTGACAGTCCATGGCTTTCTTGTTTACATCGCCCGTTATCAGTAGAGCAACAGCTGTTTGCATAACAGCTTCTCCTCTTTCACCTCAAGTCTCCTGAAGCTTCTCCCCAAAATGTTGTTCCTGCTTTAGACCTGTCACTGCATCTGCTCTAGCCACTATGCAAGGTCAGATCTTCCATTTCACTGGACAGGGAAACTTCCCATGCAGTCTGCAGACCCTTCTCAGCAGAGCACTCTCCACTGAAGGGTTTGGTTTAGCTGGGATAGTTAGGCATATACTCCTGTACCCAAAAAATATTGTAGGGCCTGCCACCTTCTTGCATTTTCCATGCAGTAGATGCATGGGGAATTTCACACAGCTCTCCTGCCCTGAGGTAGAGCTCAGTGTGACCGGGAGGTAATTTGACTGAAGTCCTTCCTATCTTAGTTTTATTCTCACAATATGCCACCCTGTGTTCTTGGCTATGGATCAACTGGAAGGAAAGAAAGTCAAGTTCCGTAAGTTTCCCCTGGAAAGAAAGGAAATACAAATCTGGTGACTAAAAAACTGATCTCACTTAGAAAAACCAGCATCATCTTCTTCATCTGTGTCTTTTCAGCTGACCACATGGCTGGCAAGAGACCAAATTATTCCCCAAAAGACAAGTCTACAGCTTTCACATAGACAGGCCATTGGCAGGCACTGATAAGCCAGGCCTGAGGCAGTGCTAGGTTTTGCCCTGGAGCAGGCAGAGAAGCCGGCAGCATCCTGGCATTACTCCCTACCCACATTCTTCTGCGTGGAGTCCAGCATTACAGCTCCAAGGAGGATATGGCTCAGCATCTTTTTGAACCTGTCTGCCACCTTCACAATTGTTATGAAAGACCCAAAATCTATAAACCAACTGAACTTCCTGCCCCAAATTAATTGTCCTTTATCATTATGCCTAAAAGCAGAAGATGTCGCAGCTGGTACTGGAAAGATTAAAACTGAACTGCCTATCAGCAGGGAAGACACTGAGTTCGTCTAACCTTAGCCCCCTTAAAGTTGCAGGTCTAGCGTAAGCCATTTGCCTGGGCTCCCCCTCCAGTCAATGGAGTGACTCCAGAGCGTGATTCACTGCATCCTAAGAATAGTGCCTGAGGTAGGTGGGGTGAATCACCCTGGGGAATTGCCTGGCTCTCTGTGAAGAGAGCTTTGCCAGATAGCTTTGATGACAAGCCTTTCTTTTAAGTGCTTAAAATTAGATGAGATGAATCCCACCTCAAAATGTTCAACCTCACTGTCTTCCTGAGGGAAGAGCTGCAAATTGCATAAACCTGCAAACAGCCGCCGTTTTTAAGTGGCAGCCTTTACCCAACAGAATAATAATCCTGTATGGATTTCACAGGGAAGGTGGAAGGCGTCTGGGGCCTCAGCCCCAGCACGGTGCAGTCTGCGTCCTTGCCCAGAGGGTGCAGTGAGAGGTACGAGGCTGTTCCTTTCACCTCTGCCCCCGAGTATGGCATGGCTGGCTCCAGCTCTGGCAGCTGCTAGATTTGCATTCCTCTCATATTTCCACCTCATGCTCTTTCAGGTCTCTAATCCCATTCAACCTCACAACATACAAGCTGCTAAGAGTTGCTATACCCACCTTTTAGATAGGGTCTGTCACCCCATTCCCCTGAGTGCAGTGACAGACCTGAGGGCACATGAAAGCCAGCATCAGTATGAAGCACTGCCGTGGGTACTGGACAGGCAGGTGTGATGGACCACCCTGTCACACAAACCAGCCGCACGATTCCCTGCAGGAAGGTCACCAAATGTTGTCTCTTGGTGTGTCTGTTTCACCTAACACCCCGCGGACAAATCTGCTCAAGTACTTTGGGTGGTTGCAACATTAAAAAAAATATGACACGGATTAATCCACCAACCTTCACAGAACGTTTTTATTTTACACCAAGCACAAGATTTGTGGAAAAATGAAGCAAACCATGTAGGAAACAAACATTTATAGAGGAAGAAATGCTCTCAAGCATGAATTCATTATCTTTCTTCTCAGACTACAGTCTTCTAACAAGTTAGGAATACCAGACACATGACAGTGAAATCATCGTCTGAATTAACTATATTCATGTCCAGTTTTGTCAATATTGTTTGTCCAAAGACCTGAGGATGGCAGGTTTTACATCCTTTTGTGTGCTACCTGTTAATTTTTTCTCCTGTCAATATTTGCACATTTAAATCAGTGACCTAAATGCCTTCTTTTTTAGTATGCAAAGGTAATTTCTTCGTAAAGGAAAGAACGGCACAACAAGAAGTGTCCTTGCAATGGTGTTCTGGCAGGAAACAGGGCCTGGCGCAGCCATGGATAAAAACCTGCTTTTTCAAAGAATTGTCGGGATGTTTCTGGTTATCTGATTGCTGTTCAGAGGTTAAAGTGCTGGTCCCTGCAAAGATTATCCAAAGTTTGAATAGTGGCTGATCAATTGATATCTGTTTACCCAGAAGGTCCCTACAGAGTTTCTATTTTTGGTAGTCTATGTATTTGAGGACATAGGTCCTCAAAGGGATTAAAAAAGAAGAGAGACCAGAACCATGTCCTCAGCAATGCTCCCACGGTTCACGCTTTTTGTTGTTTCAGAGGCAACAGGAAAGGCCTAGTGCCTTTTGTACAGCCCGTGTCTGACGGGAAGCGTGTCTGACCCTGCTCCCCCACATGCCGTCCTGCAGGGAAAGCAGAACTGCTTATTTTTAGCCTTCTTTCCAGCCAGGGATGCTGGCAGGACCTCACTTTTTGCCATTTCCTCAGTTTCCACCTTCTAAACGAGGGCCTCCATGGAGTGTTGGGCCCCTGGGGTAAATGTTAGGTGTATCCTAAACATAATCATCTCAAAAGGGTCCCTCTGTGAACAAGAGGGGCTCTTCCCCGTGGCGTAAGGGAGGGCCACCTGTGCAGGAGGCCGTTATGGGCAGCAAGGGGCAGCCCAGGGCCTTGGCAGGTCTGTGCCACAAGGCTCTCCTCACCCCTGCCATTTTGTGCCTGGTTGCCTCTGCCTGCAGCCATGGGAGTGCCTGTGTTTGTCCGTGCAAAGCTGTCCACAGGCACCCACTCGGGCTGTGCCTGCCCCCTGCTTGGCCTGTTTGCTTTACAGGGACCTCCACCTGCCAAAGCCCCCCTTGCTCACTGGCCAGCTGATCAGCACTGGCGTGTGATCTACAGTGGGCCCGGTGGGTTGGCTTAAGGAAGCTCCCCCCTGGGAGGCGGGGAAGCCTGGGTGCTGGGTGTGGGGTGGGGTGAGGTGCTGGAGGCTGAGGTCTGAGGGGAGGAGACACCACCTGTCCCTTCAGTGAAGCCTGAAGAAGGCAACAGTGAGAAGCTTTAAAATCTCCTCTTCCCTTTTTGGCGTCACGGCTCAGACAAAGGGACTTGTGTGAAGTTACTTGCACATGACTTCGCCCAAGCCAAGCGGCTTGGGGAGAAAAAAACCCCCATGACGAGAATTCCCAAGCCTTTAAAAATATCACACCCACTTGTAGCTGCACAAAGATAGATTTAAGCAGTTTTTCATATTCCCTATGAAAAATGACCATCAAGCCTCAGCAAGCAAGCAGAGAGGGAATGTGGGGGTGTTTGTCTGCAGATAGCAAAAATAGAATATTTTAGTTTTTGCAAACTATTTTTCCAGTCTGCCAAGAGTGATTTCTATACAACATATGATACAGGCAAGACATCTGCCGGTCCATAGATTTCTGCAGTTTATGATCAGCCAGTCATAATTTCTCTCAATAGCTGATGAGGGACAATGCGTGACTCATGACCTAGCTAACATTTTTAGATGTGAGCTCTAAGGCTGCAGAAGAGTTTGTGGTGTTCAGCATCGGTTCAGGGAGCAGGAACGAGACAAACTCAGTGTCTGTTTAATCTGCTCACTAACTGAGAAAAACTGCAACAGATATGTTCATCGGACATCTAGCCCCACTTTCTATTAAGTAGGCAAAAATATGGTAATAGCCTTTAGTCTACGTTTCTTATAAGAACATCTAAGGGCCAGTGACAATGTTGTGATTATTAATAATTATTTCAAGCCTGTGCTACCTCAGTCAGGGGGTATTGACTACTGAGAGCAAAATGTGGGCAGATTTTGGAATAGAAACCTTGGACAGAACAGGAATAGGAATCTCTTTCTGCTTCCAGAGTGGCTGGCTGACTTCCCCAGAGGACCTCTCCTGGGGCAAGATAGGGATGGGCTCGAAGAAGTCAGACACCACATACCAATAATGAGGGGAAGAAACAATGCTCAGGATCAGTCTGCCCAATCCCCCCTGACTTCCTCCCTCTTCATTCTCACATTGGTTTTCACAATTAGATGCAGCCATGGAACTGGTAAATAACTTCTAGCTACAAAGGCTGACAGGTTGGCTTCATGGAAATCAGTGACAAAACTCATACTGATTTCAGAACCACCAGAACTTCATCTGCAGTGTAAAAGGCAGATCACAGATCATGAGTACTGTACTGCTTTTGCAAGAGTATGAGATAAGCAGAACTATCATTTTGACACGAGACTATTTTGGAGCTACTCAACTACTCCATCCAGTTCAATACATAGGATGGCTGCAAGTCAGCTGAAGTTATTTGCTCCCTAGTTCCCTCTCACAATATGAGCATTTGGGTCTCATTTTCAAAGTAGGCCACATACAGACAGGAAGAGTTGGCCAAGGATGCTGGTAAATAGACATCTCAGTCCTTACTGAAGCCTCAACAACTCAAATGCAGTTTCAAAACAACCTTTATTCTGCTTGAAGACTTATTACAATTTTTAAAGCAACTTAAAAACAAGACACAGCTCCATCAACTCTATAGCTTAAACAAAACTTCAAGGAGGCTCGTTTTCATTGTTGCCTTGTAAAGGCAATTTACAACCCACTTTACCCTCTACCTCCTCAAAGACCATTTTAAAACAAAGTAATCTTAATGTTTTAAAAGACATTTAACAGAACAGAGCTTTATTTTTAAAAACAAGAATAAAAAAAAAATAGCAGCATCTTGGGCAGCTAATGCAGTCTCATTAGGACAAGTGCAATGTAATGTTACCAACTCCCACAGTCCAGTTTAGTCTCCAGCTGCAGTAAATACAACATGATTCTACATAAAATGTTACATTTTGGAACCTTGTCCCATGGGAGGCATTGTGCTTTGAGCTGCCCATTTCTAAAGTGACCCTGAAAAAAAATAGTATCAGGATTCACTTTCCCAACTTAATACCATGCATAGCAAAAGCACTGTGTGAAAATCGGCAGAAGTTTTCCCCATTAGAAGCATCTGAATGTTTTCCCAAGCATTATTATTTCATTGCCAATTACAAGACAAAGCCATTTCTTCACTACAGAACAGTTGACACCAAAAAGAAAATCTGAAGATTTGGTTTTACAGATTGCTTGACAAGATTTCTTAGATAACTGAACCATACAGACAAGCTTTTTTAAAAAAAAAAAAAAAAATATCCAACAACACAGAAACTCAGTTTTCTAACTGTATTTGAAAACGTGCTGCACCCACAAAGGTCTAGTGTGCATGTGTGTGTGTCTTTAAACAAAGTTAATGATATCACTTACTGAATTAAGCAAAATGATCATGTTTGGTGAAAATGCACCTATACTGGGATCTATTCATACATAAACACAGTAAGTGGGCACACATATTACATATCCCCAAACCTGCAAATTCCAATTTCAACTTAAGGAAATCAGAAACTCCTAATTTTGCTTGTGGTTTTTGGTTCTCTGTGTTATGTCTCATACCTTTCAAAGGCCTTGTGAAAGTGCTGCTGCAGTGCAGCATAACTCACGGATTTAAAATAAAACAAAAAAATCCCCAAACCAAAAAAACATAACAAAACAAATCCCACCCTTGAATCACAGTAGATGGAAAAACTATGTGTCAATAGAAATACAGAAAAGCACCATGTTTCTTCATTTATATCCACATGCTTTTTTTCTGTATATATGAGTCTGAGATCAAATCAAAACTGGAGTGAACAATATGGTACATTAAGGACAAACAACTCTGCAGTGAATATATCCTTTGGCAGGATATAGCTCTGTGCGTTAAGAAGGGAGGGAAATGCAGAGGCCACACAACATGTAAGTACCAAAGAAAACCCACTCATGCCAATCTGAGGGTGTAAATGATCCTTGCAAATTGCACAGACCCTATGTAGGCAGAACTTCCCCTTAGGAAGCCCTAAGCTCTCATTCTCACAATATAGTGCTTATTTCTCACTGTTGCTTGTGCAAGAAAAGCAAGTGCCAAATTTGCACACACACTATTTTTTTCTCTGCTACAACCACAGATGAAGAGAAGTTGTACAGCATGACAGGAACAAATGATATCCCATAATGGGCTGGGCATGCTAAGGATATGGCCCGCTGACATAGCAGAGGTTTTCTTAACATGAGGAAAATTAGATCCAAATGCCTTAACTACGATAAAATTTCTTGACAAATGCTATGTGAAACATCAATTCAGATTACATATATTTTGCTTATAGAGAAAAAAATACAATTTTACTCTTAAAATACTTAACATCCAAAAATTAATATATGTCCAAAGAATATCTTGGATTGCTACAAGCGTTAAATTGTTGTATATCGAACTAATTTGTAACTTCAAGCCCAGTAGTATAACTGGCATGCTAGAGTAATTGTTGGTGCTTGTCACAGTAAAAACCAGTTATTAGTAAACCAAATTTACATGGTCCTACAGGCCTGAAAAGAGTGTGGAATGAGGAAGGGAAGGGATGAAGACTAAACTTCTATTCAGAAAAAATATTCAGACTAATTTTGTAAGTGGTGACTACCCCGAAACATTAAAGCTGTTTGAATCTTGTTTCCTGATATAAATTCTAGTAAGAAAATACATCTATAGGAAAGTGAAAACAACCCACCGAAAAAAAAAAGAGCAAAAATCAAAATAAAATCAAAAGCCTTACAGCCTCAGAAATGAAGGAATTATGTAAAAATTAAAAGATAATATAAAAACTACTGGAGACTGGCAAATTTTTTATTATTTCCCATAGCTTAATAAGCACTGCATACTTTGAATTAAAACACATGTATCTCTAAAACAGAGCCATTATGAGAGAACTCCATGGGTCTTACTCTTTTGATTGTGTGTGCAACTCCCTTTAATAGTAATGGGTCTTGCGTTTGCATCTTGGGGGAAGAATAAATTCATATGTTCACTTAGTCAAAACTTTTCCAAGATTTCTCTGAACTTCATTACTTTATCAATTTGTAATGTGTGAATTTCCTCAGTGGTCAGGACAATAAATAACCATTGCAAACCACGCACAATGAATTATCCCACAATTCCTAGTAAGTTTTCTCTAGTGGGATTAATGTATTTGTTTCCTTTAAGGAAACCGTAATTCTGAAAGTCTCTGGTGCCTGAAATTATAGAAGTGTTCACTTTGATACTGCCTCAGCCTACAAACTTAGGAAAATAAATCCAAAATGTTAAATATGATAGACTAATCATTTTCAAAACAGACATTTTCCAGTCTTAATTAGCCCTACGTTGTATCCAAACGTTCTCAATAAAGGTGGGAGCTTTTTTTTCACAATACTAATACAAAAAACAAACCTAGGCAACAGATTAGAGAAAATTCCTTAAAATGAAATGAAAATACCTTTACATGCTGACAAAAATTCTGCCACAGTAGGTCAAGAAGTAATTTATTTACTATGAAGTGGATTCATTCTGAAATCCAAACTATCTACCCCAGTAGCCAAATTTCCCCTGTTTTTTCTGCAGTCACTCTCAGAGAAGGATACACAATTTTTTGTCTTCCAAATACAAAGACAATCATGATAGAAGTTCAAAATGCTTCAAGAAGCAAACATAGCGTGGTACCATATTCTAAAGATATCTCTGAAACAATATTGTTGGACTCAGTGATATTTTGTAATGTTCATATATTTTTTATTGAATAAAGCAGCTTTGAAGCTTATCAGGCACTGCCCAACAAAATACTTAGTCAAAAAAAAATTACGAACTTTTTAAACTTCGAGCTAGTAGCTCAATATTCTATACAAAGAAAATTGTAAAATATTTCATAGTTTTAATTCTGAAGCCAACTCTTCCTGGCTTCCTGTACATTAAAAAAAAAAAACAAACAACAAAATGAATAACAAAAAAAAATCATCAGGAAAAATGTTCTCAGGCAAAAGAAAGAAAGAAAAAAGAAGACAAGGAAACAAGAGAGAAAAACAAGCTTAACCTGTAGATATGCTTGAGAGAAGACTACAGCCTAAAGAAAATTCAGTATTGCATAGCACGGTCTAAGAATTCAGCTTTCAGCAAACAGAAAAGGGAAAAGAGAAGCAGTTTGGTATTGATAGTTTCCATCAATGATAGTTAGTCATCCCATACTATGTACATTATTATATACTGTATGCCATTGCAAGTCCTGTTTTCTTCAGTCTTAAATATATTCTTAAAACAGGATTTTTAAACATCTAAACAAAACACTTCCTGGCACTTTGCTATTACAATTACTCTGAACAAGATACTGTAACTGAAGTCCTTTTAAAGTGTCCTTAGAAAAGAAAGTGCCATTCTGCTACATATCATTCACTAGAAACCAAAAAATCCACAATGCTGTGTGTCTGGATCCACTGAGTGCAGCAACACCAAATCCAAGCCAGGTCGTGACCACGAAATTCCAATAACCGAATGACAAAGACCTCTTACACCTTGTGTCTGGAGAATCCAATGTTCTAGCTGGTAAAGCTTCAGAAGTGGTCGTAAACAAGCACCATGGTTAAAGGCCTCTATGTCCCTGCAGGGAGATCAGGTTAGGATTTTTCTCTCTTGTGTATTTCTTTTCTTAATTAAAAAAACAAAAGCACTTCAGATTAGAAACATACGTTCACAGCTTAATACTGTGATCTCTCCCACTGCAGTTGTGAAGGAAAGCTCTAGTCCCATCTGAAGACAGACAGCTTTGATACTGCAGCTCAAATTCTTGAGTAAGACTGAAAGGAGCCTTCTCTCTCCAGAGGCCTTAATGTTGTCAGATCTTTTCTTTAGAAAAAAACCAAATAACCCAGGGTATTAAGATCTTCATCGCCTCTGCTGTGCATATACTGGGTAGGCTAGTGTGACATTGAGAGAGTCATTGTGCTGCACAAGTGATGTGTGTTGATAATGTAGCACCAGTTCTTTGAGTGAGTTGTACAAGTTATATGGCTCTGCAAATCCATACCCAGTAGGTGTTTTGTTTATCACACAGTGCTTTACTTCTCCATCCACCCTAAAGAGGAAAAAAAAGCAACCAGTTTTTAGTTTGTCAGTACAGTAAAGTTAAGCTAGAAAATAAGGTATTGGCAATCAATCTTAAGATGCTAGTCACTACATAGAATTCCTGTCTTCTATGGTGGGATAATGGTAAAAGCCTAGGTTTAACCCAAATTCCCAGATACTGTGTTAGCTTAGGGAGGCAGGAGATAGGCAGGACTTAGCAGCTGCACATAAAGGACTGTATCCATGCTTTGGTTTCTCTTCTTCTGTGTGAGGCTTATCTGTGGGAGTGGCACAGGTTTGAGCTGTGTAGGAACTGGAGCAGCAATAAGGATGGCCTCAGGACTTGTCGGTCTGCTTCTAAGCCCAAAGGTCCAATGGGATCCATGCATATGCAAGTGTCTATCTGCCCCTGGCTCAAGGTAGGTGCATCAAATGTTGGTTACATCATTCACAAATTAGGGTACGTACACAACAGAGCAGGCATAGCAGCCTTGTTTGCTGCTCTCTCGAACAAGGAATGTTCCATCTCGCTTTCCCCGCAGCAGATTTTCAGCTTGGCTTCTATTGATATTTCCCACATTCCACGTTCTCTCATCATGATGGGGCAAGTCCTCATCATCTTCTACCATAGAGTATTGGCTGTTGAAATAGGACAAAATGCTTGTGAAACACATAGCAGAGCAAAATCCATGAATCACGTAGTCCCTGTTTCATATTACTTGAAGAAAAACAAAAAAGTCAGTGGCTAGTAGGATGCCTCCCTGGTAAAACCCGGGATGTAAACCATGTAATAGTGCACCATTTAAACCACTGAATAAAAATAAAATCTAAGTTCTGGTTCTTGTTTCTTTTAAAAACACTCATGTAAATCTGAATAAGAATATAAAAGGATGCTGTGTTATCTTTCAGAATCTGCTGTGAGCAATTCAATACTTCTACCGTTGCTCACTGTTTTGGTAAATAGCAAGCCCAATGAAATCAATACCCTCTGAGTCAGCTTCATTTCCAAAGATCAGAACACTTGGTCAATGGAAAATCATGCAATATATCAACTACAGCTGCTGCTTAGGAAAGCTATGAGCAGTTGTACAGGTAGACAGATTAATTATTTATTGGGGAGATGGCTTTTTGGAAAGGGTGGAATAGTAGAGTGCTTTCTCTCTCTCCTTATAACCAGATTATAAGAAGAACACATAATATAGGGCCTTCTCTACCAGAACAGCCACCAACTATAAAGCTGATTCAGAGTTACAGAGAACCTTCCAAGCTAAAGCCCACCATGAAAGAAGATGTCTCTGGTTCAGCTGTGTGGACACCACTTTGGTATTCTGCAGTTCCAGAGCTCCCCACTCCACCAGCAGCCTGCACTGGTGGGCCCTGCCTCTCCTGCTCAGCTTGCAATCAGTCTGTGTTTGGCTAATGTATTTATTCTCTCTGTAATAGGTTTTTAATGTCTAAGAAAACATGACCTCCCACTCATCCACAGTTCCGTCTTTCTGAAGATTCTCAAAGCAGTCTACAGAAATCAGCAAGCTCACACAGAATTCAATTTTTCAGAAAGAAGAAGGGTTCTTTTGTTTCAGTTGACACTCTCTCTAGGTCCCTTATCCCATCGTACTCCTTTGTCCTGCATGATGTTCAAATGCATTCAGCAGTGGATCTATTTTCAACCAGCACCTAGAGAAAGTGATTCCTGTTTTTCCTGCTGCTCATTATATTGTTTTTTTCTGCATTACAACTTTTTTTCTAAAGTCATATTCTGAAAGTTTACTTTTTCAGCAGAAACCTGAGCACTTACCAGACTCACTGGCAAGGAGAGTCACAGAGTGAGAGAAAAGGAAGATTTTCTTTAAACAGTTTCACTTACTATTTTGATGCTACGTTAAAAGTATGGCCTGGCATTGTTCTTTGTCTACCGTTTAAGTGATGAGAGTACTACTGGAAACAGGTGCCTACATATTCTCCATCATACCATCTTTAAGCTGTGCTAAGACTGAGTGAACAACATGGCTTTAAAACATGTATGCCATTTTTATCCTCTGCTTCTAGTAGTGCAGCCACAGCAGAGATGCACAATTTCCAGGATAACAGTAGGAGACTCAATAAACCAAGCCAAATTAAAATAGATGTGGACAAGGCTAGAATGTAAATCCACAAAGCAGTCATTGTCAGTCTGCTGCTTTTGCTTTATGTTTAGCCAGGCAGTGTAAAAGGCGTGCACAGGAAACTACATAGGCAGAAAATGTTGATACGAATATTACTCAGACAACTTTGTTTTTCTATTTGTTCATTCTTCACTGTTACTACACTATTGATATTATTTTGTGGCTTGCTTTTGTTTAAATTTGGTCTACATACACACCACCCAGGTGCTTTTTGCTTTCTTCCCAGGAATGAAGTGAAATGTATTCATTAGCCAAGCCCCTGTCAGAACCTATAGTAAACTGAATTGCTGAAATGACAGAACACTATCCTGCCATTTCCCAGACAAATTAACCAGACCACAAAACCAGAGAAGGACCACTCTTCAGCATATACAAGTTTAGCATCTCCAACAGCAATGTGATATACCGATGTGGGTACCACTATACTAGATAGCACCATAGTACCAACACTTGAAATCTGGAAAAAGCCTGCCCATGCCTAAGAGACCTTCTGAACAATTTATCCATCCATATGGCATCTCTGTAAGATACTAACACCTTACGATCTTTATTTTGCTGGTAAGAATAAAGACACAGGCTAAATTCCAGTGCTTTGATATAGTAACTTGATTATATGCACTTTCCTGAATAATGGAGAGTAGGACGTGAGACAGAGTCCTTTCTAATACTTGCATGATGTAGGCTACCATGTGTTAACAGTGTGCACTGTTACTGGAGACCTAGGCTTGAGATTTCCTCTGTGTGGTCCAGGAATTAAATACGCTTTATCTCACTTTTGCGTAAGACGATTTGAAATACCAGAAATATTTAAATCTTTTAATACTCACTCTTCTGTATTTTCATTTCCAAGCCATTCATTTAGCTTCTTTTGCCGAACACCTTTTTGAGTCAGCCACCTGGACAATAATTGCAAATAAAATTAATTGTTAGTCACAGAAGGTGGATACCAATTAAAAAAATCTTAAAAAATTAATTCATAATCATACTCACATCAAGTACTGATCTCTTGTCTTCCTCAGCTGTATGAGGTCTGGCTTAATGCTGTTCATACGCTTGTCTATCTCTCTATATTCAGCTGCTTGCTTCTTTAAATCCTCTTCTAATCTACGCCTGCTGTCCACAATTTCACTTATTCGAGACTTCAGTTTTTCATAGTTGTGCATAATTCTAAATGGAATAATGTGGTAGGTTACACTCTGATGATGTCTTATTCATAACTTTATAATCTGCTATTTAGCGGTGTAGACACTTAAGAGAACAGATTATTTCTCTAGATGTAGCTTATACATTTTGCAAGTTCACATCTACCTCATTTGAGGCTTGCTTTGCTTGCAACTGAACAATTTTAAACTTGCCATCTTGCTTTAGTTTTAGGCAGATCTATACTTATTGTTTCTTTCTTCAAAATCATACAATTTGAAATGCAAATACAAATACTGACCTTTGTATTTCTTTTTCATTTCCCTCCCGTTTAAATTTTTCAATGTATTCCTTACTGTATCTTTCTTGGGTCTGACACTGCTCTTCAAATATTTTTATTGTTTCATTAAATGCTTCAATAGCTGTTCTTTTCATTTGAATTTCCTGAAAATAAAATAATTGTTATTACAGTTGTTATCAGACAGAGGGGATGATTTATTGGCTTGTATCACAGAAACACTTCAGTACATCGCAACAGAAGACTTCAGTATCTCTTTACCAGAACACATTCTGTCTGCAGAGCCTTGAAACACAGAGAGAACAGGCCTGTGCAAAAGGCTACCATGATGATGCTTTCCATGATGAGGTTTTCAAAGAAAGAAAATCTGCTAGGCAGAGAGCTAGCTATGATCTTTGTTTTGTATAAATAAGTTTTATTTGTGATAATTAGAGCCTTATGGCAATGCACTTTGCCCTTTGTACCAACCAATGACCTTAGAGACACATCTGGCTTTCTGAAATAAAAGTGTAAGATACTGGCCTACACAGGACTCAAGAGGTCGTCTAGTCCATCCTCCTGTCCCTACACAGCTAGTCAATAGCTAAGTCTTTTAAGTCATTAGTTCAAGTTGCCTGCACTTCTCCACCTTTCTTCAATTATTTTTAGGTGTATTTCCTGCACATTTTAAGAAGCAGTCTTCTGGGTCTGTAAAACAGCACTAATTCACTGGCACTTCAAGACTTGGCTAATAATTGATTAAGTTGAAAGAAGGATAGAGGCAGCTTTTCATTCCTGCACTGTATCTACACACGTCATCTCTCTACCCTGCATAGGAGAAACCAGACCCTTCAAAAACTAGTAATAAAATACAATGCTTCCCTGCAAATGTGTCTTGAAAACCATAACTCGGCTTGATGAGGTCAGTATGCGGAAGCGTTGGTAAATCAAGATAGTTCTGTGCTTGCTTTGGATGCAGGTGTCAGACTTGGGCACAGGGTGGGTTAGGTTACAGGTGGTGACTGTTCAAACATGAGTAAGCGATTCTACTACACTGAGCAAGCACATCAGATATGTTTCCTCTTTTGGGCAATGGTAGTGGTGGCGGAAGGGAGGGGGAGGAGGATGGACAAAGATGGCAGTATGAATTTACAATAATACTCTTCTAAATCTACAGAAATCTTCCACTCTCCCTTCAAATCTAGCTCACCTGAGATGTTCTTGTGTAGTCTTCATAGAGTCTGTCATATTCTCGGCTTTTTTCTTGGAACTGCGTATTATATTCATGTAATTTCTTTCCCACTGCTTCAATGCTATCCTCTTTTACAACTTGATCCTGGAATGACGAGCAGAAGGAAAGATACTTTGTAAAGAAACAATTATATTGCACAAATTTTCAGGATAAAACTGCTTAAAAATGCCTAGATAGTTACATGGTAAATGTGACTCCTCTTTCATCAATATGGAGATATAATATACTAGATGCATAATATGCAAATGAGAAATTAATGACAAAAAGCAATTTTGCATTGCAAGTGTTCAGCTTTATACTGAAAATTATATATCTCATCATTAATGAGTGGGATATTTATTAACGGAAGTTTATTTCTTAATAACGTATCTGCAGTATTTAAAGTTTTAATTATTTATATGCAAACTGTGGAGTTGGTTTTAAACAAAAATATACATTTTTATACCCACTTTATTTTTTCAAATACTAACAGAGCTGAAGTTCTTAATGATAAATGACTCCCCACTCTGCAGTAATTTCTCTGTATTTAAGTGAAACACAAAGAAAATAGACCAAATTACCTGCTGGTACTTAGATACCGGATACAGTAATTTTACATCCAATTTAGGATTATACTGGGCTAGAGATTCATTCCGGTAGTGGTTGATCAGCTCGACCACAGAGTTGAAAGTTAATGGGTCAGAAAAGCCGTATTTTCCATCTCGATGAAATATTTTGATTAATTTGTTATTTCCTCCTTTCCTGCAAATAAAGTTTGTTGAAAAGTTAGGCATACTTCAAGTACTATTTCCTAAAGAACACTGTATTTTAAATGCAGTATTGCATTTTACTGTCAAGTATTACAGACCTAGCGTAACTAATCTTACCTTAGTGTAAGTGTGTAGTCCCCATGCATTTTGGTTGAAGCATCTCGTACCAAAAAGGTACCATCAGCAGTGTCTCGAAGCTTCTCATTTACTTCTTCTCTAAAATGAAAGCAAAAGTAACCCATTATTCCAGCTACTTCTCACTCATTTATCCTCTCACTGTGCTCTAAATTCTTCTGTTTTAAAATAGGTGGTTTTTACAAGCCTTCTTGGTCTCCGTATTAATAAATACAGTTATTTAATATCTTATTTAACATTGCTGGAGAACAACTGTGATATAAAAATGGTATATCCTATGTCCTCTCACTGCTGGACAAAATTATATTAATGCAAAGGTCTTTCTGCTTGTTCATACAAGCCTGCACAATCGGAGCAGCCAGTGCCGGTCTAATGCACCTATATATAGTACAGTTAAAAATGTTGCTAATATATGGCACTTGTTAGTCTGGCTTGTTAACTATTGTGCCTACAGCTGAGGTTCTGGGTGAAAGACAAGAAGAAAATACTTATTTCTTGGTGTTGTCCTTTCATGCTAGTGTTTCACAGAGCTGTATTAAAGTAACAGAACAATCATTTCACATACGACATTCTAACTGACTGCCAGTAACTTTTTAGTCATGTTTGGAATAAAACCAACCGTTAATGTTTCTGTTGGAAAATATCCTAAAAATGGCTCTTAGACCTATAATTTTTCTATACTTAAGCATAATACATACACACAGAATAGCATAGCAAGAACATAAAGCCAAACATAAGAAATACATGTATTGAGCTGATTTACCTTGAGATATCTCCCCAGTACCATTCAGCATCTTGTAATGACATGTTGTTATTCATGCCGTTGTTAGTTACAGTATTAGGTTTTGGTGGCTTAGGAGGCAGTGCTGCAGATGACAGGGGAAAAAAAAAGTTGATTATAACTCATTGAAAACCTGACCATATATTCCTTGAAATTACACAATATTACATGAATGAGAAAAAAAAAAAATAGTTACAAAATAGAGTTTTCCATCACTAACAGTCTTTAAAAGACATTAGAGGAATCAAGATATTTTACTGAAAACAATATAATTCAAAAACAAAGATGTACTGTTTCAAAAAAGTATGTTACTCTTGCAATAATATATTTTAAGCAAAATATAACACCATACTCATCTCCACCCCCTGTGAAGAAAGCATTTGAGAACAAAAAATTCTGAAGTTTGCATTTACCTTCTTCCACTATCTTCAGGTGAATATAAATAATAAAAAATGTAAAATTTTTTTTTCCTCCTATGTAATGATCTTAGAGGAATGTTGCTGCTTCCTTACCTAGAAGCCGAGTAATAAAACATGCAAACCCACAGCAATACTGTATATTTTAAGGAGAAGAATTGGGTTTTTGTGATCCTCAGCATTCTGTGCAATGATTTGCCAAAAAAACACTCTAAGAAACCCATCTGTGACCCAAATATCCCTTGTGTTAATCTTAGTATTCTACAGAATAAATTGTGTTCCAAATGCCAGGACTGATTAAAAACCACATCCCCCTCTTCTCAATGTCAAAGCTGCATATGTACACCAGTGGGTGCCAGAGAAGATACTGCAGCACTCCTGACTTAGTAGCAAGGGGGACTACATTGGAATCAGGATTAAAGATCAACCCAGCTCTTTTAGTTCTCCAGTAAGTACATCATTTCTTACGAATGTCCCTGCCCTATATATTATGACCGGCTACAAAAGACGATGTTTTTAAAGTTGCAGTGAATATCAAGATAGCATTATATTTTTATATGATATGAAAAAATGATGCAATATGAGGTATTCAATTAATATTGCTAGATTTTAAAATCTAAAATCCAAAACTGATTCATAATCACTGTTTCAGGAGATAAAAGTGTTATTACAGCATCTCCTTTTAGTCACATTGTGGAATAGAGATAGCAAAAATAATTGTAAAAGGAATACAAAATTTTTATGATATAATAGCAGAACTAGAACTACGTCTGGCAGAATATAATAAAAACAGAAACAGGTCATTTCAGTAAAAATTCAATTAAGTAAGCAGACAGGTATTTCTACAGATTATGATTCTAATTACTATAACCATGCACTAAACCACAATTTAATTCTAATTTATGAAAAAAAGGAAAATTAAAAACTATTTGTATCAATGACAAAGTAAAGAAATCCTACATATCCACTAAGAATTTTTCAGCAGCTATTGTAAAGACCAAAATTAATTAAGTCTTCCATAATAAGACTGCAGTTTTACCTGGTGGATCCATTTCTATGTAAAACATCAAGTCTGTGCCACAATTTATATCTGTCTTAGGATATTCTATATCCAGTTCTTCCATATTCCAAACAGTATTGTACATTTGTATGAGTTTCACTGAGTAAGCTCAGATACAAGAAAAGACTCAGGCTCCTTTTGTAATGGTGTCTTGGAATTCATTTTAAAACCTATAAGGGGCTGCACTGTAACCTATTACATCATAATCCTCAGCCAATCATGTCAAAATAATGTCACCAGACCACTCCTGTTTCATCATTTTGTTCTACATTAATCTTAAAACAATTTCAGTTTCAGAAAGAATCTACATTTAGCAGTACTGCAATATAAACCTGCTATTACAAACAAAAGGAGCGAGTGGGCTCTCCTCACCCGCCTCCCTGGCTCCTTTTCCTGACTTTGCAGCATGGTACAGTCCAATCCTGGCAGGATGACAAAAGGCTGATATGCTGCAGCACGTAGCTCTTACACACACGCGCACACAAAACACACACACACACACACACACTCACACACAGGGCAGCTCCCTTTAGAAGTAGGTCGGTCACATCTCAGTTGAATTCTCCTGCTTGGATGCCTGAAGTTTACCATTCAAAAAGCTTTAAAAGGCTTCTGGACCTACCGTACATATTAAAAATGCAGAAGGGAAAAGAGCATGACTCTGTGTGTGTGTGTATCCATTACACACCCATTTTACACATACATACACACAGGCATATGCAGCTCCCTTTAGAAGTAGGTCGGTCACATCTCAGTTGAATTCTCCTGCTTGGATGCCTGAAGTTTACCATTCAAAAAGCTTTAAAAGGCTTCTGGACCTACCGTACATATTAAAAATGCAGAAGGGAAAAGAGCATGACTCTGTGTGTGTGTGTATCCATTACACACCCATTTTACACATACATACACACAGGCATATATATCTCCACATAATGAAATATGGATTATGTTTTTAAACTGTGCAGATTTATATTATTTTAATGGACACACAGGTCTGATATACTTGGTATTATTATATAAAATGTGCTTACTGCAGACATGTCTTCCCCCCCTTATCATTTTGTAATAAAATACAATTCCAATCAATTTAGATTAACTCATTTTGAAATACAAACCCCAAATATTGTAATCTTATATTCAGTAGACTTGCCTAAACCATGGAAGAAAGTCAAAACTGAGCAAGATCTTGAAATGTGATTTTGCTGAACATAAAAAGCCAGTCTGTCAGGATACAAGATTTAGTCTGCCTTTTCACACTGTTTCTCTACCCTGTTCTCACTGAGATATTTATCAAGTTAATTGTTTTTAAAAGCAAGAGTCCCTTGTCAGTGTCTCCCTCCTCACTTGACTTTGTCATTAGTATCCTCCTACCATTTAGAAATACTCCTTCTTAACTCCCCCCCATCGCTGACTGTAACTCTCTCAGACCTCTTGGAAGAAACATACACAGAATAGACTATTAATTCCAGAGCAGAACGCTATATAAAGTAATGTGAATACTTTACACTCACTATAATCTATGGGGGCAGAAAACCAGATACCAAAAATAACCACAACAAAGAGTAGCTGTAGCAACTATCTGTGCCTACATCATAAGAAATCCTGGTGTGGCTGAAATGTGTTCTATCTCACAAATACTCATTAAAAAAATTAACACAATTTATATCCTTCCCAAATATTTCACACATATCCATCCTCTCTCTATGCCCCTCAGCAGCTTACCCCTTTTAGACAAGCATTAACATAGAAGAACACGTCTGGAGTACCAACAGCTACAAAAAAATGCATGCTAGTTTGCTTTATATGTTAATAAGCTTAAATTCATTCTGAAGCAGACTCTCCCCTCCCTGTTTAGGTAGACGTGCTCCAAAGATTCCTTCCATTTCCAAAATGAAATAGGATACTTAAAATCATCCCAGACACAAGTCCAAACACTGAACTTGGAGGTTTTAGCCCACCTGCTACCCAAACAGTTGAGTTGCCAAAGTAATCATTTAAATTAGGTTATAAAGATTTCCTACAAAGACTACATTGCTGCACTTAGGTCTCATGTGGGACCAGTAAGATTTTTTTACTCCATTGAATAAAGGCTTTCAGGAAAAATTACTTCTCCAGGGTTTCACTGGTGGCCGAATTCTGGACTGCCCACACTTGTATAATCAGGTTAGTGCTCAGACTAGCCTAGCTTGCAGGCAAGAAAAGAGAGGAGGCAGATAGGCGATTCCCCATTCCCTGTATAACCTGGAGAGGTACTGAGGTACTTGACTTTCATTCATGTATCTTAAGACCATGAAAGCTCTACCTGGCAACCAGTTATAGTAAAATAATCCTACGAGGTGATGAAGAAAACACACACAGAAATTCAAAATCACTTACTTTGTAAATTATGCATTGCAAATGCTCGCCTTTGTAATACAGCCTGAAAATACAATCCAATAACCTGAAAAATTAATTGTTTTCCTCTTATAAAAATCTTGCTTAAAAAAAACCCCAAAACCTCCTTTTACTAGGAAGCTCCTCTGAAGCAATGAAGAAAAAAAATATTCTGAAAAAGAGATTGCTCTGCTTTCCAACCAATGTTCCATAAAAATCCCTAAAAAAGCTGTAACATGCAGTGAGAAAATCCAAGCCTTCTCTCTCTTCTTAACTGCTTAAAGCTCTGTGCTGTGCAGAAGGTATCCACTTACTCTGGTTCATTATTAAAAAGTGAACCTGACTTTAGTACTGTAAAAAAAAAAAAAACCACCACCACCCTCGGTAGCTTGCACGTCTCTCTCAGATAAAGATCTCAGTTTCATGATTAACTTGGGCAGGTTCAAATATTTGCTGAGCCAGGGATTTCAGGTGGGGGAGGGGGAGCCAGATTCAAAGTAAAAGTTGTCATCAGCTAACAAGTGGCCAATGCAGGGGTAACTTTCTCATTTTAGCTAAGTAAATGAGAAGACCATTGTAAGAGGCCTTAAAATAGTCTCTGTCACTGGCTGCTGAGTGCAGTATTAAAGTTGAGAAAACACCATGAACAGCCAAATACAGGAAGTGGCTAACTTACTGCAGAAAAAAAACCGAATAAAAATCTTCCTTGAAAAAAGCTGCAACTCTCAGAGCAGCCCTGTGCAAGCAAAATAGCTTGCTTGTAAGCACAGCATCACCTCCTACACAAGCTGGATCACAAATACAGGTGCTGCTTGAAGACCCTTAGCATGACGTGAGGCATTTTATCCATTTCCTATAAACTGAAAATAGTAGAAAAAACACCTGTCCATACCCATGGTGTTTTCCAGTATGTCAGGATTGTTCATTTCTTGGGCAGGCAGGTGGGGAAAGGGACTGTATAGAGAGAGGGAGCACTTTAGGTCAAATATATTTTCCTTGCCTCAGTGTTTGGTGGAGATCAGACTTGTTAAACAAACAGCAGCAACTGAAGAGCCTGCTCCCCTTTGCCTACAGAGGTTAACTTCTTTGCCAGCTATACTTTTACAAGGAAATAAATTCAAAGCGAAAGGAGAAGCAGACCACAAGATTTAATTCAGAGAAAGACGAGAAGGGGATTAATATTTTCCTCCCACTTGCTGGAAACAGTAAGAACTTCTAGTAGCTGTGTTCCTTGAGATCAGCTTGTGCTCCTTATGGCAGTCAAATGGCATTGAAAAGTTTTCACCTCCTGAACACTCCACCTACCAAAATCCTCCTATGCTACAACATACCAAACCCACTTGTACCTCATAATGAAATCCCAAATATCTGCAGTACATTTTCGGTGTTTTATAGTTGATTGATTAGCTTCACCTATAACAATCCCTTGCTTTTCTACTTTTAGCCTTTGCCTACTTGAACAATTGTCAGTTTTATATATAATTTAAAGCAGCACAGTCATAAAGGTACAGCCTACTGTAAGGAGATGGTAACCTGTGTTTCTGAATTAATCCAACTTCTGACAGTAACTGATACACCTCCTATTTACTGTTAAAATTACAGAAGAGGTTGATAACACTTCTTGGTTTATAGGGCTACAATACAGAAGCATGTTCTCAAAGGAGAAAAGACAACCCAAACCTCGTTCGCTGAATTGTTTACCATTTTAAAAAGCACAGGTACCCACACAGAGATAAAAGATAAGCCTTTGTTCCTAAGTCCAATTTTTTTTTTTTTGTTCGGATTCCAGTGCCTTGTGCAAAAATGAGTTTCTAATCATCCTGCAGAAGGGAATCAAGTGTCTTGTCAAAAAAAAGATACTGGCATGTACACACATGCATTTTCACACAATTGCCCTATCTTAACTTTTATTTAAATTTAAATTTCAAAACCTTGAGTGGTGCCCATTGAATCTACAGATTTGTATTTGCAGAAAGTCAGCAGCCTACTATTTTTTGCAGTCATGCTCACAGTGTTCTTCTATCTATAAAGCAGATTGTTTTCTAAAAAACGATGTATGAAACAGGAAGAGAACTGATCAGGTTTGACAGCCTTGCATGCATGTGTTACACATACTTACATACAAATACATACATCTATCAATCTGTAAAAAATTCTAATAACATCGTACGTGTTGTTTCAGTTTTACCAAATACTTTCAATTAGGTATCGAGAAACATAAAGCATAGACTACTGTCAAAACCTAAACCAAGATGTATGAAACAGGAAGAGAACTGATCAGGTTTGACAGCCTTGCATGCATGTGTTACACATACTTACATACAAATACATACATCTATCAATCTGTAAAAAATTCTAATAACATCGTACGTGTTGTTTCAGTTTTACCAAATACTTTCAATTAGGTATCGAGAAACATAAAGCATAGACTACTGTCAAAACCTAAACCAAGAATACAGCATTCCTAGGTATGGTGATTAACAAAGCATTTTTCTCTCCGTTAAATCGCGTATAAAGCCTGATTTTTATTAGCTTAGAAGGGGAGCCCTCTGCTGGGTGAGGCACGGACACACAATATCCCTCCCGTGCGACATCAGCTCTCCCTGGGACATACTGCCTTCTGCACACTCCAAACCACGCTTGGTGCTGCCAACAGTCCAGCCAAGCCCGTGACATGATGCAGAAAAGTCCTGACAAGGGACAGCATTCCTACATATTTGTTTGTATCCCCAAGACACTACCGACAGGACTGTGGGCTGAGCCTGACCACCGCAGCAGTCTAGGGGAGCTTTGTGTCCAATTCCAAGAGGAATGCTATCACACTTGCTAATATTTTGTGCAGCAAAAAAGCAAAGTGTCTGCACCTTGGGGATCCTGCCAGGACTCTCACCCCATCACCAGCAAGTGAGAAGTTAAGTGTAAGGCAGTCTCATTACCTCACTCATTCTTAGCTATGACCCTGTAAGTAGTAAAACCTACTTCTTCATGCTTCAAACTGCAATATTTCACAGCTTGAGCCATTATTTACAACGTTATTTACAAGCCTGGGAAACTTGAGTAAACTGGGATAGATGAAGCAGCTCAGCTTGAGTTAGTGCACAGGCCATTAGAGGCTTCAGTTCATCCATACAGGATGGCAGCTCCTTCCCGCCACTGCAGTAGCTCTTCCTCTGCTCCTCACCAGCCCGTCTCCCCACAATGCCACCAGCTCCCCACGTCCCCTCGCTCTCCTGCCATGTCCCCCTTCCTCTTTGCCTTCCTGTGATAAGACACACCTTAATCTCACACACCCAAAGCCACTCCATACTCCTTAACCCTGAGAGGACCCCCATCTCCCCGAGTTCCCTGCAAAAATCCCCTCCCAACTCTCCCATTGCCCCACCTTCTTCTGTACGACCTGCCTTCCCAGCTACCAGCTCCAAACCGACTGCGCTGCCCTGAGCACCTGCCATGCCCCATGGATGGCTCTGGGACCTGCATCCAGGGCAGATCTCCTCCAGACGGGAAAGCCAGGAGCCTTTATGATCCTTGAAAATGAACTGAAAAAAATATCCAGTCTTCTATACCTACAAATATAGCCTATTTTTCAATATTTACCTCTAAAAGCACATGTGCCTTCACACCTCTATATATGTGAGATTCTGTGAGACATAAGCAGCACTGTTAGCTATAATCTGTTACAATTAAGATATTTTCTTCAAATACTACTGTTTTGAACAGCATATTTAGAGACATGCACTTTGTTTCTGACTGTAAAATCAGCATTATTCTTTAAATTAATGTCTTTGTGGCTGTTCATCAAGTTGGGGTGTTAAAACGGGATGATAAATCACCTAGCTTGCTCACTAACACCATCTTTTGTCTCTCCTACTGATAAATTCAAAGAAGGAGACAGGATCAGAAAATGGATCTGGTTACCAATTATTCAAAACACCAACCACTTCTCCAATGTTACTTCTCCTGCAACATTACTTTGTCTCCACCTACTACACACATAGGCACAACAGGTATTTTAACTTCAGTACTTCAACTTTTGTGGGGGGCTAAGCACTATTTTAAATCATGAACTAAAATGCATAGTTTGCTGTTGAACGCTGTGACAGAGAAAAAAAAAAAATCAGTCCAGAGTTGTTCTGTGATAAAAAAATCAGGTAATGGCCTAGGAGTAACTCCTGTTTTTGCGTTATGGTGCGCAAAGCATCACTCTAGCTAGAAGATGTCCAATTAAAGATGTCCAACTTAAGCTACTAATTTTAAGACATATTAAGACATAAAGTCCAATTGCATACTTTCTATTGCTTTAAGGCAAGAAGGATAATTAGTGGGTGATGCGATAAGAAAAAAACCCACAGTTGTGCAAAGATCTCCTCCCTATTCAGATCAGTTATCTCCCAACACTACATTTAATGTATCTATGTACTGTGTAAAATACCACTAAAACTTCATGCACAGCTCATTTTAGATAGAATGTTTTCATCCAGGCTTGAGAATAACAGAAAGGAAGGAAGCTTGAGAATAACAGGGAGGAAGCTATCACTCCAGCCTGTGAAAAAGAGAAGAAACCTGGCAGCATTGGCTTCCCTGTTATGGCTTAGCTGTCATTACATTATTTTCAACAAGTAAGATTCTTTCTCCTTAAGACGTCTTAGCTTCTGCACTTTAAAAATTCTATTATAGATTGTCATTCTCAGAACACTTATATGACAAATAAGTTATCTTTTCTGGGAATCTTCCTTTTATTACAATGTCTCTAAACAATTTTTATGGAAACTCAAGCCACTACAAGCAATAATCTTGAAGATGATAATTCTGAAAAATACATCTTAGAGTCTTCTATGAGAACTACAAAAACAGAGCACTTCAGATGATCAGGTTACTGAATGATTTTGCTGTGGAAAACGGACTCGTGTCCTAATCCTGTAAACTTACATAACATTCTGTTAAGACTCAACTTTTGAAAATTATTCGAGCGCTTTACAGGCCTAAGAGCAGAGGCTAGCTAATCATAGACTACAAAGCTTGAAAATTTTTATCTGAGGGTTTTTTCAGCGTATTAATAGCTGTGCAAATGTTCTAATAAAAAACATTCCACTGCCCAGAATGGACTTTGAAATGCACAGGGAAGGAGTTCTATTTTTGTAACAGATCATATGAAAAATCCCAGGAGGACCCTCAAAATGAATTATTGCATTACAAAATATTAATTAATGCAGAAGCAATATTAACAACAAGCAGATGTTAGATTATAATTATTAATGTAGTGTCAAACCCTATAAATCTGATGAATAGAGCCACATTTCTTCAAGCGCCCTAATGATACTCTCAAGATGACTAGAATCCTTGTCCTCATTAGTAGTTCTAACATCAACACATTTCACTTTTATACTTTCCTCATATGAAGCAACTCAGGATGATATGCAACCAAGTGATCTCTAAAGTGCAACTTAAGAAACTCTCACTTTGAAACTTAAGAAACTCTCACTGTTGACCCTACCTTTGTAACCTCCCAATCAGTGCCTCTAGCCATATAAATTTACATACTCTAAAGCATTTGCAAACATATAATTTAAAAAAATACTATTAGCAAACTCTTTAGAATATTAGAGGATTCAATAATGTATTTTGCTTTTTAAGGCTTATAACGGTGGCAAAGAAAATAAATCTTTTAACAATTAGCAGTTATTTGCTGATTCTTAGTAAAATAGGACAAATAGTCATTAGAAGTTTGGACTCTCCTGGCTGTTATGAAGCATTAGGAAGGAAAATACACAGTGGTTCTGGAAATGCCTAACTATTTTGATAAAATTGAACAAAACCAAATAGGTATAAACTAGCTGAAAATAGATGTATAATAAAAGTTAGGGAAAGGTTCCTAACTAACAGAGCTGGCAAGGTTGGAAAAGCCTTCCGATCAAAGCAGTAGGAACAAAAATCTTAGGCATTTTAAATTAATCTTCATTAGTTGATGAAGGGGATTATACAATGCGCCCACCTGAAATATGAGAAATAAGGCATTTTTCTGCTGCTGTGTTCTAGCTCTTCAAATCTGAAGCAGCCCTACAAATCCTACTGCCATGAACTTTACTTCGTACTTTGAATAAAGAGGTGTGAGAGCTACAGCCTGCCCAATGTTCTGTTCACCATAGTCCTATCCTTTGTTTGGCTATTCTCTGTTAATAAGCTGTAAAATGAATTACTTTAAGCTAACATCTAAAGTCCCCCAGCATTAATAATTTCATTTGCACACAGTTAGCAACTCTGCCTTGCTCCGATCAAATACGTGATTTAAAAACAGGGATTTTTGCATAAATTAGAGGTGGGGTTTACTGTTTGTTGACTAAACTAGATGCTAACTCACAGAATCAATACAAGTATAATCTAACTTTCCTGAATGGGGTTTTAGTATTTTCCGTGTTGTTTATTGATATTGATAAATAATTCTTTTGAGTCTGTGGATTAAAAAATACATATATGTAAATAAAGGGGGAAACCTTACTTTCTTCTGATGATCTCTATGGGGGTATTGTAGTCTAAGAAAATTTGCCTGGGAGTAAAGTTAGAGTTAAATAAAATCTCCAGAATTTACCCCACCACCACCACATATGATATGCATTCTATAGGTTTACAGGTCTTAAAAATTCACAAATTCCTATTCACTGTTTACTGAAAAAGAAATGAAAGTCCTAAGGCTGTACAAACTATGGGTACTAAAATGATTTTAATGAAAAAGACAATTTCTTATAAAACAAATGTTGCACACCACTATAGAACATATAAACAACTTCTACTTAGTTCTGTAATTATGCACTTTTGCAATAAGTTTGATTAAAAAAGAAAAACAACGAGCATTTACTGTCCTTAAATTGAATTTTAATATTTAAGAAAACAATGGTATATAACTTTTTAAATTAATAATAGTTTTTACCTGGTACAGGCTGTCTCTCATTCCATTCGCTTGTGATTAAAACCTCTAGGATTTTTATGTGGTGTTCAGTATTATCAGAGCTGCAAGAGATGGATTAGACAATAAGAACTAGGAAAAATGCAAAAGTTTACATTAGAATTATTCAAAAAACATTGGAAAAATTTACAACAACGCCCTCCACATTAGAAGTAAGGTCAGAAAATTAATTCATTAGACTTACTTTTGTATATAACGAACCCATATTTACTGTACAAAACATAATAAAGATGACCCACGTACCTTGCTATCTGGAATTTGAAAAGCAGAGGGCTGAAAACTTCAGCCAGAGGCCTTGCATTCACGAGATTTTTGCTGGAGGCTTGACAAACTCTGAGGAGATGTTTGAGCAAGTACTGGAGTGTGAGCCAGTACTGGGGAGGTATATTTGGAGATCTGATGAGTTTCTTCAGCAACTGAGCGTATTCCTCTGAGCTCTGCACTTCTGCAAGCAAACAGATAAAAGGCTCTTGGTATCAGCACAGTAACATTCAACAAGTAAAATGAAACTATACGACTCCTTTGGAAGCATCAATTTTACAGCAAAAAAAAAATAATTCTGTCCTTCATTAGTGCCCTAAGACTTCTTTCTTCTTTTGAAAACAGTGAAATGCTCAGGGAAGAATAAAGAACAAGTATTTAAAAGTCAAATGGAAACAGATATGCATTTTGGTAAAAACCACAATGTGTTCAGAGTGTACTGGTAGAAGTCTGTCTTGTGTTTAGCGTCACACATGATTGGGTAATTCTGAGATGCACTAGATAAGTCTCACAGGTGGTGTTCTAACTTTGAAGGTTACCAGTAACAATATCCTGTCCTGAGATATATAACAGAATACTTGGCCCATGTGCTGAAAGCCTGTAAGCCGTACTTATTTGAAATGACCACTGTAGATGATGAATCTTACATGCATGTATTTCTCACTTCATAATCTGCAACTCCCAACATACTGCAGAACACCGTAACCTCTAACACATTTACTTTGTCAGCACTGATAAAAAGTTAAAAATTAGCTTTCTGCATACAGATAAATCCTTGATTTCCCCCCCCAGTTTTTCTATAGTCATGCTACTTACTAAAATGAAGAGAACTGTGTTATCCCTTATATTTTCCAATATGTTTACCTAAATAGGTAAGTAAATAATGCATGTCTAGATCTGAATTGAAACAGCTTTCAACAAAGGTTGTGAAGGTATATATATTTTCTGAGATGCTGCCAGGTTGTGCAGAATCTTCCCTGTTCACCCAGAATCTTCCCTGGGTGACAGCTGGACCACTGGACATTCAGAATCCTAATAAAAGCTTTTTTGTTTGACATTTGAAATAATGTGATAATCATACCTTGAGCTACAGAAATCATGTCACTGTAAACAGCTGCTGGAATGATGGGATTTGGCAGGTCCAAGAGATACCTCTTGAGAGCCTCTGATAAAGTGTGCACATCAAATGTCTCTAAATCCAATGAAGAGGCATCTAAAAGGAAAGAGCAACATCCTTTTTAGACATTAGAAACTGGAAAAAAACCACAGGCTCATGATATTAGGGCTTTATACCAAGCCAAAACTGCTAACTTAGGACACCAAGAAGCATCTCTGAGATGAAAAACATACAGTGCTCAAGACCATGCCCAAGCCTTTGGCATGTGATGAACCAAATGGCTTCCACAGCTGTATGTGGCCTTCTGTCATATACAGTGCAGGGCTGAACTCAGAATAACGGTAGTGACTTGCTGCATGTTGGCAATATTATGGAACATCAGAATATTTTTAACAGGTCTCTGTTTTCCCGGTAAATATTTTGTGTAAGAAGTATTAATGGAGGGTTTGGGCAAATGCAGCTTCTCTACTGGTAACTACTTCTATTATGACTGGAAGTTTGATTAACAACTTGGGGCTCCAAGTCTGTAAATATTTATGTGAGTGAGTCAAAACAAATATACACGTGCAGAACTGGGTGCTTGGTGTTTTATGCAGCTGTTCGGATTTATCTTGTAAAACCTGATATCCTTCCAGGATAGTTATGACTTGGGCTAAGGTTTGGGAGTGTCACATAAAGGACTACTTGTTAGCATTGGAGCAAGGAATATCAGCATCAAAAATAAAAATAGGAAAATACAGAAATGCTTACTTAGCGCAAGCAAGGTTAGGGTTCATCTTAAAACATGGAACTCTGGCACAGTAAAGTCTAAACGTTTACAAAGATCTACATTTGGTACAAGAATTTAGACGTGCTAATGCTGACCAATGTTCTAGGCTAGCCAAGTCCCCTGTAAAATAACTCCTGAATCTATCTGGCCAGTTTAAATCAAATTCAGCAGGGAGGGAGAGGAATCAGATATGCAGTGTGTCTACATGTACTGTGAAAAAAGGCAGTCAAGAGGGGATAGTGAGAAACTTAGTGCTCCTCCATCTCCTTTCTATTTTCCCCAAAGGAAAGCTTGCAGTATGAGCTCAATTCTTATCAGACACCAAAGAATTTACATCAGAAAAAAGACACTATGGCTCAGATGACAAAAAACTTTCAGTGTGGGTATGAGTTCTACAAGAGCAATTATGTGTCAGAGAATCCAAGCACAAATTCATAAGAAATAGTTTTCATTAGTTTTGTTGCTCCCAGGATGTTTTTTATTTCATAAGCCAAGTTAAATCCTGGTTCTTTCAGTGTTGACCCATTCTCTGAAGTATATCCCAAACTATTATAATGAATACATGAGTAAGAATAAACTTGTGGTATTCTGCAACTCTTTGGGTGTAATGTCATAAACAGACCTGAACTATTCCATCTGCCGAGCTGGCCAGATGCAAGTCAGCTTTGATTTTGGCGCTAGATAGCACTGTATTGAAGCTAACAGGCAGTTATGCAATTAATATGGAGAGCATTTTAACCGTAAGCAGAACAGCACACTAGGGCAGTTCACAACTTTTGAGATCAAAGCCAACTTTGCTCTCTGAATTAGCACTCTGCTAATTCAAAGAGAGTAGGCGGAGGAGATGAGATCTGTCTGTATCCATGTATCTGGACACCCACTGCACCGGGTCTGTCCTGGAAGATTCTGATCCTATCTTAAAGAGAACTCAGAAAGATACACTGTTACTAAAGGGTAAAGTCCTGCTTTCTTTTCTCAAACCTAATTACATTTTAAATAACAATACATGTAAACCACAAGTTTTTGATCTCAGGAGATAGATGAACCTTCCATAAAAGTACACCTCAGTTTAAAGACTTAAAAAGGAATTCAGATAAATTAAGAGATACATTCACATTGGTGCCACAGAAAATCTGGATTTATCTAGACTGAAAAATATAATTACAATACTAAAAATATGGCTTAGGCTGCTAGCACCATGTGCATATCTCCTCTCCCTGCTTGCTGCACTTACACTTCTTCACTCCCACCACAATCAGCAGAGGACAGGATGCTCTTTTGATTTGAAGGAACAGACAACTCATAGTATCATCTCTTGTTCATTTTGTTAATATTTGCAATTACTAAAAATGAAGAGAGCTAATTCACAGTTTGAGTTGGCTTCCTTTGTCCCTTTGGCAACGTGGCATGTAACCAGTTTCATTTTCTAGCCCTTGTATTTTTGTGCTCTTTTATGCAAGTGGAAGCTCACACCCCACATTGCACCCCAACTTGCAAAGTCGTGGTCAAGCAACTCCTCCTACAGTATCTCCTGGTCTCTCATAGTGCAACTGAGTGTTGCCAAGCCAGTATATTCTGACCTGAAGTAGAAATAAAGAGTACCAAAAAGAGAAGGAAATATATTTCAGGAAACTTGAACAGCTGTGTGGTGTTAGTGGTGTAGCTGCATTTTACTGTCCAAAACCTGAGAACCCAGCCTACTGCAGCAACATTAATTCAATTCTCTCTTTCCCGTCCAGCATCATCTCTGTAGCAGGCAGGGAATGTGCAGCTATTGCCTCTCCACCTACTGGACCAAAAAAATGCACACACAGAACTGTATGTAAACAAATGGCCATTTGTTTACAAAATAATAACCTGCAGCCTTACAGGAGTAGTTATCTTCATCTTGCTTCTGAACAAAACACCTTGTTTTTCTCTGTACAGCTAGATTGTCAGTCCTTGAACAAGCAAGTGACCAAGAAACGATTAAAATAATTATTCTTAGAAAAAAACATGCAGTGAAGCCATGAAAAAAAGACAACCTGTAAAAGTGAAAAATACCTTTCATATTAAGTGTAAAAGTTAGAAACCTTTTTTACTTATATTTAATTTCTTTACTTATGTCTTTTTGATATTATATTATTCAGAACCAGCACATATATATAAGCTGAGTATGGGAACAAAGAAAAGAGGAGCGGTCTGACCACAAAATCTGTCTAGTGCTTTAAGGAAGAGAACTGTACTTACCACATTCAAGAATTTGTCTTAATTCTGCTGAGCTGCTTGAGCCTTGTGTTCCATACAAAGTTGAGCACTCCAGACCTTCAAAACAAAATCGATGGGATACATTAATATTCCAGTGACTGTTGCCATGACACAACATACTTCTGTTTTCTTCAAATTATACAGTACAAATTAGCAACATTCTCCCACCACCATCCACCTATCACACTACGGAATGTGATTGCTTTTTAAGGCTGTAAGACACCTCTTTGTACATGCAAACTGCTGGGTCTGCAGAAACAGCTGGCCAAGGAAGATCAGAGATGCCAGCAGTCCCACGTATTCTGTACAACTCTCCATGGGCTGGCTGTAGAAGGCCAGGACTAGGAAACAGATTCACATACCCCAGGGAAGAAAACAGCTTGCAGGAGCAACACGGGAGCAACATCTTCCTTTACACTCTACATGCCAGCTGGAAACACTAGGTCTTTCAGGTGGAGAAGCGTGCAGTGGAAGCAGTGGTTGCTTATGCAAATTGTTGCTAAATACTGGCCCTTCTCATTGATACTAGCAAGATCCTACTCATTCAGGAAAGGCTTATGCTCTCTTAAAGTGTCAGAGCAGTATGTGAGAACCTATGTCCCCAAGGACAGCAGCCTGAGTCTGATCAGGATACCACTTGTCCTCTCGCTCCCTGGCTGTAAGGCCACTGAATGAGCAGGACCCACTGAGCTGCTCCTTACCTCATCAGGACTACGAAGGTGACATCACAGGAAGAGTCAGGAGGAGAGAAACAGGGCAAAAGAGGCAAGACATAGCACAAGAAAGGGGAAAGCCTCCAAAGGGTGGAGAGACATCAATATGGGAAAGCAGGAGAACAAAAAACCATAAAAATAACACTGGCTGGTTCAGCATACAGCAGCAAAAAAGAACTGGCTCCTGAAGCATAAAACCAGTTCTTGTAACTTTGTCATACTTAATTCTACTTTTTCCTGCTTTGGGGCAAAACATTACTTGTTTGGCTGTGTATCCAATTCAATGTTATGATGGCATTTCCGTTAACCAACTTAAGGTGCTTATCAGTTAGAAAAAACAAAGCAATACCAAACCCTTCTCCCTTACCTTTCAATAATACTTTTAGTTGAGTTATTAAATGTCATTTGAGGTAAGCTTTGGTTTTGCTTCTACAGTCCAAGTAGCCTCTACTGAGCAGAAACCAATGCAATAAACCTTAAATGAGATTACTTTATATCTCATTACTTTAGCAGCTCTAGAAAGAGGATATGCCAGCTCTGGATCTGATTCTGCAGTCTTGGCTCACATATGTAACAAAAAACCTTGGTACATCATTCTTCAGCCTACCTTTCTTTTCAATTGCCTCCACTATCTTGATAAGAATTGGTGGAGCAACATCAGGAGGTGCAAACTGCTCCGTAAGATCTGGAAGTGAAAAAGCTGTAAAAGAAAAAGAAGAAAAATAAGCCAAGCTACAGCTGAATGCAATTTCTGTTTATTAAAGTCATGACATATAATGCAACCAGTTAATTTTTAAGTATGGAACAAACATCCCAATTGTCAGGCCTAAACAAGAACACTCCACAAGTAATCAGAAAGCTGAATAAAATTGATTACAATTGCATTTTTATAGCATTTTCTTTTAGGGACCTCAGTCAGTCCTAGAATCACTCTCCATATTGCCTAGGAAAAGATAACACAATAAAAGTTTGCAGTCTATGGATGGGCAGAAATACAATGCAAGGAAGAAAAGAAAAGATCTTTTGGTCTGAAACATTTACATCCCGTGTGCACCAGATGAGGGAGCTAAACACATCACCATCTGGGAGTTTCTGATTTCCTGGGTAAAACAGACTTACAAAGGCCTGAAATTACAGCAGAAACAAGTATTTCACACTCATACACAAGTTTAATAACTTCTGTTTGCTTTCAATTTTCAAGCATAATGCTATTAACAGTATAGTTTTTTTGAAGGAAGAATTTTCTTTTCTACAATGACTGGTTAAGAATAAATAGCAGTATAATCAGAAAGGGACATTTTGGAGATTCAAACAAACCTGCATACAGATTTTATACAAAGTCAGTTTTCACGCAATCTAGTTTCTTCATGGAGAGAACATACTATATAAAGGAATGTTCTGGCTCTGTGATGTGAGGGATGATCTATCCCTAAATGCACTACTTTTGCCAAAAGAGTAATTCAAAAGTTTTAGAGCAGTCCTGTTTAACTCTTGGAAAGCAAAAACATTTATATAAAGATATTATTAAACTACTGCCAGAAACATCTGGCATAGTTTGATGGATTATGACTGATAAACAAAGCTTAATCACTGAAGTAAAAGCTGCCAGTTGCCTAAGCAATGGTGATCTCTGCCCAATTAAACTCACCATGGACAAATAGAGAGCAATTCTTAAACGCACATGCACCTATGTGCCTGCATGCTTATGTATACATACATGCACACACATACACACACCGTATTTCTAGAAGACTGAAACTGAACAAAATTATGAGGATAACTAAGTAGAAGGACAAAAAGAAAGAAAAACACAACAGCAAAATATGAATAGAGTGTTTTTAATTAAAAACTTTGAGATAGCCAAAAAATTAAATATACCACAATGAGAAAGAGAAAGCAGACCATTTTGGCTGAGAATTCACCCTATTTGGAAGCAACAATTATATAACTTCCTAAAATGCAAATAATTTCAAAGTGTTAAGACAGCAAGGAAGGTACAGAAGTTTGGAAGTGCAGAAAACTGAGGAGAGAAATGAAGGACAATAAATAATAATTATTTATGAACTAGTAATGGAAGTGGAGCATACTGGGACACTGAGACATGTCCCTTGCAAAAAGAAGCAGAATGATGGTATGATAATGATGGAATACTTTCCAGTCCATTCATAACTGAGAAGGACATTAGAAAAACATCTGTTAGTGATAACAGTTTAACTTCGGAGGCCCAGAAAATGAGCATTCAGGAGTCCCAAAAGAGTTGCCTAAGCAGATCTCTGGCCTGCTGACGTTATTTTTTAATGACTCGTGGAAAATCAGAGCAATTCATGGGGATCAAAAAAGTTCTAGTGCCCGATCCGCACTCTGAAAGTACAAGTAAGTTGACTACATGCTAGTTACATTATCAATCCCGGGCAAAATAAAGGAAGACCTGATACTAGACTTGTATGATAAAGCAATAAAAGAGAGCACTGCAACTAAGGATTGTCTGCATAGCTTTTTAGAGGATAGGTTCTGTTAAAAACCCACACTACTTCTTTCCCTGGTGGCACCACAGTTAGCTGAGAAATGCAAATGAGTAGACATAATAAATTCTAAAGTTTTGTCAGATAGTTGACTTAGTATAACACCGTGATTAAAAGCTAAATTTAAAGAAAGCACATGTTATATAGGTGTAGCTGACCAGCTGATCTCCAAGTATAGTTATTAAAGCAGAACAAGCTACTCAGGGAAGGAATGGACTTTTCAATTCTTTTTCAAACCACTTTCAGGTTCCATCAGAACACCTCTTTTAGCTTAACATCACATGTGCTTTATCAAACACAAGTTGGGCTCAAATGGAAGATGCTGCACTCCAAGCAGCCTCTGCTGAGGCATGCTGAAATATGGACCATTTGATTTGTAATATTCAGATCAGATAGTTCCTTTCAACCCCAGACTATGAATCTGTCTCATGATGAGGGCAAATCTATTGAAAGAATAAATGAAAGATCAGATCAGAGTCATACCAAAGGGTATGCTATGAAAATACTCAAATTACGAGATACCAATAGATTCACAGAATGCTAAGGGCATAAAGTGCATCCCTTACATGGTAGCAGAGGAAGAACAGGTTTTAAGAACAGAGTTTACGTATTTTTACTTATGAGAGTAACTCCCTTAGGTAGCTAGTTACATTAAGTACCTTTCTCCCTCTTGCATAACAGCAATGAAATTGCATCATCTCTGAACAAATTGCTCATCTCATAATTCCAGCTGGAGGCAGCGTGCAGCAACAGTCAACAGTCTTAACTGAAACTGAGGAAAGAAAGGAGAGACAAAGAAGGAGAAATAGAGATAGAGGACGGAAGTCAAACCTGACAGACATTTGAAACATTTCAGGTGACAGCTCAGCAGTTCAGGGATGGTCCATCCAGGCTACTAAGCAGCAGAGAGAATGATACTTTCTCGCATTAACCAAACTGTGCCTTGAAATGATGGCAAGAGATACACTCAAGTACCTATAAACAAGGTGTATTTAGAAAAAGAACTCAATTTCCTACTAGATTTAGATTTTCTACATGAGGGATGAAGTCCAAGCAAAGGAAAAAGGAGAACGCAATGTCAGGGGAGGACTTCAGCTCATGGGTAGAAGCCCTTGCAGGGTGGAGAAAGACACTACAGAAAATGGTTTGTCTCCATGGGACATAAAGAATGGGGTGGATGTAGACGTTATCCAGATTATCTAAACAGAGAGTGTCTCTTCCTGCAACCTACCTGACGCTCCATGCTTTTCACCTACACTTTAAGCAGGATCTTAGCTTATAAACTAGGTTTGTATCATAATCTGTTACTGAATCTCTTTGCTGTACAGTATTCTTGGATCAATAATATTCTTAGGGAAAGTGAAAGGCTTTTGGAAGCTATGCATTTACCATTATATTTATGCAAAAATCTATAATGTCTACAGAACATATGTATGTAAAGCAAATGTCACACTGGTTAAAAGGAAAGATTTCCAACACTCCTCTGCTACCCTAAAATATGCAATTAGAAAAATACTAAAATTTTAGGAGTTCAGAGGATTTCTGATGCCTCTTCCTCCCTACAGCCCTTTTCTCCAAGTCTGGAAATGTCTATCTACCAGAGACATTACTGAACTTTTAGATATGAAGAGAGCCTTTAAAATAATGACATTCTATTCCATAAATACATAAACTGTAAAATACTTGTGTATTTGACTGAAAACTTAGGATATTCACCTCTCTTAATACTATATGCACACTCTGGTGAGTATAAGCTCTACAGCAAAAAGACACAAACACACACACAATGGCAGGTACAAAACCTGCTGTTACCTTCAATGCAGCAGTGACAGAAGGATACATCTAAGTCACACAGGTATAGTGCTCAGCAACATTGAAAAAAACATTCACTTCATCAGCATGTAGGAGATGGCATTAACAAATCAAAATCACTTAACCTCCCACCTGTTCTAGGATTTCCTACGCATTGCGCCATCTCCAATATAATTAACTCACAGCATCATACTGACTTGTACTTTAAACTCCCCAACTTTTATACAAAATAGAAAATTATGTTCAGTTAAAGGCGAAAGGCCTCACGAAACACACATCTGTTGGAAAAAAAAGAATTAACAGTACTTATAGAACTGAAGCCAGTTTATAACATTTGCACAGAAGACAGCCAAGTTTGGGAACAGTGCCCTTCAATTTCAAAATGCTGAGAGGAAATGGCAGAGGCTAAACTGAAGAAAACGACACCTAATTTTGAAAAAAAAAAACAATTTGACTCCCAGAGCCAGAAAACAAGATATCCTTGAAGAAGTCCTGATTCTAGATTAGGTGTTCCAGAAGAAAACTCAGCATGCGTATTAAGATCTACAGAGGAAAAGGAAAACTTTTCAGGTAGGTGAGTTTTAGTAAAAGAGAAGAGAACAAAAGCCCACATGCAATCTGCATTTAGTACCTGATTTCAAAAGTATCTTTTGCTTTGAAGCATGCTGTAGCACAGCACAGAGGTTTGGAGAACCAAATCCACTCTTAAGAATCTGAGCAACTTTGTAGATCCCTTTGCTACAATCCAGTATCAGTTTTTCACTTAAAGCAATCATTTTTTCCCCCAAATTCCGGTAATTTTTTTGAAATTCCACGGTCTCCAAAATATTAAGGTTCCGAAAAGCTGTCATACAGTTTTCGTGTCTTCTTTCTAGTCACAAGTCTGGTAGTGGGTCTCCAGATAGTAAGGAAGCTTCTGATAACACATGATAAAAGCTGGATTTTCCACTAGCTCTATTTTTACCTTGCCACAGTGAGAACCAATGAGATGAACCAGAAGCCAGCATTCGCTCCAATCTGCAAACTCTTCCCTCTCCCTGATACAGACAGGCCTAAACAGCTCTAAGGCAACGGCACCATGTGGGAAATGAGAGCATACCTTACGTTCGAGGGTTGCCAACACAGCTACAAAGTGCAAGATGAAACCAGCACACAGCTGCACCTTTTGGAAGGGTTCTCAGTAAAAAGAGTTATTTTAGAGTTAGTACCTGGCAACGACAAGTGGAAATTTAAAGCTGCAATTTGACTTCAAATGCTTCTGAGCCAAATCTTTCATTACTACTAGAAGAAGAATGAAAATTAGTATTAAAAAAAAAAGAATATAACTTAAAATGTAACTACACACCATAGAAAGCAGTTTAATTTCTAAATATTTTACAGGAACTATATACCAACATTATTTGAATTTAGCTTTGAGTCAAGATTACTCCATGCACGTTCTTCTTTTTTCAGAAATGGCATTTAAGTTTGTGCATACATATTGCATTTGATGACAACACAGCTCTACATAAACGTCTAATATTTGAGAGCTCAGGTCTTAAGATGATCATAACTGGCTTATGTGCATGCAGATATACTCTTTATGCATGCAACTATCCACTAACATAGCGAATTGTGCATTCATAGATGTACACATATCCTTGTTTGAAAGTCATACAACATGTCCAAGTGTGAATGGTTTGACCAGCACTGAAATTAACTATAATAAACATAAGCATATTAATTAATGCAGAATAAGAAATGCAAAAGTAAGGGTCATTGTCAAGCAAGTTGTAATAATGCCTCCAACAAGATTAGCCAGCAAACTATAAAGAAACAATGGCTGATCAAGCACCTAAAATACTTTTGCCAGTGGTACCATCAGTGGCACAATGCAAGACAAGTTGTGGACAATGGAGGTTTATCCACAAGTTCAACACTCATGCTTGCTATTGAAAATTCTGGGAAACGTGGGAGCTTGCTTTCTTGATTGAAATGCTGATATTTCAGCAGTTGTGTACTCTACTAGGTATGGGAAATGGAATTCAAAAAATGTTCCACTATTATCACCCATCTTCCCTGAAATAGAATCTGAATTTCAATAAGGATCTATAATGGCTGAATTAAATCACTTGTCAGTATATGATGTCAAATTCAAGTGAAGATGCATTGGAAACGAGGGCAGTTTGGCATTCCTGCACAGCCTTTAAGGCAGTGGTATGAATTGAGGCAGTCCCATGTACTCCTGTGTGCTGACTGCTAGCGACCCCCAGACCAAAGACAGCAGTGGTTCAGGAGACTGCGCTGAGAACACACCAAAAGCCATGCCTGTGGAAACACGAGTTCAGATCCTGTAACAGTGGAAGTGTAACCAGGAGGTACCTCCACACGGATGACGGCACAGCCCGATGCTTCTCACAGCCCTGTGGTGGCAGCTGGTCCAGATGCAGAGTCTCAGCCATCGTGGCCCCCTCAGCACCTGCTTTCATCAGCTGGGGAAGAAAGGCTACTTGAGCCTCAAAACCCGTCACAGAGTGAAACAACTCTTACTGACACAAAACTCCTAACTTTTAGTGAGAGGGCATTTCATCATCCATTATATGTTTCTTTATAGACTTAAGAAGCAGAAAGTTCCTGCAGAAACTTTTGGTAGAACAGTATGAAAGATTAAAAAAACCCTAAACCCTATGGAGAAAGTTTCCACAAAGATCTGTGCTTCGGCTTCAATGCCAGACCAAGGCACAAAAAGATGAGTCTGGCATTACAAATAAATACCAGAGAGAAATTAACTGAGATTTGAGGATCATAACCTTGCCTTGCCATTTGCAATTTCAGAGAGACTAATTGCATTTACCAAAAGAACAGGCAGAGTGTTCAGAACTGCCCAACTGCTATTAGCAAAAGGTTTTCACTGGGCAAGGATGAAAGACAAGAAGGTGAGAGCGAAGACAAAGAAGTTGATGTCACTGTGTGTCTCTGATAAATCGAGGACTGCAATAGATAGTAAATTCAGCTGCAACTGTTGGAAGAGAAAAATACCTCTCCTTAGACCATGCTGACCTGAGATAATTTAGATTGGCTATAGTTAATTCTCCTAGAGACTGAAAGCATCACTGAAAGCAGCAGGAGTAAGAGCTGTTCAGCGCTCAACCACCTTCTCCAGTACTGGTTTCATTAGAAGATTTTTAAAAGACAGCACTATTCATGGAAAAATATGAAAGAGATTTAAGATTCAGTGAATTTGACACATCATTACAAGTGGCTTAATAAGTCTGTCTACTATTACTTGTCTTTTATTTTTATCAGGTGTCGTCAATCGGGCAGACTGCAGACTCAGAATACCACAGAAGCCTTGGCAGTCAAAGGAGACTAGATCCAGGAGAAATGAAGAGAGGTGAAGACTATCCCAGCACTAGAAAAAGGAATGGTCTGGCCCACCAACACTATCAGCCTTTGGGCTCACAAGAAGCCCATTTTTATGAAGGCAGAAAAATGTCTGTGAGTCAAGATTTATTGTGATATGAATGACCCCAGAGCTATGAAAAGGAATAGGGAAATGATGCCTGCTGGTGACCTTACATGACTGGAGTACAACTGGGAAGCTGGATTGAAATACTGCCAATTCTAAAATCCTTCAGTACTATGTGGCCAACACAGTCTACTTCTTCCATCGGTCAGTAGGTGTTGGGCATGAACTAGAGTACGAAGTGACAACTTCATTCAGATGTTCTCTGTTAATGGTACACTGAAGATTTTAGCCACAGAAGGAAATACAGATCTGTACTGAAAAACTGGTTTATCACACCAGCTGTCACTCCTCTTTCTCCTTTGTCTTCAATGGAGAAACACCTGAATAAAGCAGAACACCCTTCCCAGGGCATCTCAATGACAACATTTAACCCTCATGGATAAACAGTACTCTGTTAATATGCTTCTGGACTTCAAATAGCTTTTTAAAGCATCCATATTTCTGCTGTGATCCTACATCAGTAGTACAGAGTGACAAGAACTTTTCCAAGGGGCTTATTCCAAAGGATGATGACTGCAGGAGTTCTCACCTGCATGACCTTCTGAACTCCAGTCAGTCCCAGCGCACCACCCAAAACACAAAGCCAGCACTTCCAGAATCATCTGCGTGAGGTAGGTACTGACAACATCACCTATAAGCTTGAAAAAGGGGCATTTCAAACTGACTTTTGTAGAAAAATGTACACAACTTGTTGTAATATATGTGGCACTTAACAGAATAAGGCCAGGCAGTCATTTTTCCAGGAGGACAAATGTATGTATATTATGACTGGGCCATTTATAGTCCAACCCACTGAATCTAGGAGAGTCAGAATAAAAACTGAGTGTTACTTCATTTTATCCTGGCTACACATAATATGTGGAAAAAGACATAGTCACCTGTATAAATCAATGCCGTAACTGAGACAAGTCAAATACTTTGCCTAGATACTTTCCAGGGTTATCAGCACATATATGCAAGCAATGATCTGATTGATAAAATATCATGTGCACAGTGATTACACAGGAAGTTTGCGGGGCTGGGAGAACTAATTACTCTCTTCATCCCCATTTATAAAGTTGCACCAGCTGCACTCTCAGGGCTAAGGAGAATAGGGGCAACTATGGGAACAGAAGGGGAACAAGCCCAGGCAAATACAGATTAGCGCAAGAAAATAATCTATAAACAATAGATGGCAGAACTAGATGGAACAAAGCTTTGATTTGATATAGAAAGTCATAATGTATAATGTACCAATTCTCCCAAAAGAAGCCTGGGGTCTCTTCACCCTTCTCTGACACAAAAATGAATGTTTGTCACAGAGCTGCTGCATTAATCAACAAAGAATTCCTCTAAGACAAAACAAAATTAAAGTGCAGAGAGAAAGAAAAAAAAAGATGGTGTTTAGCTTGAGGGAAGTTTAGCTGCACAAATAAGCAGAAGAATAAAACCACCAAGCAACACAGCGTTGAATACTATATTCCTTTATAATACTTTAATACTTTTAATCGTGGCTGCTAATCATGTTTCACACCTATTAATTTAACGTTTCATAAAGCCCTATTTCTACCATCTGTTAAAAGGGAAGTGATACTGTCTGTACTGGGAAGGAATTCTGTACATAATATTCTATCAGATTAAACCTCAGTAACTTTATGAATTATGAGCTGTCAGGGACTTTTCTCATCTGCTACAGAATATACTTCTTAGAAATAGGAACTATAAATAAGACAACAGATGTTCTTTGTTGGCTTCAACTGACGCACAGATCATTTTTAAAAAGCAGCCTGTCGTTAAGACTGTTGTAGACAGTATTCTGCTTCCCTCTGTGGGTGAGCTTTTGCAATACTCCTTTTCAAACTAGAACTGAATTTAGGATTTGAAATGGCTGCAACTATTTACAATTAGTATTAACATAATTAGAGAAACAAGCAGCCCTGTTCTGAGGAAAAATTGCAAGGCTTACAAAAAAAAATATTAACTAAGTGCAATATTCTGGCACGCAGTACACTGCATTGTAATGCCATACATAATGCATAAACTGTTTCGCAAAAGAAACCCCCCAAAAAACCCAAGGAAGAGATGTGAAAACAGCCTGCTTATTCAACTGTTCTTTCAAAGAGCTGTGAGATAAGCAGAAACAGTAAAATAAGAAATAAGCAAGAATGTAGTAAAAGATGCCTTCTGCTTCTAAGTAGATGAAAGCACTCAATAAGCTGAGGAGCACAGAGGGGGCCCAGGCCAGACACCACTGGAGCTGAACTCCAAGCAGGGTGGCACCGGGGCTTTGTTACTGCCGGTCTCCGGGAGACGTGCGTCTCACCTCCTTCCAGTGGTCTGGAGCACAGCGCGTGGCTAGAGGCTTCCCACGCTTTTCTCAGTGATGGCAGACTGATGCTTAATTTCCTCGCACCCCTCATTCTCACGGATCACCCCAAGCCTTGTGTGACGTGCAGGAGCACAGCGGGTAGCAGTGTTCTCGCAGTCCCTAGAGCATCACTTTAAATAGAAGAGCAGGTTAATGTCTCTAAACAGAACGAGCCAGTACAATCCTCAGAGCGTGATTCTGAGGACGAAGAAAGAAAGTATTTTAATAAGCCAACACCTATTTTTTGTGTCTTGTTGATGTCTGCAGGTTCCCTGCCAGCAGTTTTCAGTCAGAGATATTAGAAGATGAGAGATAAAATGTGGCGTGGGTACCAAGTTACTGCATCTCTACAAGCAAGGAGATGATGACAGAGGTGACAGTAAGGGAGGGACAGGACAGGGTCAACCAAGAAGCTGGACCCAGTGAAGTGCAAAACATTAACTCTTTCAAGTTGGGCTTGTTATATTCCCTCCTCCTCCTTCAGGATTGCTGCTCCAGGGCTAGAAAAGAGCTGAGCTCTACAAGAATTTGAGTAATTCTGCTCAGTTCTCCTCAGAGATATTAACTGGCAATGAAAAACTTACCATTCCAGCTTCTGGCAGTGGTTTGACATGAAACCATACATGATATCAAGAAGGAAAATATATGACACTGAATATTCAAGTGTAGTGTGGATAGCACAGGTGTGAGGACAAACAGCATGTTCCACTGGCAGCTGCACCTTGTGACCTACTTATTAGGTTCCCAGCGCAACCTTCAGGGTTATTGTTGTCATTAAATATCCAGATTGCAGTAGTAGTAGTACCTAGAAGCCCTTATCAGAATCAGAACAAACTTGTGATAGTTCTCTACAAACAAATCATAAGACCAGTAAGGGAGGTTTAACTAAGCTATGTCTTAGAATTGATGCCAGCTGCCTTCCCACAAACTCTACCTCGTCTTTCCCAAGGATATTAAAGCCATGATATTCTATTAACTTCTGCACTCTAGACTTTTTTTTAAAAAAGGAACAGTGAAACTCTAGTAAAAGCATAATTTATTTTCAAGATACTATATGTAAGTTAATACATTTACATGGTATTTTACTACAGTCACTCTACAAGCAATCAGCAGCAAAGCTCCCCCTGTCTGATGCCTGCTATACTACACAGACAAATAAAGAAAACTACATTAGAAGAGCATCAAGACCACTAGGTCAAGCACTCAAAACTTAAGACAACAAAGAACTAAGACTGCATGTACAATTTGAATCTGAGTTCTTCCTTTCGTCTCTTTCCACATAATGACATAGCATTCTTCCCATGAAATTACTCTGCCCATTTCAGCACACAAAGCCTAGTGCTCTCAAGCGACAGAACCCAGCTGGAGAGTTGAGGTATTTATTACCTGGAGCATTATCTAGATTGTACAAGGACACATGGTCACCTAGTAGGCTCATATTCTCCTGTTTACTTTCCCCTTCAAACTTGAATTTTCTATTAGCTCAACTCGGCTTCCCATGCAAGAGTACTTTGCTCCACAACTTGTTCTCGAGTTCTTCCTAGCAAGTGGGGAAGGAAAAACGTACTCGGTTGTTCCTGGAAACCTTTGTCACATAAGAGAGAGACAGCTGCCTGTCTTTTAAGGGAAGGAATGCTGATGTCCATCTCAAGAGGCACTTGAAAATTTTAGTTCTGGCCAGCTAGTGGAGAGTCATGGTGAGATGATTTCAATGAACTCCATCAGGTAAAACTTCACAGATCACGTGAGTTCCCGTGCTGGAACCGTTTTTACCTAAAAAGCAGTGACATGTATTTTCTTCTGTAGTTTGGCCCTAACCTACCAAGACTACTAACCTCAATTCCCTTTCCACATAACCATGGTGATGGTTAATAATGGTGCTCCAGCAGCATATGCTCTTTGTAACCGAGACAGGACTGCTGGATGGACATTCACTGTGAGATACTGGGAATGCTGGAACTCGCTCCAGAATGACCTGTCCCACTTGTAAAGGACCCCTGTTCCTTACTGCTGTTTCCTTTTTGTTGGTACCATGGATTTGTTTCTTACACAAGGCCATCACTGGTTTGTGATAATAACTCTGCCTGAGAAGCATATTTTAAAACATACTCTTTTTATTCAATAATCACAATACATAAAAATTCAGGACAGTACGTTGTTTTGCTCTGAAAGAATACTTTGTTTTACTACCTTTTTGCTGTGGAGAAACTAATGGGGGAAAAAATGCCAACAAATCCCCCTCAAACTATCCACAGGCAAGCAATAGAGAGGAAAAGAATAAGCACTTCACTACTGCAAGAAAAAGATATTGTGTATTACTGTGCTTGAGAAGTCAAGTTGTTTAGATCTAGAAGATTTACATAAAAGCACTGGCAGAAGCTGCTGACAGATAAAAGCCAAAACAGCTCCTTCATCTTTTGGGAATTATGGGAAACATTTATAAGTACACAGAAAGTTAAAAATAATAAGTGTATAGCAGTCACCCAGAAAAAAAAATGCAAACAATGGTAACAGCAGTTCAGCATCAGAAGGGCTTTTTTATTCTGGAAACTAATGTATTTCAAATCAAGCCTTTTTCCTCCTCTTAAAAAAAAAAAAAAGGGAAGAAAAAGCTTAGGGCTCTAGCTGTAGTAACAGAAATACAGCAATGCTGAAAGGCACTCTTATAAGAAAGTAAAACTGGGTTAATCCTTACAGCCATTAAGCCATGGGCTGATCTGACATAGATACAGAAACAACAACATTATTAGGAAATTCCTGAACTGGGTCTACAGAGAGTTAATCCCACTATCGTCTTTAATTTCAGATGAAGAAGAAAACTCTCAGTCTGTATGTAATAAGATTTTTTCACCCATCTCATACACCTGTCGAGATTTCTCTGCATAGCAATGTCAGCATTCATTTCTCATTCCAATATATTTCACACTATCAAGATACTATACAAAAAGGATGTCACAGAATATGAAGTACGTGTACTTAACACATGAACTTAAAGACGTCTTTTCCATAAACGACTGTTTGTTCACACTCCACTGCTGAAGTAACTTTAATTTAGATCTTAGCATCTAGCTAAGCATCTTAGCACTTAGTTAAAGTGGTGAATGAATTTCATGGACCTTTACAAAGCAGTCAGGGTCTCAACTGGCTGGCTAACTGCAACTGGACAAAGACTTTTATTTGTGTACTGTCTACCATACTGCATTGCAGAAATTCATATAGTGCAAAATCTATTTATTGGAAGTGTAAAAAAAGAATTGAAAATAACAACAAAGATGGTGCTAATGAAAAGCTAGCATGAAAAACTGGCTCTTTTCACATCACCGTCTGCAAGCCAAACATTAACTGAAGTCAGGGTAAGGAGGTATGGAACAGGATTTCAGTCTGCATTGGGAGTATTCATTTGCAAAGAGACTAAAAGCAAGAGGCAAATTCTCTCTTTAAAAAAACCCAAGCATAATTCTAAGCACTTCAACTCAGAGAAATCCTTTTGCAACCTCCATGCAACCCTACAGCATTAAAGAGTTTCTTGGGGTCTAAAACAAAGAAAAATGTATCCCTCTTGAAAACAAGCAGTGTGTTGTGAAGGAGTGAGACTGAGCAGAAGAGGCTGAAATAACCGCAGAAAGTATTTTGTAAGTGGTCTTGGAAAGCCTAAACTGCAGAGAGACTGTGCAAACTAAAAAAACATACACATCCAGTTAAGAACTGACAACATGTTCCCCCTGTGATTTTTAACTCAGGTGGATCAAATGAAAGCTGCTCTTCCAAGGAAGAAGCCGGGGAGGCAGAAGCTCTTTTTATGTCCTCTACAAAGACTCAAGAGGCAAGCAAGAAGTACTCTGACCTGCTGCTTCCCTTCCTTGCCTCTGCCACCAGGCAGCTGCCCTACACTGGCCTACTCCAGCACAGGGGAACGTGCTGTGGACGTTCTCCAACTTCCCTATAGAAAATTCATGGGGAGCAGGATCAATGCTCAAGTTGACTGCCTCTGAACTCAGGGGAGTACTGAGTGTATAAATGAGCATGCCAAAAAATACTATTCTGTTGAATATTTAAGTGCTGCAAGTGTACAGAGCTTCTACAGGTCTCACACACAAAAAACCCAAAACAGTTGTTCCACCACCCTGCTCCTGCCAATAAAGTTAGCTAGTCTTCTAACTAACCCATCCATATCTGAAAATATAATGGCACTATCTATCTATACATCCATCTCTATTTCCACATATGTACAAACAGAGCTTAAAGCTACAATCACTCAGTTGTTTCAGAATGTCGATTATAGGATGCAATAAAGGAGTAAAAATACATCCCTGACTTGCACAAGATATGATCAAACATGTGAAAAGGTTTTCCAGCTATGACTCACTAAGAAATGGGTGGAGGTTTGTAAGGCTGCTGGCTGGAAGGAGTAAGCCCTCTTCCACACTGGCCAGCAAGGACTGGGAATTGGCTGCTATTCTGTCAAAAGGCCAGGTATATCCTGGTTGTTTTCCTGCTATCCTACTGGGGATGGGGGGGGGAGGAAGAGAAAAAAAGGAAGTCTTACATGTCTGTTTTTGTTATTGTGCTCCAGAGGAATCCCTTGGTCATCTTGCCAAAAGAAAGAACCAGAGTTACCTTTATTTGACCCTACTAGAAGGGAACACCTCTTTCTCATTTCATTTTACCTTTTTAAAGGAATTTATTTATTTATTTAAATGTGGGCCATGCCAAGAAGGGAAAGGATGTCTCACTTCACTCCCAGATGGAGAATCCTTCCGAAAAAACAGCTCCCTGTCGAGAACAGAAGGAAGAGGAATACATTAATTTTAAACTGACCTGATTCTTACAGGCTTACGACTCCATTTTTAAGCGTAGTTCACATGAACTGCCTGCTACATCGGACAAGCATCTTTCTACCTATCTCTCCTTCTAATTTTACCCCTCCAAACTTGTGCATGAAGCCGGAAAAACTTGTATCCTAATTAGCTCAGCCATGGCATCTTCAGAGAACTTTACTGAGGCTTTTACAAGATAAAGCTCCTCAAAAATGGTAGATGCAGCAGACAGCTAGTGTAACTCACCTAAGCTCTGCTACCCTACCACCAGGTACCTAATTCTTGCAGGACTCAGAATTGCGAATCAGGAGCCTGCCACCTCCCAAAGGGTTCTAATATTTCATGGTAAATGTGCCACTAATAGCCTCTTTTAGAGGTATCAGTATGAGCAATCATCTAAACCTAGGCCTTGTTTTAAGGAAAACGAAAATGCTTTTTTTTTTTTGTTTTGTTTTTTTTTTAAATACCATATTTCTTGATCTCTCAGGGGACCCAGCCCTTCTGCTTCTCTTTTTCTTGTGTTCCACTACATCAGTCAGCTTCCCACATTTCAAGCCTTGCTCTCAAACTGAGAACTCTTTGGAGACAGAGCAAGGTGGCTGGTTATTCTAATGGCATTCAGCTAAGAATAAAAAATGCAAAGGACCAAGTGAATATTCTAATCAGGTATGAGCAATCTAAACCTAGGCCTTGTTTTAAGGAAAACGAAAATGCTTTTTTTTTTTTGTTTTGTTTTTTTTAAATACCATATTTCTTGATCTCTCAGGGGACCCAGCCCTTCTGCTTCTCTTTTTCTTGTGTTCCACTACATCAGTCAGCTTCCCACATTTCAAGCCTTGCTCTCAAACTGAGAACTCTTTGGAGACAGAGCAAGGTGGCTGGTTATTCTAATGGCATTCAGCTAAGAATAAAAAATGCAAAGGACCAAGTGAATATTCTAATCAGCCATATTTCTTGATCTCTCAGGGGACCCAGCCCTTCTGCTTCTCTTTTTCTTGTGTTCCACTACATCAGTCAGCTTCCCACATTTCAAGCCTTGCTCTCAAACTGAGAACTCTTTGGAGACAGAGCAAGGTGGCTGGTTATTCTAATGGCATTCAGCTAAGAATAAAAAATGCAAAGGACCAAGTGAATATTCTAATCAGTGTTGCCTGAGGTTGCGAAGGGACCCAACTTGAGCAAGAAAGTCCAAGGCCACAGGTGTAGACTTCTCTAGACTCACATATTCAACTTGTTTGGCTGCTGCTTCCAAAACCTTGCAAGATAGTTTAGTTCTAAACTACTAAGACTGGGTTGGTTTTTGTTTTGCTTTCCCCAAAATAGCTACAAATTACATATCACCAAATTACATGCAGAAATTTAACATATACTGCGAGTTAATACTGTAGTCTTGCATCAAGCTAATAAAGACTAAGAACAAAGTTTCAGAGACTGTTAGAGTGTCCACTTATGCCATGGTCTGACAGTGCTTTGTAAAGCTTCAAAGCAACCTGTTTTGTTTTTTTTTTTTTAATGTGAGTCAGGAAAATAAGCATGGATTAAAGATTTCTGACAGGCTGTGAACAGGTGACCAAAACTTAACATGACAGAGAACTCTGTATTTTCCAAAACATTAAATTCATATTGAAATGAGGGAACTTCATGCTTTTACTTCTGCATGGCTATCAACTTGAGCCCAATAGAACAAATTGGAACCACATTTAAGTCTACTTTTTCCTGCTGGCTTTATAGCTTCCCCATGTTTTCTGCACATTACATGTTCTCTCTCTTTCTCTCTCAGCATTTGGTCTCTTTCTCCTTCTGGCATTCTGTAATCCTGCCAGCCAAAGAGCTTTGCTTTTAATAAATAGATCTGCCAACTTAAACACCAGTCTCCTAAGGCAATCAAATAATGAAACACACATGTATGTACTTGCACGTAATCTGTCAAATGCCTCTGTAGCCCACTACAAATGATTTTTGCAATTCAGGGTTTTCATAGGAGCATGCATTCATACACTCTTGGTTTTCAAAAATCAAATGCCATGATTCTTCAGAGTCCTGTGTCTTATTTGTACATACAAACCCAATGACCCTGCAATTTCCATATCGGTATCTAGAAGACACAAAATATGAAAAACCTAAAAACACAAAGGTTGTGCAGACAACTTCATACGGAGTAAGCCTATCCTTCAACTTGGTGTAGAGGCCTGCTGCAAGACAGCACAGATTCCTCCACAGCAGAACACTCTTCCCATGTTTCTAGTGTGTCTGGAAAGCTAATGAATAACCATTCCAGGTGTCAAGAGTATTTTTCATACCTCCCCCATTACCCATCTATCATCCACACTGAAGCTGCCTCGATTTCCACTTTCTAAACTAGTATTTCCCAAAAGAGAAATGCAATGTATGATGCTAGCAACAGAGTAATCCAGGCAAAAACTTTGTCACACTAGGATGAAGGTGCACTGCCACACCTCTTGATTAAATAAGGTTGCAGTTTGCAACATGGCAGAATAAAGATGCTAGCAAAAACATCTTTCAAGTAAACGAGTTACTGATTTGTATTAGAAAACTAAAATCAGGTTTCAAGGGCTGTAATTTACTATATAATGTCATCATTTGCAAAAATTCCTGCATTGTGAATCACAACTACAATACAGTGGAAAAAAATGGTGCATACTAGATATGCACCATAAAAACGCAAAGCAAAAAGTACTGAAAACATGCACATCCCTGAAATGCGTATTTCTATTGCAAGACATGCTTTACATGTACAACAAAGTACTGAGAACTTGAAATCTGAGAACTTTGAATTCTCAGAATCGGGAAACAAGTGAGACAACAGTAAATTATGTCACCACATCTGTTGAATCTGTGCACTCACATTCTAATAATTCTTTTGCTTTTGATGCTTATATTTGGATTCCAGCTGCTGAAGCTGGACGATGCAGGCAGAGGTATGCCAGGAAGATTTGTTCTGCAAGAAATCGTCTTGGACACCCAGTACTCAATAACTGAAGCCAGCCGTGGAGTAAGCAGATGGTACTCGCTCCTTGTGACAAATAAAGCCCTACACTGTGAAACCTAATGCAGTTCGGGTTCCTGGTTTTAGTTATCTCAATGAACATTCAAGTGTTAGAGTTAAGAGTTCTTTAAGTTAAGAGTTCTGTTCCCAGATTCAGCTTTTTGAAGTGTTTTTCCACGACCTCTCTATTACAAGGAGATCAACCTTAAACTATCTTAAAACAGTAGTTATTTTTTTCATTGTCTTTTTGGTCTACCTCATTCCTCACAGGAATCATGATACCACCATTGCTCACAACAGTGAGCAGAAGATGACTTAGTATTTGTGAATATGAATATGTGGTTATCAGCCACATCACTGGAAAGAGCAGAAGAGGCAATGAAGAAACCTGTTTCCAGAGAGGAGCCTGAAGGCTGTGAAGAAAAAGTGGCTTAAGACCACAAACTAAACAACCAGAATGAAGCAATTCCCATTCAGTGAAGACCTCGACAATGAACAAAGCAAGGATAAGCGGCAAAAAGGGTCAGGCGACTATGTAATTAAAAACTGTATCAGATGGCATACACTACAAGAAGGTGTAATTACATGTACAAACACAAGTTTCAGATGCATAGTTTTGCAATCTTAGCAACGTTCTCCTACTATAGTGCATAATTCTCTGTATATATGCACATGCATGAAGGTAATAAAACGCTGTATTTATTGTAAATGTAATAATTTGTTACATTAACAGAATATACAATTAAAACTGTCACCATATAATTTCCTCAATTATAAAAAACCCTCGTTACTGTCACACTAGTTACTCAAACAGGCAGCCCTAAGAAAAAAAACAGGCTTGCCAAAGTATCTAGCAGCATGGAGTAAATTTTTCATATACATTAGTGAAGAGGACTGAATACAATGGAAGAAAATAACTTGGTGAAAATAATCTCTGTACTGTCATCACCAAATACCATTAAATGCGTGTGTGTGTCCCAAATGAAGACCTTTCTACTACTAAATTTGCAATTCTTACTGTATAATGGACATACAAATGGCTAAACAGTTAAGTCATCTACATTAAATATGTACTAAAGGGAGGAGTTTGGACTAATTAGGAACACGCTTTAAATCTATCTAGAAGTTATGAGCTTGATACAGGAATTACTGAGTGAAATTCCACGCCCTGCATTAGCCCAACACCCCAGAAGAAATGATCGTAACAGTGTTTCCCTTCTGTGACTTCAAAATCCGTGAAAGGACAGACAGACACTGTTCTTTACATCAGTGTTTATCGTGTAGTATTTCATGCACATTCATATTATATGCAATCTGGTACACTGGAATCTCTTCAGCACAGAGCTAGCATTTGTGCTCCAGACCCTAAAGGTGATGGGAATTTTGTCTGAGAGAAGTGAGAGTAAGAACTGTGGGATTTGTCCCAATGCTGCTAAACTTTGACTATAGGTCTGATCCTGTTCCTTCTGAAGTCAGAATGGGTTTTGCCACCAATTTAAGGAAAAGTAGAAGAGGAGCCTGCTGCTTCTTGTATGAACAAGTCTTTTAAGTAAACAAAAAAAATCCCAACCATGTATAATATTTTCAAGAACATCAGTACTTTAAAATCATCTTATTTTTAGTTTGCATCCAAAAGGATTTTGAATAAAGCATTTGAATACTCTGTTTAGAAGAGAGCAGCTCACATTAACAAGCATGGGCATGTTCCATCTAAAATACCAGACAATTGACCACAGGATTTGATTGACTGGCTATTTAGATCAAACAGACAATGAAAAGCAAAAAAAAAAACCCCAACCATTCTCATCTTATTGGCGTGTTCTTACTGTGTCATAATAAAACCCTAGATATTTGTCTTAGAGGAAACATCTGGAGAAAAAGCGTAACAGTTGGTAACTGTCTTCCCCTTTTTTGCTAAACTGTACATGCAACTCAAAAGTCCTGCATCTTAAATCACTGGGGAAGGCACCCACAGCCCACTATCCTTTTCAGTGCAAGTTTTAATATCGAAGATATAAGAGACTTTTAACTATCACTATGAGGTTAGTCCAAAGCAATGATTAATATTACGCACCACAGATGAATGCCAAATGTTGCTCTAGCAGACAGTCAGAATTCTCCCAAAAGCCAGAAAGCTGCTCAAAAGAAGCAAGACTTCATGCTAGTTGCTCTGTTGTAAACATTGTTAAGCCAGTGATTTAATATAACCCCCAAAAAGTGTCCTGATAATAACGGGATTGTGAAAATCTCTCAATTCACGTAGGGGGCTGCAGCTTACACAAACTACCAGAAGGGTTTTGGAGTTGTCAGCACTAAGTTTGACCCAAGAGGAAGTTAGAAAAACATGAAAGCGGTGGGGAATGCAAGCTAATCTTTCAACCAATGGTAATACATTATAAATACAGCACAGCAAAAAGAATTAAAACATTCATCCCTCTGTGCCCTTGAGGACCCCTCACTGAGTGAACAGAGGTCCTTTCTTTCCAGATATTTGAGATGAAATTTTTGCTACTTGCTGTTTTCAATATTCATTCCTTAACACTTTCTCTATTGACCAGGCCAGATTGCAAGTACCACTAAAAAACCCTTTATTCTCAGAACTGTCTTGCACTTGAACAAAAGGCCTCCCTAAATCTTTCTCTCCATAAGAAAATTGCTTATGTAGGCTAACGACTAGCTACGCAATTCTGGCTTCAGAACAATGGAGCAGATTTGTACTGGCAAGAATATATTCTAAATTATACTCAAACATCTGTACAGATTTGACTCCAAAGTACCCAAAATAACTTGCTTCAGAATGTCAAGGGATGACATTTTCTGATGTTTCTCCCAAGGGAATGGCTATATTGCAAACAGTGCAATAAATATCTAATGAAGAATGAAAGTCTGTATTACAGTAAGAGGCACAAAGCCTGGTCAGCCAAGAGCATCCTAGGGGACCTCTCAAAGAGCGTCAACCCCTCGCAGAAGACCCATGAATCAGCGGAGATGGGAAGACCATGGGAGCAGATCACACCTCGCTGCACCCCACAGTGCCCTGGAGCCTCACAGCCCGTTGCAGACCACAGCAGGGCAGATGCCCCTCAAGCGTGCACCAGTCAACTAGGAGGAAAGCAGGAAATGATGAAGGGCTTTGCCATGGCCTCTGTCGCTCCTCACCTGTGCCAAGCAGCTGTGTCTCAGCAAGGAGACAATTCAAGCCTAAGTTCATAAATGTAACAGTCATTTTCGTGTATCCGTCCAGGTGCAGTACATGAAAAATTGTGAATTAGCAATAGAGGACTAGAATGTGTGGTCACAGGGTTGAACACCATGTGCAAGTAGGAAAAGGACTGCAAATCTTTGCCCTTAACTGCTATTTCTGCAATGTTCCTGGATAGAAAGATAACGAAACCAGACACAGATGTACCGTCTTATCTACCACTGCGCGTAATTAGTGGTTTCTTTCATTAATTCCCTAATTCAAGCACTTTGGTCTACGTCCAGCCAAGAACAGCTTAGGAAGAGGGCTTGGAAATTAAAAGGTAACATCACGAACTAAAAGCCTTCCCTTTGAGACAGACTGCTGGAGATGCCGTAACATGCTCCAAAACATGGGTCTGTAGCGTCTGATGCCATTTAAAAGTTTCTTCACCAAGGATAATCCTCCATGCTTATCTGCTACCTACCAATCTTGTCCAAGTGGGATGAGGAGATCTAGGAAGAAATCAGTGACAGCACTAAAGTTTTCTCTCCTAACCCCAACAAATAAATTTCACTGTTGTATCTGTAAACAAGACATACAAAAGTGGTGCAGCCATGCCTCCTGGGAGATGCATTCCCTCCTCGGACTACAGATCTCAGGTTGCGCTACTCTCCCTTCCTTCCCAGCTGGTGAGCAGGAGGCTACAGCATAGAAGTGCTCGGATATGCCGCATCCAACAAATCCAGTCCCACAGGGGAGAAAGAGCAAGGAAGAGACCCTTTGAATTACACCGATCTGATGTGTCTAAGCAGAATAGTTTGACTTTTGGCCAGTATTTTTACATTTTTAAGTGTGCATGTTTTTTAGAAGGAAGCATCAAAACTTTAAAGGAAAGCAGAGTTAACTTTGTTTGGTTTTCCAACATACAGAAACTCAATTTAAAAAAAAAAAAAAAGGCAAAGAAACCACCAAGAAGAATCAGCCTCATCTATGCCTTGCCTATTTACTGAAAAATACAATAGCTGCTCAAGAGCTTCTGGAAGCTGAGTGGACCAGAAGTAACTGCTCTTCCTGCAGCATCTTCCCATCCCAGACACCACCAAGTGATCGGCCAGTATGAATGGAAACGGGTATGTTCAGACCTGCCAAGGGTACATCTCACATCTTGCCCTCAACACCCACAATCTCTAGTGAAGAAACTCAGAGATTAACCTCTGGGAAATGCTCTAACACAGCAAATGATGCCAAGCGTATACAAACAGATCCAGTGGATTATACAAGCAAATTGTCTGACAGCTAACTGAACTGTTAAAGACCTTTTTCATCATTCATGCCATAGTTTACATGGTAGTTTTGAAGTAGAAGATAGTCTTAAAAAGATATTTTTAAAGTGTAGAAACCATGTGCAATTTCATCTTTCCCTAGCTCAGGGCAGTAACATGTTTTTGAAACTCTGTCCTGAAGATTTTGATTATAGATCCTTATTACCTGAAAAGCTGTCAGCTTAAGTATTATTTTTAAATGCTGCCTTACATGCAAACTGTTGTATAAAGTGGATCAATATGTGAAAATAAAGAATAGTGTTTGGGTGCCATTCTTGTGGACTGCTGCATACAGCATTCATAGAAGACTGAACAAAAAGCAGTCAAGTTAGTACAAAAAGTTACACCTGCTAACACTTTACCAAAAGACTTCAGGCAATGTCCAAGGATGCAGGCATTTCTATAACAAAGTGCAAAAAATGTAATACATAACAAAAAAGCAAAAAAAAAAATCTCTATTAGTGAAACCACAAAATAGGATTGTATTTTAGACATGTATTTTGCTGAAAGCATGAACCGAAGTTACCATGTATTAGCCACGGTTATTACTTTTTTTTTTTTAAAGCCAAAAATTCTCTTTAAATTCTTGTAAGTACCTAGATTCTCACCAAAGTATTCTCAGGACTTAAAATCCTTCTCCAGTTAAAATAAATATTTCTTTAAAATCCTGTAATTCCCCTTGTCATTCTTAGCTATGAAAATAAAGCAGTTCTTTGTATTCTAGCCTTCAGATTGATTTCATGGATGTTCATTACGGAAAGCAGCTTTGGAGCAGGACGCAGATGTGAAAGAGTACGCAGCCAGCTGCAGTTACAACACCTGTGTTCTTTCACACAAGAAAATCTGGATGCATATATGGCATCACACAACTATTTAAGTGGGCACAGTTATTTGCTCTGGGTGCAGAATGATCCATTCTTGGCAAAGACTTAGCACCATGTGTTGCTGAAACTCACAAACTGATGTTATCATATGCAAGCCTAAGTAAGAACCAGTATTTTTTTCAGATGTTCCTGGATCACAGCTACAGGAGCAGATCAAGATGATTCAAAGGGAGAGGAGCAGGCTACTTCACCGTTGCCTTGTTTTAAATCTGCCCCAGGAGCATTCATGTCAGCAGGAGGTATTAACAGACTGAATCAGTATTACAGGAGGCTAAAGAAAGATAAGCAAAGTCACTCAACATAATGCCACTGTTGTAACTATAGAAAGGCATATTAAAATTGGTGCGATACAAAACAGGCAAGTATTTCTTGTAGCATCAAAATAGGAGTGTCTTATTCTTTCAGTTTCTTAAAACACAACGTGTAACAAAAAGCAGTATTTTTTTAGACTAATTGATACAGCTGGGGAGGAAAAAAAGATGCATTTCAGCCACACGAGCCTTTTCAGGTCTGAGGTCATCTCTGAGGATCAAAACGGGGTTCTGTGTGCCCCAAGTAATGTATTTTTCCCAGAAATATCAATTGCTCAATTAAAATATTCTTCTCAAAAGCTCTCTCTCACTTTTACTCTTATCCTTATTATTATTATTAAAACACAACATGGAAGATGCTGGGTTTGAAGTTCCTTCCTCCCTCTTGCTTCCTTCCTCCTCTACCAGCAGGTGGGGCCATGCATCAACCATGAACTTGCCCAGGTTCACTGTTAATGTGCAATTTGTACTAGTGCTTGCAAGCATATCCCTGTGCTCTCTGTGGTGCTTACGAAGACTTTTTTAGTTACCATCATCCTGATTTTATCACTGAAAAAAATGCTCTGCCTCACTTTAATGCAGCTTGCAAAATCTTCATTTTCATTAGCGATAAAGCAGGTGGCAAAAATATTGTTTTCAGATGCATGCGCTCATCTGGCAGCTAGAAATTTGCCTTGTACACCAAGAAATGTGACCACAAGCTCTCTGGCAGGAACCTGCCCCATTTCTCAGTGCAAGTCAAAAGCAACCAACTTGTGAAGTCCATGACTGCAGGGCAGTTCTGATGACTGCACCAGGACAAAGGCTTACACTCAAACCCAGCTTTTTAGAATGAATCCAAGGGCTCTGGATTGAATGGCAAATACATTTACCAAATGCGATAGTGACTCATCACTTCACCCCATAATTTCCTTTTTCCATTTGCCTAAATCAGGAGAGATGATGACTGTTTTCTTTCCAATGGAGGCTCCAGGCTCACTGCATTCCGCTCACTCTTACGTCCCCTAATTTACAAATGTAAATAATTTTCAGAAACACAATCGTTCTACTGGCTTTATAGCAAAATTAAAGAAACAAATCCTACAGCATATTCAGTTCAAGCATGCACAAATGGTTTTATGCTCTCTGTCAGTCTGGATCTTTGTCAGACATTGCATAACCTAGTCTCTGAAAGGAGTGAGTTTCCAAATGTTCCGTGTCATTAGCTGTCTAATTTGCTGATCTGTATCTGTTCTAAGAGAAAAGCATAAAGAAAGTTTGGTTGTTTTTTTTTTAAGACATCTATGTCATAGTTTCATCACAAGAAGGAAGAGCTTTGGATTATTTTTAGGCTCTAATTCAGCTGAAATGGTATGAAGTGTCAACATACACAAGTTAGACAGGAAGTCACAGGAAGCTCCAAAACATCAAAACAGACAAATTATTAATGTAAAGTTCTGGTCTGCCCTTCTGCAATCTGACCTTCATTTCAAAGTGGGAATTTAGCATCTCAAGTTAAATCTGAAAGTATTTCTGTCGATCAATCAAAGTTTTATGCTCCAAAGTCCGCTTAAGATCAGCCTTCACAAACCAGGTAGAGAAACAATACTGTATGAACCAACTCTGAATGTATGCAGCTGTATCAGATGAGCTGAATCAAAGTGCACAAAACTCAGCTGGACTCAGTACAGCTTAGGCACTTTTAATTTTCAAAGAGTTGGGCAAGACTGGGCTAAGTGAGAGGAACCAGCCCTATGTAGTTCCAATTTAAAAAAAAAAACAATTCAAAAAAAAAAAAATTAATATCAAATCTTTACTGCTTCATGTAAACTTCAGATGTCTAGTGGAGGGCATAAAGATGACCCTATACTGGGTCTCCACTGTTGCAGGTGCCTTGATCCTTCCAGCAGCAGCCAGTCACCCCTGCCTCGTGGGAGAAGAAACCTGGGGAAAAGGCAGGTTGGGCCAGTGAGAGCCTCACACCAGCAACAGGGATTAAATTTGCCTTGCCATAGCCCTGACCTGCACCAGGCCTGAAACTGAAAGGTGCTAGAGACTTCCTGGGGCTCTTGTAGCCCCTTTATTTTCATATATTTTCAGATGCAATAAAAAAAAAAACCAACAAACCACAAACTCAGACTAAATCTACTTCTTTACTCACAAAGGTAAGGGGAAAACGGGCAAAATGCAACAGTCCCAAAATTTCAGTCAAGACGACCCAGTTCTGGTCTTGACCAATGGTTCTAGAAATTTAAATGGGTCATGGATAAAATAAAAATCTGGGGAAAGATTTGACTTAAGTGTTGTAATAAATAAATGAATGTTTTAACAGATTCTGAGACCACCAGCAGTTGTATTTGTTTTCAGACTGGCTTTTAATATTTAAAGAGCTCCCTATTTATAAGTAAGACTCTGATTGCATAAAACGCTTGCCTGATGAGCAACTCTGCCCGTGTTACTAGCCTCATTGACTGCAAAGTCTGTTCAGATATCTATGATTATTTGTGTATGAGTACTGCAGCATTCTGAATACTGGTAGCATTGTGCCTAAACATTGCAAATTTGGTCTAATACAAAACAATCTGGACATCAGTGAGCAAGTGATCAAGCTTAACAAGGCCAGGGAAAAAAAAATTCAGAATAAATAATTAAGTATTAAAGAGTACTGAAATGATCAGAAAGTATTTTCTTTAAAAAAATAAATCTATGTATGTAGTAAAATTAAAAGAACACATATGAATATATATAGTCTTTAAAAATCTCCAATTAAGTTTCTGATATTCTTATTCAACATATGCACAACAGAGGTACATACAGAACTGACTCTTCACAGAATGAAAAAAGTATATGGATTGCAAATAACTGAGGTACATTAAGAAGTCTGCTTCCAGTTCTCCATTAATTTGTCATTTCGATCCACAGCAGTTTCAAATCATCAAGTACTGAAAATGTAAACTTGACTGTATTTGGTCAAGCAAGTTTCATACTATACATGAATTTATTTGAAATACACTCTAGAGGTGTAGGAAGAAGTACCATCCTGGGAAGAATCTTCTGGCCCACTGCCCATTACATTGGCTGCTGGACAATATTAACTGTGCTATTCCCTGCACCAAATCATATATACAAAAATAGTGAAGCCACCTGGAAGTCAAACGTACATTGCTACATTATTCTTTATCTGAACTGTATTTCTGCCTGCACCTCTGGTTTCACCATAGATATCATTTTTGTATCATTCTGCCCACTTAAAAATTTTACCTTCATTCTGTTTATTATAAAACTCTTTCAGTGCAACATTCCCAGATTTGTTTCTAAGATTTAAAGCGCTCTCTGCCTTAGTTCTTTACAGTAAAAAGATCTGTAAAGAGACCACTTATTACTACTTTTCCCAATTTCTTTTAAGTAAACATACATTATTTTAAAAGTAATTAAACCTAACTCTTGAGCTATTTGGAGTTCAAATTTCAGTGTTTCCCCTAATTCTGTTGAGGGGGGTCTGATCCCTGGTCCTAGGGCATTACTGAAGGTGCCTAGCCTTTTACACAAAGCTTAAAATCTTTAATTCAAAAGGAGTTACGGGAACTTAGCTTATTTTTTTTTAATCAGAAAAATACAACGCTGGATTGCAAGCTGATTCGTAAACATTTTGGAGCATGGTAGGATCATGTGTGTAGACTTTGAGATTAAGATTCCCAGTTAAATTAGCACATTTTCTTGTTTCAAATCCCCACAGTGCCAAGCTATTAAAAATAAATACATTGTATGCAAATAGTACTCTGTCTAGAGGCAATAAACTTCAGTTTAGGAGAGATCTAGTCACTAAGGCTTGGGGCACTGTCTCATCCCGAGGAAGCAGAAAGCCTACATTTAAGCAAAGCCCCCCAGATCTGCAGCAGAATTTCCCAGAGTAACTCCCAGCAGCCGAAACTCCCATAAATGTCTGTTACAAACGCAGTCCTGGGGCAGGCTCGGAAGCTGCAAGATTAACACCAGGACTTCGCAGCACACAGCTGTGGCCAGCTCAGAGTGTGGAGCTGTGAACAGGAGCATCAAGCAAGCTTGAGTACAGAGACCAGGCAAGTTACAAAGCACTATTTTAAGTTTAAAGCAATAAATGCATCAAAGTCTGGGATGCCGGTTACTTCACCAAAGCATGCACATGTAAAGAATGAGATTTTCTTTCCACCCTCTGCCTCTCAAAATGACCTGTCAGCATTGAGGTGTCTATCCAAAGAGCCATGTTTATTCTGCAGTTACATATGATGGAGACAACCATCTCTGCAGGTGGGTTAAGAAAAAAAGTCACATTACTTGATCAGCACATATTAATATCCAATACAAGGAATGATTAAAGAAGTAATAGTGTTTTCTTTCAAAAGCAAATACCCCATTTTCAGAATTAATCTAATGAGAAACCGTGAGATTCTAATCACTAGAGGCTAAGAGTTCGAGGACTTTAGAAATAGGGACAGTATAACCTAAAATGCCACTACACCCCCATCTGCCCCACCTTCATTCTAACAATGATGTACACCTAGGCATTATATACTTGCAAGCAATTCTTGAGGGCTTAAGAACATTGCTATATAAAACAGTTCAGATTTACTCTTTATTAAGCCCCCAACAACCTAGAAATGCTTCTGCCAGGTTTCCACTTGGTTGCCACATACATTTTTCTGTATTTCCATTCATATCTTCGTTGATTATCAGCATAGCTGAATATAAACTCATAATAGGCACAGTGGGATGGAAGCTGATAAACTGATACCACAACCTTGCAAGTGATGCTGCAAACATTTCTATGGAGGCAAGAGGGTGATGCTACTATCCAGGACTATGCTGTCACTGTGAGAATCAGGATCACATAGTACAACTTGTATTTCCTACAGCTAGAAACACTGACAGTTTAAGACGTATTAGATGTTGAAGCAATATAAGCCATTCTAGACTTCTGAGAAGTGAAAGACCAATGTAAAATCTAAATGGACTTGGCTTGTTGATACGTAAAACCCAAGTATCTGAATGTCAGTAGGTAAAGGAGACAAATCACTTGGAGGAAGGGTGTTGGGTTTTTTTTATCCTGAAGTTTTTCCAATTAAAAAAGAGAAAAGACTCTTTCTTCTATTAACAGAAGAGTTCTGAGCAAATTCTGAGTTCTGCACAATACACTGTTGCAAATGTAGGTTATAAAGCAACCTGTGTTTAAACAAAGGAAATATCTTCCTTTGTTTATATAAGTGCTATTTTTTCTACTGCATGCACTACCCCCAAAAAATGCTAAATCTGAATTTCTCTTTATCATCATTCCATTGTTCATTTTTAAATACCTGCTCTTACCTTTAATGCCACAGGTAAACCTCAATGACAAAGTACATATTTTTTGCTGTTAGCAAGGGATTTATGATAGGAACATACTGTTTATTTGGAATTCGTACTGTCGGATTCACCAAGAAGTTTCTCAATAGTGAGTTTGATGAACCACAGAGGGAAATACTTCCACCAGCTTCTTAGAAACCTAAAATAAATGCTACCCTGCTCGTTCTCCACTTAAGTCTTTACAATTGTGAATTATAAGCACGCTTTCCAACCTGTGAGATGTACCTCACACTAAGTCATTGGTCTCTGTGGTGCCTGAGACAAAGCACATGAAACTACAAAGTGTGAGCTAAATATTCTGAAGTAGAAACAATTCTTAATTGACTGAAATGAGCCATGTGCTAAAAAAGCTGATCAGCAGGTGTTATACACATAAATGTACAGACAGACAAGTCTACGAAACAAAAATATCTGAAAAACATGGGGGCAACACGTGCCTTCTGAGAACAGTACTGACCTTGCTGCTCACTCTCTGCTTCAACTTTTGCAGGACTTGGTGCTACAGGAAGGGGTCGAGGAGGACGAGGCTTTGGAGTCGGGGGAGATATTTTTTTTCTTCCAATGTACTCTACGTAAGTTCCTGGGAAATCCCCCCTCTCCCCTGTGGTTTCATTAAAGCCATTTAACCAACCAATTTCCTCAGGCTTTGCTTCTTCCCCTTCACTGAATCCAAGTGCTAGTAAGGTACCTTTATTCACAGTTAATATATCCCCTAAGTGCAAGTCAATGTCTTCTTCTCGCTCTTTTTTGTAGTCATATAAAGCTCTGTATTGATATCCTTCGGCACTCATCTTGGCAAACGATTTAACATTCAAAAGTGTTATCAAACAGTATGAAAATGCAATTGTCCAGTTATGTTTTTATGTACAGAGAGATTCAAGATGTATTAAATGGGATAATAAAAATGTCAATAGCAATGTCTAAGTAATAAAATCCACCAGAGAATCAAAAAGCACCAGGATCTGTCATTTCACTGCTGATGTTTTTACTGATGTATTTATTCTGAGTCAATGATTGTTGCAGAAGTATGTGTTCCACTTCTTCTATGTCTAGCAATATTCTTCCAATTAGTTCCTCTTCTGGGCTTGCTGGCACTTCTGGGTCTCCATACTCAAGCTCAGCTGATTCTTGTAGCTGGTCACACCTTCTTCATTTGTACTTGCCACAGATTGCCCATGTACCTTAAATATTCTGCCACTGAACTCTGCACACATGCTCCTCCTGGAAAGAGAAGAGAAAACTGGTGAAATCATTTCAAATTCTCTTGACAATGGTGAACTTGGGATTCCACTTATGACTTAAGCTTTCTGCAACCCTGGCAGAGGTTGTATCCCACAAAAGAGCCCTAAATAACAATAAAATAAGGCAACCTCACAAAAAAATCTGCCAGCTAACACTTGTGTTTTTATAAAGGATGTATGTCTAATTACTTGAACCAAATTTGCACCCCTGCAGTATGAGGCATGCTTCCTTCTCTGTGGCTTATGGCTACTGAAGTCTCAGAATGAGAGGGCTAAGCCCTGGAGCTATCTCTGTAGTGCAATATTTAACCTGGCAGCAAGATTTTACATGTTATCTCCCTGAAGACACACGGCCACAACCCTTCCCCACAAGAGGTCTGCCAGGACAGAGGAGGAGCTCACTGTAATTAGTGCTGACACTTACCACTGGGGTATTCAGTCTCCTGCTGTTTATGCAGAGCATGAGGATGGGCAACAATCCCCAGCCCAAAGCCTATATTCCAAAAACCTACTGGTGGGAGCGGTCTTTTCATAATCTGCAGGAGAACCAAAAAGTCCAAAATGCTTTTACTTGATGAGTACCATATTTCTGTTTTCTTAAAAAGAGGGGCTTCCCCACTCCCCCCATCTTCCAGATGTTTAATGTGTTTATGGTATAATACTAGAAAAACAATCAGCAACTGAAACAGGCACACCCAGACCACCTAAGCAGCGCTAGCAGGAGGAAAGTATCAGGGTGTATGCTTAAATTACACTAAAGGCAAGAGAATACAGGCCTGAACATTTGACTCAAGGTTGCCCAACCATAAAGTAAAAAGGAAAAATATGACTAAAAAAGAATCAGTTTAGGAAACAGTAGCTTAAAGACATATACAACAGTGAAAGTTTTCTAAACATTATTTCAATTGTTATTCATTTTCATCTACTTAAAAAGGCAAGCCCAATCATAATTTGAAATGCTACACTACGAACCAGAAAGTGCTAACTTCTCAAAGTTGCATTGAAACTCCTAAACTACAGCTGAATAAAAAGACCTGAGGGGGCTCTGTAATACCAGTAGGTAAAATATTGACTGTGTACTAGGTACTTAGTGTATAGAAAGCTGATTTTTTTGACAAACACTTCCTTTTACATTATAAAGGGACACCAGTAGACAGGGCTGCAACAGGGAACCTCTGACTGCTCTTTTCCACACCATTTTCTCTAATGTCTCAGTCATCAATTCCCTGGAACATGACTAACTGACAAGCTAAACAGTGTTTGTAAGAACGTATAGGGGCTTCCTTTGCCAGTGAATGACCCTGATCCCTAACTTGTGTGTGGCTCCTCTTCAGTCCATCAGATCTAAATATAATTCCCTACAGCTTATTGTGCAACATCTGCTGTAACAGAACACAGAAGGTCTTCTAAGTTCTCGAAGAACTTCCTTATCATCGCTTCCAACCAGTTTTTGCTGTAGAAAAGAATTATCTGAGCCTGAATTAGACTTCTCATTTCAAAAAGCCTACACACAAGTATTTATTTTAATAACTTGCGAATCTATCCATGTGGATTAGGCATCCAGCTCCCACCAAAGTTTTAATGAGAAATTCCTGCAGCCACTTCTGAAAAACCAAACTATGCTGCTTAGCTCACACTACCAAACATCACAGCCTTTGCAATGAACGTGAAGAGAGTTTCACTGATACTTCATTTTGCCTCTTCTACCAGAGGACAGCATACAGACAAGAACTAGAGGGAAAAAAAAAGGCAACAAATCTAAAGCACAAGTATCAATTAAATTGTACAGAAGCCTTTTCAAAAGAATGGGTTCCTCCCATTTCACATAGCAAAGGAACAAAATGCACTTACACACCTTAGATCTATGTGTTGGAGCTAATCTAAATGTTTCCAATCAAAACCAACTACGCACAGCAAAACCTGCTAGAAAATTACCACTTTGACTACATTAAATAGTCCAAAATATTTATTTTCTTTTTAAGAAAGGTTCAACAAGTGCTCTGCTACAATTACTCATTTCACTCCTACTGCCTATGGGCATTTTGGCAGTCAACGAAGTAAGTCTTCTAAACACTCCATAATTTAACTGACTTGACCTACTCCTCTGATCTTTTATTATCAAATGTATCATAGCAACTTTATGGCCAGATATTTAAAATGAGTACTTGTGTCTCTTATGCTTGGTCTGACAATACAGAACTGGAAATGTTATAGCAACATAAAAACTGCTTATGACAGTTTTTAAGCATATTTTAAAAACTCAAAAACCTGAATCAGATAGGACAAAAGGTCTGATTTACTTGCGTATTAGAACAACTCAATGCAGTTACAGTAGCAAAGCTTCCCTAAATCCAGTTTCCCTGGGGCTCAGAGCTGCAGTACCGGTTCATACTCACTCCTCAGGACTGCCCTCAGCACAAGGTCCCCAGCGTTCTATCTCCCAACGGATCTACGGTTCGTGTACCTGGAAACACTCCCGTGGGTGAGCCATGCTGAATTTCTTGGATTTATGCCTTTTTCTATTCTCACTATCTGTCAGCTTTGGGGATGGAGAAAGACTCAGACTCCAAGAACCTTGCAGACAGCCGTAACGCAGGGACAGACACCGGTTCTCCACACCAGCCCAGTAACAGTGCAGCATCTCCAAAGAGCTCTCTTTGACAGTTCTTTACTTACTGCTCTGTTAAGATCCCATATAAACAAATTCCCTTTACTCCAAGTGAAGTTACATGGTCTCTACACTCAGACATTTTGACTCAAACTGACTTAAGCCGATTAGTCTTAAATAAATAGCTCAGAGACCATCTTAAGTAGAGGGGAAAAAAAAACCACCAAACACTTTAGGCAAGAAACATTGTTATATTTGAGATGATGTATTACTGGATTTCCATTTGGCCGGTGGAATGGAAAAGGAGGAATAAATATTGTAAGAGAATCAAATGCTCATTTGTTTTTTATTTACTGTCTAAGAGCTTGATCCCAATGAAAGACTCCTGAGTTCAGGCAGAATTCTGGTCTCTCAACAGAATGGTTTATGTTGGGCATTTAAGCAGCTATAAAATTTAAAGTTCCACAGAAAGATGCAAGACATTCTTGTAAATTTAAGTGGAAAAGGAAGGGGACATGAAAGCTTCCCCTCCACTCCCCCCTTCTCCCCCTATTAAAAATGATGTCTGGCTCCCACTCCACTGGTACCCAAGCATTTCCTCCCACACTAGCTAGCATTCCTTTGGTGACTGAGAATGAAAACTTCTACTCTGCGAATCCACGTTACTACCAGCCCAACCAGAGGGGTGCACGTGTCTTACTGATACAGCACCCCTATACAAGACAGCAAAGACTTTCTTCACCTTTATATTAACACATTTAATAACCACATCTCCTCATACCGCCATCTCTCTCATACTTATTCCAAAAATCCCCAGGGAAACAGTGCCTAACACGAACTTCCCTTCCACTGCAATTATGAGCTTCGTCAATAGAAGAGCAGACTAACATACTTAGGGAGGCACTGAAATAAAGAGAATTTAAGTGTAAGCAGGGAATTTGCTCGGAGACTGACTCTTCTCCCCACTAGGTGTCTACACACCTGTAACTCAAACTGCAGTTATCTCTGAAGTACCATGCTGCCGCTCTCCAGATGGAGATGACCAAGTTAAATACCACATTGGAACACTATTTTCTGCAAGAATGTGAGGTCCATGATATATCGTGAAGAAGGAGACGCATACTTATCATACCTTTATACCACTGTGTGGTATACCGCTGTGTGGAAAGAGTCTGTGGAGATTCTACCGCCGAACAAGTTCAAATACGTACACACAGAAGTAGTACATTAACCTCACTGTGGACACTGTAAAGCATGTCCCATTCTGAAACATCTCAAAGACTTTATATGGGCTGCAAAGCTATGGAAGAAGGCAGGGGAGCATCAAGACCATTTCAGAAAAAATCATTACAATAACAATAATAATTAAAAAACCTAGGAAGGCAGTACAAACTGAGCCTCCATCCTGTTAAGAGGCCGGCAAGTTAACCCCTCCGGGAGTCCTGCACCGACGTGCACCCGGGCAGCGGTCCCCGCCGCAGAGCAGCCTCTCTCC
>NW_008794581.1:669265-692418 GCF_000699145.1 Aptenodytes forsteri
TGAGAGGAACATGTGCTTCTGGCTAGTTCCTCTTTGGGGATTTTTCTCCTCGTTTTTCCTTCCCACCCCCCCAGCTTGATGCAATATGTTACGTTGGTGGAGCGTGCCCAGAACAAAACAGCCGGCTCTGCACCCCGGTACCTGGTCTGTGGGTGTCCGCCTGGGTCCGGAGTAGGGTCATGCTGTGCGGCAAGGCGATGGCAGCCTGCCGTCCCTCGCCAGGCTGCATGGGGCACCAGGTCCGGGTCTGCTCCCCCAGGGGCAGCCTGGCGGCAGCCTGCCTCAGACAACACGTAACAGGCCATGGTCCTCCCTTCGGCCCTGTCCAGCCCTGCGCCATTAGGAGCCCTGTGCTGTGCCGAACACCTCTCAGCCCCAGCCTAGCCAGAGCTGCCTTGCAGCAGGCACAGTTGAATGGGTGGAGGTGGTAGCTGTCTGCAGCAGCAGAGATCTTCAGTTGATACCATTAATTACCATCGCACGGTGCCTAAGTTTGCTAGGCTCCATGTAGCACAGAATAAAATGACATATTCCTTGCCCCAAGGAGCACACAATCTCCAGTGGATCTGACAACACGAGGGTGTGACACAACACCACGAGTTTGCAGCAAGGGAGTCGTGCTGCTGAGGTATGTGTGCTGTGTTTGAACAGGTCTCTGTTTATCTTTAGATACTAAATATGCTTATATATGTTACCGTGACTCAGTTCTTGTAGGTGTCGCTGTGAAAGAGGAGAAAGTGGTTTAAGCAAAGGTATAACACATCCAGGCTGGCAGGGAATGAACGCAAGGGCAGCTGTGCAAGAAGCAAGCTAAAGGTTCATTGAGACCTGTGCTGTGAATACAAGTGCCAGGGGTTGACCTGATGAAAAGCAGCCCAATGAGAGATACGTAGAACATCAAAAGCAAGATCAGACATTTTGTCAGGACAGGGTGCAAGGATCAGGCCTTGAAATACCCTGTGAGAAACTGTAGGACTGGTAAAGTAAGACAGCCTGAAGTCTTATGATCAAAAGAAGAGTACGTGTTGGCTGGGGGGGGTGGGGGTGGGAAGAGTCCACCTTGCTTTAATTTGGCAGCTGGGCATTCTGAAACAGCAAATTAGCTTATAGTCTGATCATGAACAACTGAGAGAAAAAGTGGAAGTTTTACTGCAACAAGGTGTAATTAGTTTTTGCCAAGTGCAATACGTCAGAGTGTGGTTTTGGAATCCTTAGACTTTCGGAGGTATTTTTCCTGAAAAATGTTCTAAAACAAGAAATTTGGTTGTACCGAGTATGGGGAAAAAGTGGAAATCTCTTACCAGCTATAATTTCTTTAAAAGGTGCTCTTCCATGGCCTCCTATGCTTTGGAGAGGATTTTACTTTTTTCCCCATTGAGTTCCTAACTTTGCAAGCTTCCAAGAGACACTAGAAGGTTGTTTCCTGACACCCATTAATCATTTCTGCATTGATTCATTAGGATTCTGTTCACTTCAGGACTGCAGATGAGAGAAGATGACAGCTGCTAAGGCCTCTTGGGATGACAGCGTGGATCTGACCCCACAGGGGTGTGACAGAGCACTGCAAGGCTGCAGCCTTGGAGTCGCAGGATCCAGTCCCCAGAAAATGGTAAAAATGTCCTCATTAGCCTATCTGGCAATCTAAACACACAGAATGACTTTTAAACTAAACACTCCTTTGGGAACAGAGACTGGTGTTTGTACGTAAGCAAAAGCATTGCTGTAATTTAAATACTAAATAGTAAAATTGTTGAGGGAAAACTCATACATTTTTTTGTGGGATTGAAAACACAGGCAGAAGCAGAGTTAAGAAAGAATGTTCCATTTCTTCTGTCCAGACTGCTGTCTCTGGCATTTGTTGTTGCTGAGGGCAAAAACAGCATGGATTTTGAAGGGGATTAGACAGACTGGCTGGTTGGAATGCCAGCCCTGGGCACTGGACTGACAATGGGTATTTAAGGGAACTAAAAACCTCTCGAGTAATGGTTCCCAACTGGTGAGACTGGACTTGTCCCACAGGTGAAATGCAGGGCTAGAGTCCATGGCTGTGCTCCCTTCCCGCTGGCATGGTGTCCCTCACTGGAGGGGAAAGTCTCTGGAGCAGGGTCCAGGACCTCCTTCCTCCCAACTGGTGAGACTGGACTTGTCCCACAGGTGAAATACAGGGCTAGAGTCCATGGCTGTGCTCCCTTCCCGCTGGCATGGTGTCCCTCACTGGAGGGGAAAGTCTCTGAAGCAGGGCCCAGGACCTCCTTCCTGCCTCCCTTCTGTAGTAGCTGAGCATCTTGGTCTCTGCTTTCTTTACCAGTTTTCCTCCCTGAACTTGACTTTTGAGTTCACCTCAAGCACCTCTCACTTGCTGCTTTCTCTGTCAATCAAGGAGAGAAAGGGACCCAAAAGAGGGAATGTAGGCAATAGCAGCAGGTTGCTTTGTTGCACCACTTGCTGGCTTTACTGCCAGGCCTGTTGTGACTTCTGTCTCAAGGTCACTCCAGCTCCCTCACATCCCTTTCCCCACAGACCCCAGCATATCCCAGTGTCTCCAGGAATCATTTCCTATTTCTAATCTTGGCAGGTGAAGGCTCTAGGAACATTGCAAAGCAGTACTCTGGTGTAAAGCTTGATAAGGAGGGGGATGCACAAGTTGAAAACCTGGGTTCCTTCTTCAGTCAGCTACTTTTCAGGAGGTCTTAAGGACTGCATAAAGCTTTTGCATATAAAGTGGGTGTAATGCATGTAGACATGTTTGATTAGGTCTAGATTTGTTGAGAAGGATATTCTTGACCAATTGAAACGTTAAGTCATTGAGGCAACATGTAAACAGGAGAGATTGTCAAGGCAACAGTCAGTGGAAAGAAGAAAAGACAGAAGGATGAAATATGGGTAGAGGGCAGGATTATCAAGGTACAAGCCATACACGCTTGTTCTTGCTAAGGATGACAACTGTAGTCTCCATCTGTCGGGAGATCTCTTGAGCATTTCTGCCAAAGGCTGCTTAAGGGAATGCAATAAAAAAGTGAGCAGGTCTTTTGTTCAGTACTAGTAGCAGTCAGGTGATTTGAGCCTTTGCATCTTACCTCTGGGTAAGCTTTCTGTGGTAAATGTCGTGCAGCACTGGAGAGAATCTACCCTGCAGGGCTAGAGTCCATGGCTGTGCTCCCTTCCCGCTGGCATGGTGTCCCTCACTGGAGGTGAAAGTCTCTGGAGCAGGGTCCAGGACCTCCTTCCTCCCAACTGGTGAGACTGGACTTGTCCCACAGGTGAAATACAGGGCTAGAGTCCATGGCTGTGCTCCCTTCCCGCTGGCATGGTGTCCCTCACTGGAGGGGAAAGTCTCTGAAGCAGGGCCCAGGACCTCCTTCCTGCCTCCCTTCTGTAGTAGCTGAGCATCTTGGTCTCTGCTTTCTTTACCAGTTTTCCTCCCTGAACTTGACTTTTGAGTTCACCTCAAGCACCTCTCACTTGCTGCTTTCTCTGTCAATCAAGGAGAGAAAGGGACCCAAAAGAGGGAATGTAGGCAATAGCAGCAGGTTGCTTTGTTGCACCACTTGCTGGCTTTACTGCCAGGCCTGTTGTGACTTCTGTCTCAAGGTCACTCCAGCTCCCTCACATCCCTTTCCCCACAGACCCCAGCATATCCCAGTGTCTCCAGGAATCATTTCCTATTTCTAATCTTGGCAGGTGAAGGCTCTAGGAACATTGCAAAGCAGTACTCTGGTGTAAAGCTTGATAAGGAGGGGGATGCACAAGTTGAAAACCTGGGTTCCTTCTTCAGTCAGCTACTTTTCAGGAGGTCTTAAGGACTGCATAAAGCTTTTGCATATAAAGTGGGTGTAATGCATGTAGACATGTTTGATTAGGTCTAGATTTGTTGAGAAGGATATTCTTGACCAATTGAAACGTTAAGTCATTGAGGCAACATGTAAACAGGAGAGATTGTCAAGGCAACAGTCAGTGGAAAGAAGAAAAGACAGAAGGATGAAATATGGGTAGAGGGCAGGATTATCAAGGTACAAGCCATACACGCTTGTTCTTGCTAAGGATGACAACTGTAGTCTCCATCTGTCGGGAGATCTCTTGAGCATTTCTGCCAAAGGCTGCTTAAGGGAATGCAATAAAAAAGTGAGCAGGTCTTTTGTTCAGTACTAGTAGCAGTCAGGTGATTTGAGCCTTTGCATCTTACCTCTGGGTAAGCTTTCTGTGGTAAATGTCGTGCAGCACTGGAGAGAATCTACCCTGGAAGTTTCCTTTCCTCTGGCAAAAAAAGTTCACTTGATCTTAGAAAGCAAATTTTAAAGTATGGAAACTGAGAGGAAAAAATGCACTCATCAGAGGATCTGTGGGGAAAGCAGAGTTCCCAGAGCATCAGATCTCTTCCACTACAACTGGCAAACTCCATTTTTCTTCTTTACTGGCACACTTTAAGCAGGGAGGTTTCCTTCTGTTTCTTCTAAGATATCGAGGCAAATACATTTGTAAAGTGAGATGCCTAGATTAGTGGATTTTATCAGTGCTGAATCTGATCTCCTGGGGTAGCGTGGGCAAAGGTTGAGGAGACTGTGGAGGGGAGTTTTATTGGAATACACCTTAGGTGTGATAAATGCCAATGGCATATGTCATTTACTAAGTTCAGAACAGAGTCCTGTGATTCATGACATAATATCGTACCATCCTGCAGCAGTGGGGTTTCAGCCAGCTGATTTGAAGGTTGAAATTGAAGGAGAATCAACGCTTACATTCTTTCTTACTCCCAAAGATGAAAATGAATTCATACAGTGTAACTATGCTGTTCTACTAGCACACATTGCTAAATGACTCATGTAAAATTCCCAAAAGAGTGACTGTAGTGGGGAGTCAGGAAAACGACAGGAAAAACTGTCCGTAGTTATTGTAGACATGAATTAAATACAAAATAAATAAAATGGATCACAAAAAGGACAAGCATCAAAGACTGTGAATGGTGATGTTTTCCTGTCATAGCTAGGACAAAGAAAATATTGCTGCCCAAAAATGTGGTTTTAAGTGTGTTTCAGAAGACGAAACAGTAGCATGAAAAGCAGGTTCCTTCCCTGCTTAAAAGCATTTTAGCATAGAAAGGAAAAAAATGAGCTAAAAATAAGATAGAGGAATCCAGGAAAGAAAGAAGCAAAGCTTGCTATCATATTAAGAATCAGAGAAGTAAGCCTGACAACCTTCATGTTAAAACTGGAAGAAAGCTGATTAGCAGCGTGCCAGCCATGCTGGGCATCACAGTGTGATTTGATTTGAATTTATTTCAGTTCTGTGGGAAGGATAGAATGGCTTCTATTTGGCCAAAATCCTGACATCAGCAATAAATGTCAGTATCTCAGCTAATCAGACAGATCTCCCTTTATAGACATTTCCAGTGTATGATTCATTTCATGCTATGGTGGACATCTAAGGCTTTTTTGCATTCTTCAACATACAGGGCGACTGAGGAGGTGGTGGAATCTCTTATCACTGGAGTTTTTTAGGAAGGCTAACTGAACAGCTGCCTCGCAGAGATACTGGTTGTCCTGCCTCGGCCAGAGAGATGCAATAGATGACCACTGGAGGCCTTTTATGGTTCTGTAAGTGCATGTATATATGAATTATCAGAAGAAGACACAAACCCTGAGAAATCGTACTTTAATCGCTCCCTTGCTCCCACCTGATATCTGAAAACCAGATGACTTTAGTTATAAAAGCAGAGGGCCTTGCCTCTGCAATATTATCTGTTAGCAAGGAGTTTCTCCAGTTTGCTTTGGACCACATTTCTAAAACACAAAACTAGTGGAAAACAAGATTTCTGTGTGCAAATCACAGCCAGAAAATACTTTGTGTTCATGAAAAGTCTTCAAAATATTTTGCTTAAAAAAACCAAACTATTTTTAGTCATCTGAAAGTTGACTTTTTATGTAATCTTTTTCTCTAGTCTCATAACTTTGACTAAATGTATGAAAATTTACATTTTGTCAAGAAACCTTTTAAAATCTGTATGAATTTTTTTTTTTGATCTACAGCCTATTAAGACAAATAGACAATGTTTTTCCATGTCTGAAGCACAGCACAACTGATAAAATAGCGTTATAAATATCATATCTGCAAATGCAACATCTGTGTTTATCTTTCAACCGTCTAAAATTACATAAACATAGATTCTGCTTTTTATGAAATATATGAGTAATTCCTCCTCTACTCTTTCAGTGCTTGTATGCTAAGTGATAGAAAAGTCTAGGCCTGACAGCCGTGCAAGACTCGTGTCTTCTGTGTAGACAAGTGGTGCGGCATGAACAGAAATCTTGGAAGTTTTCACGTGCACTGTACCATTCGTGCACCCAACGTCTATCAGCACCGTCTGAATAAGACCACCAGGAGTAATAAGACCCCCATGAGTAATAATGTATCTAAATTTCCACTGCCATCTGTAGATGTGTTTTCTACTGAGACTGTTTCCTTAAAGATGCCATTTGTAGGTTTTGGTATTGACATCTGATCACAGGGAAATTTTCATCCTGCAATAGTGAGCTCAGTATGAGAAGTAGATGCAGTTTAATTTAGGTTGAGACCATTTAGTCATTTTGTATCAGTTTGTATAGAGTAAGAGTTGTCTTGTTTCTTCCAAAAACATTGAGGTGGAAGCGGTCACATCTTATTACCGATTGTCTGAGATATCCTGGACACTTAAATCAATTATTCATAGGAGTCACTCATCACAGGAAGTCTCAATATGGGTACTTGATAGATGGCACCTTCTCTTCTCTTGCAAAGTACATAAGATGCAAGAGCAAGCCTTGGAAAGCTTGCCAATTTAGACGTGTTTTTGTAGAGCCTGCGAAATTCACTGCAATATGGGCATGAATAATCCAAATTCTGCCAGGCAGGAACATGTGCTGTTGCTCCTACATAAAATACATCTTGAGTGACATCTCTAACAATTACAGTACTAGGAAGCAAATACAAAATTAAGGCTCATGCTGTGAATCTAGTAGGAGTTCAGGGCCAGAAGAAAAGTGTATTCAGTTTCCTTTTGCTGCCTGGGCTAGGAAAGTAGGTCTTTTTTATTGCAGCAATAAATGAATGAATCTTTGCTGTTTAATCTGATGGGCCAGAGTTATCATTTTTTTTAATTTTGAGACAAATTTGCAATGTGATTAATTAGCTGTATCATGGTATTCTGTTGCTAACTAACAGCGTAGCAACAAGGCTTCCACCTGTTTGTTGCAAATATTATCACACAACATGACAGCCGTCGTTCTAGCAAGCCCAAAATGATAATATAAGTGCTGTGAGCTGCACCTTAGAAAGTCAGGCTTCCTTAAATCTCAGTTAGCTGAGAACATTTGCCTCTCACTTTTTCAAGGGGAAATGCATGGCAGCAAATTGCCTTTCTTACTCCTACCTACTCCTCTTCCTTGGTATAAACAGCAAGTGGAACTAACAGTGCCAGTTCCACCTTGCAGCTGTAGGACAGGATAATTCATCATGGGTCTCCTCAGTGCCCATGTGTACCAACACATATGCACATGTAATTGATTGTTAACTGTGCCTGTCATCTGAGTAGGGTGTTTGTGGTGTTTTATGGCAACAACGTAGTTGCTGTACTACAAGAAATTATGTCTTATTGTAAAAATGTCACAAAGCTATTAAATGAATGTCAGTGTAGAACAAGCAATTATATGAGCAGTTAGTGTTTGGAAACCTTTTTTGTTTACATGATGTAACTTTGAAGCTAGCCCTGCTTGGAGCAAACTGGAGGGGCTGGACTAGATGGCCCTCAGAGGTCCTTTCCAACCTAAATTATTCTGCAGATCTGTGATTCTATGGAATTTGACTTGCTTTTATTTTCATTTGGAATGTAGTAGAGTCAATATATTACATGTGACGTTTCTATAAGAATATTTATTTGGTATGTGCTACTAGGACACCTTTTTAATTAGATTAAAAATAGGATTTGACAAATGCATGTGAGCTAGTATATTTCAGTATAAACTGAATAGTTGTTTAGAAATTACTTTCTTTGCAAAAATAAAAAAAAAGGGAGAAAAAGAATGTTATTCTGGGGAAAAAATGGAGGTAAAAACTTGAAGAGCTCATATCAAGACAGTTGCATCAGGAATTTGCTAAACTGAAAAACCCAACCAAAGAAGCTCTCTGTTACTAGCAGAACAAGAAAATGCTATCCTTGGTGTTCAGTTGTCATCTTCATACTATCAGTGAGCCTCAGAATAACAGAATAATTTAATGTTTTTACTTGCAGCAAAAGCGGTGGAACCTCCTCCCATTCTGACTTTATCTGTTAAACCACAAAGAAAAGGGGAGGGGGTGGAGAAAACCACAGTTTTCAAGTAAGGTTTTGGGGTCTAAGGAAAAGAATGGCAATTCAAAGATAAGGATGGTAGCGTTTGCCCACCAATTTGTACATTGTTGTTGCACGTTTCATATCAGAAAAGTATTTCTCTTCTGTATGACTTTGGAAATGAAATGCATTTTGCAAAAAGAGTGCCTCCCAATAACCTTTACAAGAGAGGGAAATGGACCTAAAACAGAGCCATGTAGTCTCCGACAGTATTTGTTGCTGGTGTAGGGGGCTGGGTTTTTTTTGGATGGGCATAGGTTTGGATGGCAAACAAAAATCAGTGGCTGGTGCAAAGATACCATCATCCCCTCAGATCATGATGAAAGTGAGCTATGTTGTCTGGAGCAGGGTTTGGTCTCTTGCTGCCCGTGTTTGAGTGTGCCGGCTGCCTGAAGCAGAAACTATGTTATGAAGTGCAATTTATTCATGCAACTTGCTACTGAAAAGAGATCCCTTGCAACTGTGGCTTATGGTAGGGTCACCAGCTTCTTAAGAGGCAGGACTGCCCTCTGGCCTGTTTCCTGAAGCATCACTTTTTAAAGTAGAGGAATTTGGGGAACTTGTAGTACATCAGCTGTGTCATATCATAAGTCAGATCTCAGAGGGATCTTGTGACAGCCTTGAAGATGTAAGAAATAGCTGAACTCAGTACAGAAATGGATTGAGACAGTAGCCAACATAAAAAAGTCTTAAATGTGACACAGAAAAAAATGGTTTGACTTTCACAAGTCCTAGAGAGAAAGTCATAAAAGAAGCAGAAGACGCTGATGGCTTGAGTATAGGAAAAAAAAACCCACAAAATGTATAGGCTGTGGGAACAGACTGATATGGTGAGGTGCACTGTAAGAAACATCATGGTTAAATGCAGGACAGAAGAATTGCTGGTACAGCAAACATTTTCTTGGAAGCTGATGAGAGGAAGTGCTATTAAAGCAGTGTGACGTGTTCTGAAACTGTGGCTGTTCTTGTATGTGACTGAACTCAAAACTGCCAAGGGGCTGGACTGTGGGAAGTAAATCCCGTGTCTCAGATTGCCCTGCAGCACCTGAGGACTATGATCCGTTTTCTCTGGAAGGCCAGGAGGCAGGAAATGGTGGTCCAGGGAGGGCCAGTATCCCTGCAAGGTTGGCTTGTCTCAGTACTTATACAGCACTCAGCACAGAGGCCTTTAGATATTTAGGTAATAAATATAATTTAGATATTCACAACTAAAGTATCACCCAGAGAAACTCCAAGTTGGGTGAGCCTATAATGTGCCTTGCCCGAGTTATGTGCCTTAGTCAAGCTACAACTGGCTCTCAGTTGCTTGTAGTAACAGCAAAATGGAATAAGCTGGAGAGCAAAAATGTGGCTAATATAAGCCACATGGAAATTGAGTTATAGGGGCATGTGTGGTAGATTCACCTGTGAAAAAAGTTGTAAGCAGTTGGCCTTGGAGAGTGTTTCTGCTTTCAGTAGAGAGAAACAGAGGGAGGTCTGGGTGAACAGTGTGTGTTATGTTGCACATGCTGCCCCATGGTGCTACATTCAGGAGAGCTGGGGGAAGACAGGGCCTGTTGAATTCACAGCCCAGTATCTCACTTTTAAATCACTGCAAGTTTCCCCTATGTCTTTTTTTTTTTTTTGTGGTTGTTAATGGTCTACAAAATAATGCAGAGAATGCTTAGAATAGCATTTCAGTGATGGAGTAGTGAACTGAAAAAAACACTTATTCAAAAGAAAAGTCAAGGAGCTTACAGTCTACAGATATTCTTCACTGTGGACTGGGAGTCTTACCTTATTTTGAGTTGGAGAGTATCATGTATTCTAGATTTTTAATAAAGCATTACAATTCTCTGTAAGGCCTGTGATCATATAATACAAACTTGATTTTCTTCCACCACTTGTAATGGGAACAGGGACAGGCTGGATGGATGCCTGATCTATGTATCTGGGTCCCATACAGGAATGTAACAGCTAAAATGGGAATTAAGTAATTCTGGTAAGCCTGGTGAGCTTCTCCTACACAGTGCTATATTTCATATCGTATCAGCACTGCATGGAATGTTAGTGAGCCTTGGCAAGAAAAAGCTAAAGGGAGACAATTTTTGGAGGTACTCTGAAATAGATTTCACTTCCCATGCCAGTATTCATTCTGAGGCCTCAGTATTTCTTGAAGAGTCCTCCCTCCCTCCATGACAACAGCGGGGTATTCAGTGTGTTGCCCTGGCTGTCTCAGTCAAAAGAGACCTCCTTGAGATAGCTTACGCTGAGTGATGAGGCCAGTGTGACTATAGAAAAAGGAGAAAACTTCTCTTCTGTTACCAAGTAAAAAGACAGATCCCTTCAGTAGTTTTGCTGCAGGGGTGTCTTCACAGCAACAGACGTGATCCATAGCTCTCAATTTTCATTGGCTTATGCCCTGTGGCTAGATGCATCAGTGGGATCCAAGCCTCAGCTGTGCTTATCTTTGGAGCAGGCGTTGCAACAGGAGGTGCACTCTGGAGAGCTGTGTGGTGAGAGGTGGGTAAAGGGCTTAGGTCAACCAGTGCCTCCCTGTATGCTCAGTACAGAAACTGCCCATGCCTGTGCCTGATCCTGGAAACTATTGCAGTGCTGTTTCTGTTGGAGGCTTCGTTCTCCCTGAAAACTGCTGTTGGGGTTGACTTGCGCACGTGACCTTGATTCAGTGACGCAGTGTGGTAGAGCAGGGAAGTGTGGTAGCCCTCAGGGTTGTTGCTAGAAGTGGACAGTCAGGCTTAGGATCAAGCTGAGGACTTCCAGAACGAAGAGCCTGAGTCTCAATGCTTTCCCTGCAGTTAGATTCCAGCTAGTGGCAGTAACTTCTGTTCCATAATGCATCAAGCAACACACAGATCCACTGGAGGAGAGCAGTGCAAAGCTGAGAGACCTGCTAGGAGTCTGCACAGCCCGGTTTGTGGCAGGTGAGCTCACACTTTGCGTATTAACTTTATCCTGCACCTGGTCTATAGCAGCAGAATAAGAGTACAACTTCTTTCTTCCCGTATGTGCCCATGGAACATAGGCCTGGGGTGGTGGGCCTACATTTTTGCCAAATCAACAGTTCTGGCTTCTCACCAGCCTTTGTTTATACTATAGTCTGAGCAGAAAGTACAAAGTTCTGTGCTTGCAGTCTGTTCTGTCCAACTCACCTGGCCACAGCCTGTGTGCTGGAGCCTTCTCATCTGCAGAAGAGCTGGACAAGATCCTGGTGGGGCACTGAGACGGATCACCAACTCAGTCCAATGGGAGCTTGATTCATGAATAAGAAAGAAAAAAGAACGTTCTCTGGCATGGCTTTACTGTTTGAATATAATTTTTAATTCATAGAACTGAAGCTTTAAGAGGCAGGGACAGCCCTCTGTCATACCAGAAAATTGCTGACTGATATTTTATTTACATATGTCCACTACCTTGCATGATAACTCTGAGTGGAATACATTCCACTGAACATTCCTTATAATTTCAGGACCTACCCTACCTGTGTGAAAAGATATTTTACTCCTTAGAAAACCATTGTCATATCTAGTCCCACAAAGGAACCAAACCACATAGTCCCACGTCCTTGTGCTGAGCCCTGTTGAAGCCTGCTTGTCAATCCTCACCTGAGGTGAACCAGCATGTATTTATTTATGCCACTGGGTTATTTATGTATCTGGGTGCATTGCTAGTAAAAGAGTGTGATGCAGACAGATCTGTTTAAAGGATTCCCTTTCTGGAATGTTATGAAGTTAAAGTGTTAAATATTTTTGTCATAATTATTTATCTTGTCAATAGATTTCACTGGATTTTATCATTAGCTTACCACACAGGTTTCTTAAATAGTCACAAGTGCATGTAACCATATTCCTGTATCTACCAATAAAAGTACTCTCCACTACAGGAGGGAACAAAATACAGTCTTAGTTATAAGTGATACATAACACAGAAATAGTATCCTAAATACCTTGATCCATTTTTATACTACCATGTAGGAAAATGAAGTCTTCAGCAAATCTTTTTTGTATTAAGAGTTATTCCTATGAAGAATTATTCCCCAAATCTCCCTGCTAAGTGCTACTATTGTTCCTGGTAGAATCCACTTTATATGCTTGAGTGCTAACATTTACAGTACATTTTCTCATTTGTTTTTAAGCCATGCTCAAATTAGCAATTAACTAAAATAGTTGCTTTTATAAATTGCATATAAGAATAGTTAATAATTTATATTTTTCTGATTCCAGAGTGCAACAGTGTGAAAATGAATGACTAATTTGTTGTTGATATGGGGAGGAATTTTAATCTTTTATGAGAACATCTTGGCTGTGGGTATGCTTATCTCTGAGAAAAAGAGCTGGAATTCTTCAGTGGGCAATGTATGAATATTATCTGAGGCAGTGTTGAAAGTAAACATAATTGAGCAAGGAACTAGTAACAATTTCCTCTTCTGTGTCTAAGATTTTTATCAGCTGCTTTCCAAGCAAATTGTTAGCCCATATGGAACCGAGTATTATTTCAGAAACATAACCATTCATTTATTAATTGAGCATTTATCTGCTTCTGTTATAGGATTCAGAAGTCTGTTGTTACAAATAAGCTAAGAGAGAAATTTGGCTCATTTTTAATGAATATTCCTAAAAAGGGGATTTCATGATCAATATAAATGTCACTGCTACTTCAGTTAGGATTTCAGAGGAGCCAGTTGTCTTGTGATTTCAGAGGAGCCAGTTGTCTTGTTGCATTCTGGGGCCATTTCCCTTTGTCCTGCAGTTAGGTTCATGCTTCCATTTAAAGATCAGCAGTGCAGACCTGGTGACTGCAGGGCAAATCAATGGTCTGTCCTCACCCCTAGCACTCCCTGGTGCAGTGCCCTAAGGGTATTTTTATGCAGCCTCCCTTTTCATGGATGTAGTTGGTAGGCAGAAAAGAAGAATGAAGCCCTAGTCAGCTCCAGCAGTCTCAGCTCTCTGTTTGCCAGGTGTGCAGCCCAGAACCACTCTCTCACATGTGTATTTGCAAGAAATAAGTAAAGCCTGTTGATACTGGATCTACTACCTAACTCACCCGGTGAAACACAGAATACAGAGGCTAATTAATTTAAAGTACTACCCCTCATAGGGTTTTGGTATGACTGTTGATGTTATAGTAGTGGTCAGTAAAGAAATGCAGGGAACAGCAAAGAAATCTTCCTGGCAAAACCCAAGAAAGATGACATGACCTGTCCCTCACACACATGTATGCACACCCACACTACCTGCATCACTTTCACACTCTGCAGTTTTCATGATCAGATTCTCCCCCTGTATGAGCCACTCTTGTCCAGACAAGGAGGTGAAACGTCTAAATGTGCTGCTAAGCCCATGGACAGTATCAGCTGTCTAAGTGAAGTGGTCATTACTGTCTTAGGCAGAAATAGTGACTTGAGACCTGTTTCTCAGCCCCTTGCTTTGGTGTGTGCTCTAGCTGCTGCCTCCCTGTTCTTCTCTTTCACCTCACTGGTTACCAAATCCTCAATAAACTCATTTTACCTTTCAATTCCTGCCCCAAGGAGAGGATGTCTTTTTTTGTGCTTACATAGCACCTAAGATTACAAAACTTTGGTCCACACAAACCTACTGAATGATATTGTAGTATAAATAAACAATAACTGCTACCTTAGCTAGCCGCTGGACTAACTCCAGTAGCTAAGGCAGATTTCCATTCTTTTCATATTTTGCATTCCTGGTATAGTGACAAAATCCAGACTTTGCAGATCCCCAGATGTAGTGGTTCATGAAGTCGTTTCTTGGTCCTTCTCATTATAGCCATCTTCTTTTGTCCGGGTGGGGCAAGGACAGGAATGGAGGTGAGTGTGTTGGGAGCAAGGAAAACGAAGGCAAAGTGAAGGAAAGGGAAAATAGGTTTAACATCCTTACATGACTCTAAGCTGCCTTGGAAGAAACTTGTCCAGGGGTCTTGGGCTATTGCTTTGCCTAGTTTTGGCCTTCTCTTCTCATTTCATTTGAGGTAGCATGATCTCGTCAGGTTTCTATGTCCGACTTCTTTGTTTTCTCTTTGGGAAACAACACAACTGGAAATGGAAACTATTTTAGAGAGAAAACTATCAAGTGTTAATGTTTGCAGTGACATAGATTTTTATTCTTTCCTTGCTCACTTTTTGGAGGAAAGTCTGTTCTTCCTTTCTTCTTGCAGTCTAACATCACTTCTTCCATAATTGCTTGGTTTTAGATTTAGTGCTTCTTTTAACTGATTTCATAGCTTTTCCCTTCTCTTAACAGAAATGTAGAAAAACATTCTGTACCTTTTACCAGTTTTTCTGACAGTGCACTTTCAATTATGTTAGATTGTGGAGAAAGTGGAGATGGAAAGGACCCATTATACTTCTAGTTCATGCTCTTCATACTCAGGTTGTTCCATATAGCCTGTTCTCAAGTGTCTTGAACAACAGCATTTTAAGTGGTTCTTCCGCTCTTCTATTTGGTGTAACATTCCATGTTTCTGTAGACATCACTACTAAAAACTTTTCTTGATATGTCACCCTAATTTAGCTCCACTTCAGACAAGTCACATGCCTTTGTGCCTACAATAGGTAACTTTCTCTCTTTGTTTTCAGGAGTCTTACTCCAATAACTTTCTGGAGTGAACAGTCCAGTGCCAAATAACAAGCATGAAGATCTACCAATTCAAGGAATTTAGAGTCCTAAGCAATCCTGAATTCAGATACCAGAAAGTCGTGAGAGTGACAACTTCAACTGTGCTGGAATTATTAGGTGTTTGTGATCTTTCACCAGAAGTATAGCAGAAGTGGTGTGCACCAACTCTTCCTTGGGACAAATATTCTTTTATTTTCTTGTAACAATTTATCTTTTTAATTTCTGTCTCTTCTGTGTGCTTCTTTATAATGACTCCAGAGATGGAGGATGATACTGAAATGGGGAGAGAAAAGTAGAGTTCCAAAAAGCAAATAGGCTATCTTGCCTCCTTCACTCCTCCCTATGTATACTGTTCTGATATCGTGCTGCTTCACGTCGCTGAAAAGAATTTCCCTAGCAACTGGGGAGAGGAATTATTCAGCTTCATTTTCTTTCATTTCCCCTCAGTAGTTAGGTTAGTGATTGGAACAAAAAGCACCAAACTGTCCAATTGTTTTTTTGTTTGTTTGTTTTCTTTCTTTTTGCACACACCAGAAAAATGGCATCAGAGCATGTACAGTAACATACAGATACAAGTACATATATGAACTTTGCTGCTGCCCTGTTGGTTTTACGCTGCAGAGTGGATGCGATTGTTGGCTACAGACTCAAATGTCATCTGGGTTTGGAGTCTTCCAGCTTATGATTTCATCTTTGCAAATGCTGATTTTCAGAAATCTGTTTATATGCACTGTAAACTGAAATATTGAGTCTGAAATAGTTTCAGACATTAAACTCTAATCAAAACATTTTATGGTTGAATTATGCCTGCTTCCACTTCTGCTAGTGAACTTATGTTGTAGTATTTTAGATTAGATGGCTAACACTTGCTTGTTTGTGCACTTCCTTCACCCAGACAAGCCACCATGTTCAGGGAGCAGGACTTAGTACTCTAAAAGGCACACATTATTTCTGGAACAAATCAAACAGAATAACGCCATTAGTATTACCATTTCCATGAGAGGCTTAATGCTGGGGAATTTGTTAGTTTAAGTCAGCCGCCACCTTTAATTTGATAGGTACCTTTGAAGATAATGCAATTCCTTTAAATTCCAGGATAAATGCCATTATACAATGTTAGAGGATGGGGGTCAGTGATCTTTTGAATATCTCAGTGGGCAAAATAGGTGACGGGAAACAGTTCTGCCCACTTAGAGATTCATCCAAGTCCTGCTATAAGGACTGGAAAGACACCCATTGACTTCACTGGGAACTGGATGAGGCTCTAAACGTCAGTAAAATCAAAGAAGTCTCACAGTGAATCGGCCTATCTGGCACACATTAAAAAAAACGATTGTAAATTTTGAAAATGAGTCTTCTTGCAACGTAGGCCAATTGGTCAGCTGCAAACTTGGCACAGCTGTGAAGCATGTGTCCTGGGCAGTCCGCAGGAACACGATGTTCTTTTTCGCTTCTGAAAGCTTTGGAGACTGAAAAAAAGGAGTCAACCCAATGCTGAAGACTAAATGCTGAAATAATGGAGCTAAATACAGAAAGCAACAAATCCTTTACAAAGGTAATGCTTCTTTTGGAAGAAAAGAAATTAACAAATCCCCCAAAAGTTGAAACATTTTTAAGGCAAGTGTACTGCTTCATTGTGTGTCCTGGAAAAAAGAACAAAATTCAGAGAATTCCCTGGCAGAAGCTGATGGAATTTGACCTTTATATCAATGCACTGTAGAAATCAGGCAGAATTCCTGAAAAAAAAAAAATAATAGGCATGTAATTTTCATCCTTTAACCATCTGTGAGGGGAGTGAAACTCATCCAAAGAGAGGAGAAGCTACTGAGCCCTAGGCATCCAAACTGCTGTGCAGAAATGTTGCTGCTCTGTCTTCAAGTAGAAGTATGATTTTGCAGCACAGACTCCTAGTTGATGCTTTTAAAGCCTTGTGCAGTGGGTACGAACTCCAGAAAGAACATGCAGACTTTTAACTGCATACAAAGACACGAGCAAAAATGGCAGTCGAATATTGTGGTTGATGTAATGTGCAAATAGAGCACAACACATGCACACTTAGGCTTGAAAGCAGCCACTGCAAAACTGGTTTTGATTGCCCTGATTTCCCACAAAGGAAGCTTCTCATACTTAGAAAGCAGGAGTAATGTCATTAATGGCAATGGAACTTCACCACAATAAAAGAAATGTGAGGTTCAGTATCTGTACCATGCTGCTAAACCATAATCTCAAGAGACCTCAAGTCTAGCGTTCTTACAGCTCAGCATTCTGCAATTACATAGCAAAAGATACTTTGGAATTTCTTCTTTCATGTCTTTGGGGGTAGACTGCACTGGTAAAACAACATATCACAGTATATATGATTAGTAACTAAATATCCCCGTGACCTAGATAGCTGCTTCTCTCCTGTAATTGTACCTTTCCAAGGAAAGTGAATTCCTGAAGAGTATAGTTGCAATTGTCAAAGGGACTTGAGAATTTTGCTTTCAAACAAAGATATTAAAAAGTCACTGTTTAAAAACCAAGTCTATGCAATTTTAAATTAGCATTTTAATTTTGGGGCTTTAGAACCCCAAAGTTTCATCTGCCTTTTTTGGTTTTTCTTCCAGCTATTGCATGTGATCTGGAGTTCTCATCCTCCTCCTCTGCTTCACTGCTGTCTCCGAGTGCCTTTGTGACTGTGTTCCACAGAGACCCAGCCTGGCAAGTGCAGAAAAGTACATTAAAAGATTTTTTAAGGGTCATTTTAAAACTCCCATTTTCACTAATTCAAGCTCTTTTTTCAGTGATAGAAATTGACCTCTAGTAGCTTAAATTGACTCATAGATGCTAATGGTTCATTTCCACCTCTGTTTCTATGGAAATGGATGTCAGCCTGGAGAGGGGGGAATGATTTTAAACATACGCTTCATAAAAGCTGTCACCTACCTGATGTCCTTTTTCACTAAAACCTGACTTAGAAAGGTTTCTGGTAGCAAAAACAAAGCACTGCTGCTAGTTGAGGACGGGGCACCTAAATGCATTTTTCATACATAAACAAAAGAAAATCCCAAGTCCACTGGCTTCTAGATCCGGATTTGTCATTGTCTTGCATCCTGTGCAATAATTCACCGTATCAGAAAGTGTATATAAAACACTATGAAAGTAGGATGGGAGAATAAAGCATTACCGAAGTGGGATAAGATTGCTTTGTTCCTCCATTCAGTGTTCTTGTAAAGAGCAAGGCATGATGTGAAGGAAAGGGGGGAGAAAAAAATGGCAAATTTTAAATATCTCCTCCTAAAGGGAGCACAGACATTGTTGGGCACCTTGGCTCTCCAGAGAGTTTTTGCAAGTAAAGTCTAATGCAAGATTTCTTTCTAAAAGCTGTTGGCTTGCAGCAACATTTCCTTAGGAAGAGCAATTTTTTTTTTCTGATTCATGGATAAAATTCTGTTTGGTTCAACAGATACCAGGATTTATGTAACTGAGAGCAAAATTTGTCCTAAATATACAGATGAAGTGTAAAAGGCTTCCCCCTCCCCGCCCCCCAGCAGAAGGTTGAAAGAATATAAAACTGATTATGCTTCACTGAAAGAATCCCATCCACGTCTGTGATTTGTGTATACATGTGAATGCATGATATCGGTCGCATATAAAATACTGAGGAAGGATAACATGGAATGAGTATTTTCAGAGATTAATATAACAAATAGAAGTCACTCTTCCACTTTTCTAATTAACTTCCCTGGCACACTGTGCAGAGGCAGATAACACCTGTCCTGGCATGTGTGCTATTTCAGCAGATTTTTGAAAATTGCCACACTCTTGTTTTCATGACTCTTTGATGGGTTCTCCCATTGGCCATCACCTGTGTTTAGGTTATTTGAGTCAGATGTAATCTAACATGCAGCATGCGTACTTAATATCTGTAACTGGGCATACTGCAGAGTCTCAACAGTATAGCCCCTGATAGATTTAGCTTACTGACTGTTTTGCATAGTGCATGACCCATGGATTCCATATGTGGTTCTCATTGTCCAAGGTCCTGCCCTTCGTGCCTCTCTCATTGCATACTTTGTCCATCCACTCCATTGATCAAGTGGCAACATACTTCATTGAAAATAGAGCGCTGACCAGTTTGTACCTGGTTTGAGCAGCTGACTTTACATTGATCTTAATGCAAAGAAATCTTTTTGACAATTTGTTACAATAACTTTCTCTGAAAAAGACCTTTGTCGTGGAACAGTTCCCACCTGGAAGAATGATGCACCATTATGTGGCAAATTTGGATTTTCAGTTTCACTGGGATGGACTGGAAAGAAAATTCTTTCCTTGTTGGATTTTTCTAATGCTTTTGGAAGTGGGGTAAGAAAAAGAACCTTGATTTTTTTTCCCCAAAAATGCTGTGGTGTTATCTGAGGTAATGTTTCTTTTCATAAGCTACAGTCCCTCAAGAGATCACACCTCTTTCGCTGAGCTGCTAGGATGTATCACAAGAATCCGTGATTATAGTACCACAGAGAAAACTGAAGTCCCAGGGCATGAACATGGTTAGCATCTATCAAATTTGGCAATGGTGAGAAAAGGAAGGATTCAGCTGAAAACCAACAGCGTATTTAACATGATGTTCAAAAATTGTATTAGTCAAAAAAACAGTTTTCTGTTGAAATGAAGTTTGGACAAAAAACCCCTCTCAACCAGCCGTATCTGAAAGGCTAACACTCTGCTGATGGCAAAGTATTTGGTTGCTACTTTTGTACAGATGGCTGCATAACATTCACAGAAGGAATGATTCTAGGAGCCAGTTTTTCAAATGTCATCTTCTACATATGTAAGTGCCTGCATATCACTTGTGCATGCAAATGATAGACCTAGCATTTGCACATCAAGCACAGATCAGCTTTGGGCATTATCCTACAGATGGACAGATAAGGTGTGAATTACATTTATTCAAAGAAAGGCAAGCTACAAATCCCTTTAAAAAGGTGGTCTCTGGGTTTGGCTACCCTCAGCAACATAGAGCTGCTGAGGTAAACAAACAGTTACTCCTACAGATTTTTGTGAAGAGAATTTTTTCATCCTCTCGGTATGCTCTTATTACCCTGTTTTCCAAAGATCTGGTACCGTTTGGTGAGGCGTTGCATTGCAGAAACCAAGACAGTTTTTAAAATTAATATTGGCATGGTTGTCAATAATTACCCACTTACCTCTGCATAAAAATTGGCAGGAAGAAAATATGCTAGGTCCATATTAGGAGACTGGATTATTTAAAAACATTTTGTGATATCCTTGTCTTTGTATCTGTCAATAATGCATCTTTGGCTGGGAAGTTGTTACCTTATTTGTGCTTCTGATTAAATATAGTCACTGTGTGATGTAAGGGCGGGTTTTTTCAGTCTACTTATTCCTAGAATAGATTTCTTACCAGAATAGCTAAGACTAAGAAATTTTGGGTCAAGCTCTCAGCAAGTCTAAACTGGTTCCATTGACTTCTATACCAATTATTGAGTCATAGACTCGAAATAAACAGCTTCATTGAGACTCACAGTAATTTACAATAGTGTTAAACTGCTAATAGGCTGCTATATATAGATGTGCAACTACAAATACGTTAGGTGGACATGCATCAGATATCACATTGAAAGTTTTATCACTGCTTCACTAAGTAGTAGAGAAGTAGTGAGGTTTCACTCTTACTTACTGGTAGTAGCAGCAGTTCTGCAAATAGCATCACTTTAAATGCATAATGTGCAATAAATTCCCTTTTGCCTGACTGATTTTACTTAGTATTTTTATTTCAATGGAAAATGTCACAAACCTTTTCTCTGTCTAAGCACAACTCTTTCCATGTCTTCTTTCTGAATTTGATGAGAAAAGGGAGGCAGAACATATAATTTTTAGTTTTTATAGATATTTATTGTTAGCCTTTCTTCAATATTCTCGGTATTTTTTAAGGTACTCAGTTAATTGTGCCTTATTAGTTCATTTGCTGGCTATTTGACACCAATAATGTTAACACGGGTGAAATAAAGTTCATGGAAAGTATTGTATTTCCAAAAAACAGACAGCTTAGCAAGTTCTCTGCCAGTCCAGTCATATGACAAAGGGGGACTTATCATGACACACTTGGTTTTCTAATTAGAGGTATTTTTAAGGTACTCAGTTAATTGTGCCTTATTAGTTCATTTGCTGGCTATTTGACACCAATAATGTTAACACGGGTGAAATAAAGTTCATGGAAAGTATTGTATTTCCAAAAAACAGACAGCTTAGCAAGTTCTCTGCCAGTCCAGTCATATGACAAAGGGGGACTTATCATGACACACTTGGTTTTCTAATTAGAGGTAAACCTCATAGTAAGAAGTGAGCTATCTGACTGTTATAGTACTGCATTTTGGCTCGTGACCCATAAACATGTTTGTTGGCATTCAGATGTATAAACAATTAAGAACATATATAATCAACCATGAAGAAGAAGAATTGAGTACAACTTTTGTTTGGATTCTGTGGGAGCTCAACTCAGATGAGTATTAGTTTTCTGATTAAAGGCAACACAGTTGTTTTTACTGGTTTTAGATCTTTGTGTGTGCGTGGCTAACTTAAAAAAGACAATGCCAGAGAGACAAGTTTCAGAAGGATTGGTGCATTATTATTATTTTTTTATATTTATGAAATTGTAGGGCTTAAACAATGTAGGGTGTGGAAGACACTGAAGGAAACCTACTTCTTCTGAGCTGAGGGAGAAGGACCAGAAGACCCGAAATAGTAGACAGTGAGTAAAGTTTTCGTAGAGGTAGTAACATGTCAACCAATGAAGCATGCTGCTATCAAGCTGGATGTAGCAATAGCTAACACAGCTGTTTGTCTTCTGAATGAAAGGAATGAAATGAATAAAATGAACATTTCCCTCCTGTCCTTCTCCCCACAAATAGATTCAGAAAAAAGGGCCTTGGGACTTTCCAAAGTCCCTTTGAACTTAAATCTTCAAGGCCTGTTTTTTCTCTTTCAATTTCTGTAGCCATCTGTATAGTGAATAGCACATAATCTTTGCTCAGAAAACTGCCAAGAAGTGGAGAAACTGGGCCTCATTTTTAGTGATGGATAATTTTCAGTGGGAGAGAATTGGACCAAAGAAGCACTGCAGGACAATTAGCATTAAGGCATGAGCTTCATGTTTCACTACACAGTCATCTCCAAAGAGTGGAATTTGTAGTGTAGTGCATACTGCAATTCAGTTCTTAGCATCTGACAAGAACATTTCTTTCTGCCATTATCCCTAAAGTCTTATCTCACCATGCATTTTACTGAACATGGAAGACAAACATCTGACATGGAACAACGAAAGCATGTTTCTCCTGTTTCAAAGCAAAGTATTGGACTAGATAATCTCTTGAGATCCCTTTCCTATCTCATTTTCATTGATTCTATTGTTGCAGGCAACTTCCCAGTGATCATACAGTTTTCTTTGAATGATGGAAAAGCAAAATTACAATTAATTAAAATTAAAGTCCTATCTAATTTTCATTCAGAAATTTACTAGTCAGAAAGTGAAATGCAGTTGGAAAGAAAATGGTCCCTGTCTCTGCTTGGATCAATATCAGCCTGTTGCCAACAAATTCATCCTTTGCTGTGGCGATGCAGTTTATTCTTTCTCTGGTGCAAATCCTAGTTCAGGTCTCTTTTGCTCTCCCTTGCCAGTGACAGATGATTGATGAATTGATATTTGACATATTTGCAGCTAAGTAAATTCAAGACCAGTTTGTACTATAACATGGAACTGTGCAGCAGATCTGAATTCTGTGCTGGGCATATAATTTCCAAGATAAGAGACTCATTTCAGTTTGTTTAGTCTACCTTTTGCTTATGGAATATAGGCATCCTCTTGTGAAGTAGCTACGAAAGATGGAATTGTATCCAAGAGCTGGCAGCTATTCAGAAGGGACACCATAGCATCATAGAATCATAGAACAGTTTGGGTTGGAGGGGATCTCTAAAAGTCATCTAGTCGAACGCCCCTGCTGTGGGCAGGGACATCTTCAACTAAATCAGGTTGCTCAGAGCAAGGTCAGGTCCAACCTGACCTTGAATGTTTCCAGGGATGGGGCATCCACCACCTCTCTGGGCAACCTAGGCCAGTGTTTCACCACCCTCAGCGTCAAAAATTTCTTCCTTCTATCTAGTCT
>NW_008794581.1:692632-696277 GCF_000699145.1 Aptenodytes forsteri
ATCTTTCCTGTACTGAGGACTCCAGAGCTGGACGCAGTACTGCAGGTGGGGTCTCACCAGAGCAGAGCAGAGGGGCAGAATCACCTCCCTTGACCTGCTGGCCATGCTTCTTTTGATGCAGCCCAGGACACGATTGGCCGCCTGGGCTGCGAGCGCACATTGCTGGCTCATGTCCAGCTTTTCCTCCACCAGTACCCCCAAGTCCTTCTCGGCAGGGCTGCTCTCAATCCCTTCACCCCCCAGCCTCTATTGATACCGGGGGTTGCCCTGACCCAGGTGCAGGACCTTGTACTTGGCCTTGTTGAACCTCTGGAGTTTCACATGGGCCCACTTCTCGAGCTTGTCCAGGTCCCTCTGGAACTAAAACTAACTAACATGAATTCATCTTGAAGTTACCAAATGCCAAGACAAGTTATTGTAAATCCTGCCAAATTTACTGAATGCTTAATACATGTGGTAGACACAAACCAGGCAGCATTCTGCAGGCAGACATGCTCTTAGAGTGCAAAGGCTGCTCCTCCTCTTTCCCGTGCTGTTGCTCCATATAGTGGCTATAGGAACACTGAAGTCTCGGTGACATTTCAATGTGCATAGCCTGTCCACATACTGCTGAGTTCCAGGTTTCTTATAGACAGCTCTTGAAACAGCAGGTATCCTAGATCAATAGTTACCGTCCAGATTTCTTGAATTCAAGTTCTTTGACTCACGGGCGGCTATTAAAGACTTCAGGACAGTTTCAGAGTGAAACATTTGTAGTAAGGTGTGGAAGAATGACATTCTGAGATAAATGTGACATAACTCCTGAAGAAAGGTAGGTATGGGTCTGTAGATTGTTCTTTTAAACAGCAGTTACAACATCCTTGTCACTGCTCTTCAAATATGAAAAAGAAATAATGCCTGAAAGTTTGAGCTGAGCAAAATGAGCAGCAGTTATTTTTTCCTCATTAGGTAGGGAATTCTACTGTTCTACTCCTTGGACTCTATAACAAGAAGGAAATGCAGGTATGGAAATTTTACAGTTGGCTCAGAGAGAAACTCAGAAGTGGAAATGTGGCATAGGAGAGACTGTAGATAATTCTTTTTTTCTTCTGTATTTCCAATATGTCTTGAAGGTACAAGAAAAATGTCATGTTTTGTCCTTGAATTGTTAGGTGGATTTCAGCACAGAGGTGAGAGAGGCAACAGCCAGAAGGTTTAGTTTCTTACTGGGATCAGTCTCACTCCATACTCATAAGAGTGACTGCAAATGCCATTTCCTAAATTTTTAGCATTCATTTTTACTACCCGACTTCTGTGACTTGTATCTCTTATATTCAGACCCTAGTTTTAACGACTGCATAGGCCTTCACCTTTCTCTCACATACGTTTTGCTGCATTATGCCTCTAATTGCAAAGCAAACAGCTCTCTCCTTACCTGATACTGTTTCCTCTTTCAGAGGATATCACCCCTCATTCAGTGGCATGACTTTATAGCCTCTATAGTCAGTCCCAAAACAGCAGTCTCCTTTATGTTTTTCTGTACTCCTGGAGCTCTTTAGAACTTGTTCCTGGGAGTGGAATCCAGACTAATAAAATTCCAGAATATGTGAGGTTTATAAAGAAATTAAAATACTCTCATCTGAAATACTTAGAAGGGTATTTGCCAACACTAATTGTAGGCATGCACAGATATATACTCTTACCATCTCTTTTTGACTTCTTTAAACAGTTGATCCACCCACTAGAGTACATGAATAAGCCACTAGTGTAAAACTTCCTGTGTTCACAGCATGCATTGGTCTGCATTTTAGCAAACTCCATTTGGAATCTCATTGGCAGATGCTCCTGGGGCCACGTAGGTGAGAAAATGCCTACAGTAGACTTCAACTTTTCCCGAAGAGTTTTACAAGCTTTCTGGTGGGAAGAGAGTCATACGTTGCTTTCACTGCCCTATGTCCAGTTTTAACGGTATTTTAGTAAAAGAGAACTGAAAGAAATTCACGTATCCAATCAAGCATCTTCACTTAAACCTATGCCAATCTTCCAGGAACTGTCATTTAGGAACTGCTATATTCCTCATTTGCTAGCTGCTGTCCCACAACTACTTCAGCCTTATAAGCCAGTTTATGGCTTTGGAAATGGAAAAAAAGAGATCAAACTGCAGATATAATAATCACTGAGTGATAAGCAGATTTTTTTTAATACACTGTAGGTTGGACAAAGAGAAAGCCTTTCTTTTTCTGATAGAGGACAACTTTTTTGTCCTAAATTTGTGCCAAGGCTGGGTTTTTTATTCAGGTTTTTTTGGTCTGTTTGTTTTAATTTGTCAGCTGTTTTAAGTCAGAAATGTCAAATGACCAGTCTACTCAATTTGGTTTGCTTTTGTAAACATGATTATAGATTCTACTATATCAGGTCTTTGTGATCTTGTTGCAGGGCATAGGTAAGGCAGAATGAAGCCTCTGGATCTGGGAGGCTGGTGAGCTGCACATGTGCCCCACTGTGTAGGTTGCATGCCAGGCAGGTTTCAGGGTGTACAGGAAGATGTAAATCCCATGCCTGTTCACTCAGGCTTTGTGCACAAAGGGATGGATTTTTATTAGAAGCAGATGTTTGCTCTAATATGAATTGTTCAACACACCTTATTGCACCTTCAAAGAGCATAGGGCCTTCCTTATGTTTCTGCAGCAATGGAAGGACACCAAGTCTCAGCTCTCACTGCAGGGCACTGTACAGCTCACTGACCATATTTCTGCCTCAGATTTGCTACTGTTTCTTAAGTAGATACTTCTCTGTTTAGATTTTTTTCCTCTGGCCTTGATCCCATCAGCAGGATTTTCCATTTTCAGCCTGCAGCAGAAGGCTGCCACAAACTATGTTCAGCTTTCAGGACACGTAGAATGTGTGAATCCATCGAGCTTGTCAGGTGGAAGAATGGGGCTTCAGTAGGTTTAAATAGATGCTTGTGGTGGGTTGACCCTGGCTGGATGCCAGGTGCCCACTAAAGCCTCTCTATCACTCCCCATCCTCAGCTGCACAGAGGAGAGAAAATATAACGAAAGGCTCGTGAGTCAAGATAAGGGCAGGGAGAGATCACTCACCAATTACTGTCACGGGCAAAACAGACTTGACTTGGGGAAAAATTAATTTATTACCAATCAAATCAGAGTAGGATAATAAGAAATAAAATCTAAATCTTAAAACACCTTCTCCCCACCCCTCCATTCTTCCTGGGCTCAACTTTACTCCTGAATTCTCTACCTCCTCCCCCTGAGCAGCGCAGGGGGATGGGGAATGGGGGTTGCGGTCAGTTCATCACGCATTGGCTCTGCCCTCCTTCCTCCTCAGGGGGAGGACTCAAAACACTCTTCCCCCGCTCCTTGGGGTCCCTCCCAGGGGAGACAGTCCTCCTCGAACTTCTCCAACGCGAGTCCTTCCCATGGGCTATAGTTCTTCATGAACTGCTCCAGCGTGGGTCCCCCATGGGGCCACAAGTCCTGCCAGCAAACCTGCTCCAGCGTGGACTCCCCTCTCCATGGGTTCACGGGTCCTGCCAGGAGCCTGCTCCAGTGTGGCCTTCCCACGGGGTCACAGCCTCCTTCAGGCATCCACCTGCTCTGGCATCAGATCCTCCATGGGCTGCAGGTGGATATCTGCTCCACCGTT
>NW_008794581.1:696327-699704 GCF_000699145.1 Aptenodytes forsteri
GGGGAAGCTTCTAACAGCTTCTCACAGAAGCCACCCCTGTAGCCCACCCGCTACCAAAACCTTGCCATGCAAACCCAATACTTTGCTATAAATACTACTCATAAAAAAGGCTATTCCTATTTAAAAAGTTTGTTTGAAAAATGTCTATGCTTTACTGGCCCTAAAAAATAAAATTAATGTAGAATTAGAATTTCAAAGCAAAGTGGACTATTGCCTGTTCCTTTCTGCAACAGGGCAACTGTAAGTTATGGAGTTTTAGCCACTGAAGAAACATATGACAAGACAAGATGTACTAACCAACCAACTAGAAGATGGCTTTTTAAGTGCTGACTCTCTAACTGAATTTGAAAACATCCCCAATAAAAATATGATGGCCGGAGGCCAGAAGTACAGCTCATCAAGAGGGGTGGGAATCAGACTGTAGAATGAAATAAGACAAAATACATAAAATTTCTTGTGGAGTAAATTCTTAAACCCCGAAGGGTTGCTTTTATCACTGTGTTAATTTCAGTGTTATCACAATGCTTCATTATAATTTGGATTTTTTTTCCTAAATAGAAAATAGGATGGTTAACTTGAAATCCAGTTGCTACTGTAGAAAACTGCAGAAACACAATGAACTCCAAATGAATGCTTTCATTTAATTGGCATGTTTTGACAGATCATAAATCAGTGAGGAAGTTTCACATCTTCTGTAATAGCCACTGTACTAGTAATCATTTTTGTCTATGTACCCTAAAAGCCAGAAGGCACAAAAGTGGCCTCCTGTTTAACATGTCTCCTTTTCTCTGGATCAGACTACTTGGAAGTGTTTGCATCACTGAATAGCAAGCTCCAAAAGCAGAACTTCTTTCACTTAATTTTATAATTTATAATTTCTCCCTTAGCTGGAGTAACTTTTGAAAGTCAATCTGTCTAGGCTTTTAAAAGTTCTTCCATCACTGAGCTATTACTGATTTCACTAACACAATAGCAAATTGATGCGGAAGGTGAGAAGTTCCCTCAACAATACCAAGCACTGGGCCTCCCAACTACAATGATTTTTGCAGCAGTGTAGCTGCCCTGTGTAGCACCAGCTATCAGAAGCAATTGCTTCCAGAATGGTTAAGCTGTTCTACAACAAATATCTCTTTGTAGTTCTGGATGTTTCCAATGTCTGAAACCCTGTTTGCAAAAGCAAGACAACTCCCATTATCTGCAGGGCACGATACATTTATCTTCCCTTTGCAAATTAATTGGAATGGTGGATAGAAAGTATATAATCTCCATTATTTGGAAAAATGTGTAGTCAATGAGAACCTAACTTGTTCATTTGTAGGTAGAGCTCATAAATGCAACTGCAGAAATTGGAGCTGGAGAATGGAGATTCAGGGTCCAGTCCCCACCCAGTGAAGTCATTGGCAAGTATCCCATTGCTGTTGTACAACTAGACACCATCTAGCACACTTCGTATTGTATTTAACTTTCCCAACTGAATGAGTAACAATGAATGGCTTGAGTCCCTGGCTTAGTCAGTTCTGAGGTAGTATCCAAAATTAGCTTGCTCTTCCTGCCTGTCCATAGATAATTAAAGAACAGCTACATCAAATTCAGTTGCCATGAACAACTCCTTGGGGATTGAATCTACAAGACCTACATGGCTAAGTGGATGAATCTGGCTATACATCTTGATAGAAATCCCGGATTGCAGGTACTTACATAAATTCCTGTCACCTCTATCAGTGTGAAGTACGTACAGGTCTGGGTATCTGGGCCTGAATCATCTAAACTGACAGTTGCAGCAAACTCCGCGTATGTAACTAAAGCACAAAGCCTACGCCAAGTAGGTTATTTAAGCTTCCATCCTTAATACAGCTGACTTTAGTATTTCACATCTTCTTTCCCCTGATTGAAATCAAAAGAGACACCCTTTGTAACCTGCATGGAGATAATTGAATCCATCTAGCAGCATGACTTACAAATTACTTTGTTCACACAGGGCAAATCCACATCAACTTCTTTGTCCCTGGACAGAGGCAATGCTAGTTAAGCATCAACATACCTTTGAGGTCCATACATAAGGTCCTCAGCTAGTTTCCTTTTAAACACTGCCCTTACCCCAGTGCAGACATTAGCCTTTCTACGTGCTTGGGGGTTTTTGTGACTTGAGCTTAAGTGAGTATTTATTTTTTTTTAATACTCAAAGCCAAAGTACTTTGAAACACTTTTAGATCTTCCACTAGAACCATCAACCACAGTTGCTCATTGCCTAAAAAAGAACAGGGTCTTAAGTTTTCAAAGCCCAAAGATATACTCACTAAAAGAAGATCTAGTTTAAAGTTTCCTGTTCATATTGCTTTCACCTGCTTTTCTCACTATCTCTTATTAAAAAGATATTTTGGCAAATGTAATTTACCCAACTTCTCTTCAAGAAACTTTTGACAGCTAGCTAATAGAAAGTATACTTGAAACTTTCAAATGCTTTGTTTTTCATGCTATGGCATTTTAAATTGATCTTCAATTATAAAATAAGGCCAACAATAAAATACAACTTGTTTATCATACTTCTAAGCCAACACAGGTCTTTCTATTCCTACTTCCAAATATTTCATTCATTTTTATTTATGTTGAAGAAGTTAATAAACCTTTAGTAACACTGTTACTCAGCTTCTCACCATTCCTTGTCTGCTCCATGTAGTTCTTAATACAGAATTGCAGAAACAGCATGAATGATGCATCACATCAGCCAGTGATAGTGTTATAATTTCTTGGTGACTTATTAATACAATTCATCAGCAACATACATTCCGTAGCTTTGTTTTCTTTGTAGTAACAGTAGTTGAACAGGATTTGGGGTGTTCTCTTGGTGAAAACCGTTGGGATTTTTTCTGGGAAAGAAATACAACGTCACTTCTTGATGTAAGTAAAAACTGGATTTCAAAAATGCTCTGAACAATGCAATGAAGTTTATTGGCCATTAGAAATGCTTAGCATTTGTTTTAGCAGGCAGCAGGATGACAACGTGAGAATTGTTCAGGCAGAAACCGATGGAATACGAAATTTTCTTCCTCACCTCATGTCACACATACATTATAAACATTCATAAAATTTTTTCTCTTCCTCAGTCATCTCCTGTTAATGCAAGAAGACTCATATTTTTTCTAATGATTTCCTTTTATGCAGTCCACAGTAAAGGACTTAGCTGTCAAAAGGGAGGGATTGTGCCAGCAGTTAATTGCAAGTACAATAAAGTTCCTTGCTTTGAAGGACCCAGGTTCTCCAATCTATTCTATATTGCATAATGTTAATTCCACTATCCAACCCAGTACACAATTCAGGAAGTAAAAACCATGCCCTAATCCTGAACTTTCAACTAAATCATAAACTAGCCTTTCCTG
>NW_008794581.1:699773-759234 GCF_000699145.1 Aptenodytes forsteri
CCTCCCCCCAAAAAAAACAAACCACAACAAAACAACTGAAGGGGAAATGTGTATTGCTGTTTCTCTGTCATCAGCAGGCACTTGTGATAAACACTGGTGGAGTGTGCATCATTACCCCTTGTCATCCTGTATGTGGACAAATGCTAACCTTACTGAAGTAACTAATGTTACTTCAGCAACGCAAGTGACAGATCCAAGTGGTTGAGCAGAAGCCTACTGTGGGCTAAGGCTTTCCAAGCTGGCAGTGTACCCAGCAGTACTTGCAAAGCAGATTGTAAAAACCATTTGATATTGCACAGCCAGTACTTTTGCCCTGAACTAGCAACTGTCTTCCATGCTCACGTCAGTGATTTTGTCTAGTTCAGCACCTCACTTTACCTGGAATTTTCCTTACTGCTATTAAGCTGATAGTGCTAATTACATGCAGTGTAGTTAAGCAGACAACTTGAGATGGGACTTAAAAACCTAGGAATCAGTCTCCATGTAATTCAAGTATACGAATTACACTAAAGTCCTCACCAGGTACTTGGACATGTAGGATGAAAACCTCTACAGAGAGCTGGAAATCCAACTGGAGCTGGCCTCAGGTGTATTCCCCAAAGCTAAGGCTGTTCTGGATTTAATCATTCCTCCCAAACTTCAGTTTGCTATTTGACAGCATACTGCACAGAGTCTAAAGCAATACCCTCCTCCCCAAGAAGTTTTGATGTTCTGTTGTGATCGTGGTTCACACTGCACTGCTGCTCAGCACAGAAGGGAACTCCCTGTGTGCCAGCCATGATGATATCTGAGCAGCAACACTTCTCATTTTGTGGGTTTCCTATCAACAGCCAGCAGTTGCCCACTGGCCTCAGAACACACCTCACCAGTACTCAGCCACATGTCTCCACGTGAATACTGCTGCTTATCTCAGCTGGCAGCAACAGCAGCTGGTTTCCCAATCCAGCTGCAATCAAATGGGTTGTTGATCAGGTATTATAATCACAAATATGGCAGTTAATGGCTGACAGACCCTGCAGATGCTGCTGCTTTTTTCCTCCTTTGGTAGCTGTGCCATAGGGCAAGGTGATTTTTTTCCCCAGACACTGTGAATCCCCGCATACAGCTCCATCCTGCTTTCTGCATTTCTTGCTGCTTCCCCAGGCATCCACCTGCACTCTGGATCATACTTCTTCCCCTGCTTACCTTTGCTCTTGTTCCACGTCAGCAAGACTATTCCTTGATACTTCTCCTCAGCTGTCCTTGTTCCTTGAAAGCTTCCTGTAGGATTGAATGTATTTCTCTCAGTCTGTCCCCCGCATACAGTTCCATCCTGCTTTCTGCATTTCTTGCTGCTTCCCCAGGCATCCACCTGCACTCTGGATCATACTTCTTCCCCTGCTTACCTTTGCTCTTGTTCCACGTCAGCAAGACTATTCCTTGATACTTCTCCTCAGCTGTCCTTGTTCCTTGAAAGCTTCCTGTAGGATTGAATGTATTTCTCTCAGTCTGTCCTATAAGGGGGACTAATTAGTTCCCCAAAGAATCTTACCTTTAAATAAGAAGCCCTTGATGTCTTTGAAATCAGACACAGAGATCAGGTTTTCTCACCTAACTAAAATTTGTCTTTCATTTTTGGTTTCACATAAATTGTATGAGTCTTTCTGTACTACCCTTCTGTCCAGGATCACAGTATGCAGGCAGACACCTATATTGTCTCTGCCATAGGCTGAGGGCTGGCAGCAGGGCCTCAGGCAATTGGTGATCCTTCCTAGTTTCCCAGCAAGGTAATAAAAAATTTTGGTTCTTACTTTTCATCTTTCATCTACATCCCCCAGCTTGCTGTGTAGATAGGCTCTGATCTCGTTTCATGTGTCTGCAGAAGCACTTGCTGAGGACTCGAGGTGGCCACTGAAGCTTTTGCTGAAGTCTTTGTTTAGCGACAGTAAATTTAAAGCCAGAAAAACAGCCTAGGTTCCAAAAGGGGTGAGTAAGAAGGACCTGTATTTGTGGAGGTGGGTGCAGGCTGTACCTGTAAGTCGTTTTGTCTTTCATAAGGAGGTTGCACGCTAGTTCTGCTGTAATTATTCCAGGCAGAACTGCAATAAAATCATAGTCCCAACAATATTATAATATGTTTTACAGGAATAGTTGCAGATATTTTCTATAATGGCATCTATACTGACACAGTTGTGAACAATTTCCAGTTCATGCCTCTCAGCCCTGTTTTAATCCCATATCAAGGCAAGACACAGACTTTGATGGGAACAACTCCTTTCCTTCCCTCTTCCAGTTCTTATAACATACCTCAGGCAGCAGTTATGCTGTGCTCCTGGTAGATTCCAGCCTTTGGCATTTATCAAAGTAAGTGTTCCCTTGTAATTTACTTGGTGACATGACGTGGTTGAATGACAAGCATGACATGCCTTTCCTCCAGCCGGGTACAAAGCTAGCTGAAGCAGGCTGCTGAGACGCTGGATGTAATACAACCATCATGCTAAGGAGTTTATCAGGTTCCTGCTTGCAATGATAGCATGATGCAACTTGCTACAGACCTGTGCTACACACTAGCTAAAAGCAAGTTGCTGCTAATTAATCAAATTATTTCAGGGAATTACAATCTCTGATCTTTGTTTGCCTTACCTATGGCTCAGGCAGAATGCAGGTTCCTTCACCTGCTCTTCTTAGGAAATGTCTTTGTCCATTCTCCTCTTAAGAAATCACCCCCAGAACTCAGCCTACACCCCAATTCTAGTTAAAGTCCACTAGCACCTTTGGTCTTTGGGGAAAAGAAACAGTCTGCTTCTTTGAAGAGCCACAGAATCTCCTCTGTAACGAACTAGTCATGAAGATATGATTGCTATATGCTACCTCCCCTGTCTGTTTAATCATAACTATAAATATCTTTGTATTCTCTTCCATCCAGTTTGGAAAGAGTTACATTGCAGAATAATGTTCCAAAACCTGTAACATCCCACATAATTTCCTGCCCATATGGAAAGTCAGTTCTCTCTGTTCTTTGCCGATGAGTTCTTAGAAAGCCAAAGCAAGATAAGAATGCTGTTTAAACATATTTTGCGTCTAGGAATAGTATGAAACAAAAAAAATCTGTAGAAAACCTTCATTATGATGTAAGATCAAACCCTACCCTTTGAATTTCACTAGGAGCTGCCTTCCCCTTTCTCTCCTTTGCTGCTGCTGCAGGCTGCTTCCTAGGAGGCTAATGAGCCCCAGGTGACCGTGACCTTTGCCAATTGACCCTTGCCTCTCCAGCCTGTAGCCCTAAGACCTTCACCCTGGTCATACCCTGGCAATAGACCTTGCCACATGTAGTTAACTCATCAACCCTATACCATATTTGAAATCCTTTTATTAGATAACAGCATTAAAAACAGCACCAACAGCAAATACTTTCAGCAAATGAACTATAGATTCACTTTTAATTAAGATCTGTGCTCTTAAAGGCAGGAGTTTCATTATTCATGGAGTGAGAAATTAGTTAATGAGTTGTAATAATATATTGGTGGGAAAGGTTCCTGTTGCTTGTGCCGCAATAGACACTGTCGTGGAATATTATAATATATTCCTATATCACATATGGTAACCATAATATGCTGGAAGAGAGCTGTATCTATTTTGGTCATCCTTTGTGCTTGACAGCTCTCAAGGTGACACCAAATTATTCTTCTGATCTTATGGATTCCTGTGGAGCTGCTTCTCAAACGTTGATCTAAGACATGTGAGAAGAGTTTCTCTTGAAGTAGTATTGTCAGACAGCATATGGAAGTTAGACTAAATGTAGCTCAGCTTTACTCTATGGAATCAGATTTGTTAAGGGATGATCCAAAAACCTTAATTATCTGAGTTGCAGGTGTTTGAGCTCTGATGTATATGTTATGAATACATATGACCAGCCAGCTTCATTCACAGAGTGAAGGCTGACACATTTCTTGAGTGTACGTACCATCTCTAGAATAACACATAGTCTTGAAAATATATCCAGTTAATATTTTCAGAAAACAGAAGTGGTGTATGTGGTGCGTCCTCTGAGGAAGCATATGTTTGAGCAAACCTTACTGCCTCTCAGAGGTCATCCATGACAAATGATAGGAGGTGTGCACATCGTGCCTTAAATGTATTTCAGAGTAGGAAGGAGTTTCAACAAGAATGAGGTAAAATTTTCAGCTCAAAGTATGCGTCACATGAAAAACTGTGTATCTGACAGCAATCTGCGTTTGGTGTTTCACGTGTATTCAGTATGAGGTGTGTTGGGAGGCAGTTAGGAAACTTGACTCAAATGTGGTGAGATTGCTGATATAAGGTGAGGATTACTAGAAAAGCTGCATTAACGTGGAAAAGCAGCACAGCCCGTCGTCAGTCACTGCCAACCTGTTGATAACCAGAAATAGTTTTGCAGGACTCCAGGGGGCCTTGGCCTTTTAGTGATGCTAGTCAGTTCAGAGCATGGTCATACATAACACAGTGCACAGTAGTCAGCTGAGAGCTATGTCTTCCCTAATTAGATATCTGAATATTTTTTAGCATTGCTTGAACAAGATGTATGTAAAACTAGCTGCTCTAACATACTACTGTGAAGTGAATGTTCCTTTCCTAGAGAGTATCAAAAACTTCTTCACAACAGGAAGGGAGGCTAGTACTTTCAAGAAACAGTAGAATTAGTTTGGAAGGTTAGCGAGGGAAAGAGCATTGGTCGGTAAAGACCAAGCAAATGGATGCGATATGAAGGACCGGACTCGGAACTCAAGCTGAACAGCAGCTGTGAGCTAAGGGATGTGAGAGGTAACAGGATCTAATAGGTTGTCTACAATGAAAATTAATTCACCCAAAAGAAAATCAAGGGAATCTGAGATAAAAAGAAATGGGAATAATACCTGATTTTATGTAACCAATTTTACTAGAGCTGCTCAGAAATTTCCAAATTGATCTTCTTTTTCTATTAAAAAGTGTGAAATAAATAGCATGAAATCAGCTCACAGGAAAATACTGATCTGGGAATCTGGGGACAGACTGGGAACTTTTCCTACAAGGATAGCTGCAAAAGTTGCCTGCCAGACAGACTTCTCTCAGAAGTTTGCCAGTTTGCTGAACTGTATGCTTAGCCACCCACCTATAATGCAGCCTCAGGATCTTGACCTAAGTTTTAGTAGGTTGGCACCCCTGGAAGTTCCCATCCTGTGTGCTGCCCTAGAGATCAGCAGTCCAGGGGTTTTCAGATTTGCTAACTGCAGCTAAGTGGCACCTAAGAGCTGTGGTTGCTTCTGTTGTTGGTAGAAGTCTGATTTGAAATATCTGAAATGAAATGCCTGTCATGATTTCAAAATGAAATGTGGTGGGAATTTCCCCTTTCCAAAGAAGCTTTGAATTTTCTGAAGACATTTTGGAACAACGTGGAATATCTTTCTCTTCCAATATTGTAATACCTTATGGAAAGGAAATTCTTACTTTCATCAGCTTTAGCAGTTATATAACAGAATGTCCAACACTCCCCCACTCACTTGCTTTAGCAACAAAGTGGAGTTGTATCAGAAGATAAACTCGGCAGGGTTAGCAATACAGGCCATGCTTGACTTCACATAGCTTGCCTTACGGTATTTTGTTTCCACTTTTCACTTTATTTTTTCCTTAATATGCATTAGTCATGTCAGATTAAAAACCTTCTTCCTGAAAAGTGAATGCATAGCCATTGGCAAGCAATTAGCAAACACAAGAAAAGACAAAGGCACCAGAATGGGGAAAAGGTGACTTATTTAGGGTAAATGTAGGCCAGGAAGAGAAGTTGCTTTTGAAAGGATGCTATGATGGTTTATCAAACTTAAACTTTCTATCCATTACCAGCTACTACATTTATTAAGTCCTAAGCACAACTTCCTTTCCTAGATTTGCTTAAGCAAACTTAAAGAGCAAAAGGTAAGGGGAGATTGGACCTCTGAACTTTTCTGAATGGGAAGAGGAAAGGGGTAAATATTATTACCAAATTAGTTATAAAAAAAAACAAACAACAAAACACAGAAGAGTTTCACAGATCTAAATACTGAACCTTTAAATAAAGAAACAAAACAAGTGAAATGCTAAGTAAACATAATTACAGCTGGAAGCCCCTCCCCTAAATGCATCATATAGTCAGTCACATTATCCTATTTTGGCTAGGATAACAGAAACCTTTGAAAACTCTCGTAGTTCTCTGTGGTGAAATCATACAATCCATATCGTAACATGCTGTGAGCTGGTTACTCATGAATGCATGAAGGTTCCTGCTACATTAACGCAAGGTTGTTTTCCTGTTTGTATGCCTACTGAGAATCTGGGAAAGTCCCTATCGTTTGAGCATCCCTCAAGGTTGGACTTCTGACTTGGCACATCCGACGCAATTATTACTCAGTGATATAAAAGAGTGCCAACAAAGATCCTTGTTTGTGTCTGGGTTGCAATCATAAGCAATTGACGTTCTGCAAGCGGCAATGCATTTCACTGCTGTACAAAATGTAGATCACAGCTGCAATGGCTTTTCATCCTCTCTGGCTGTAAAGAATGTTAGAAGGACAGTCTGAAGGTCGTAGGTCTAAAAGAAATCCTTCTTTTTCAAAGTAAAAAGAAAACATAGGTCAGCAATGAAATCAAGAGCCTTTCGAGGTCAGCCTATCTCATGTCCTTCCTGTTTGTCAAACAGTACCTTGTTACATTCATGAGGGAAAGAGTAATCTCTTTTACTAACATTCAGGCTTTGTCAAGCAGGTTGTAAGCAATACAGATCTTGCAAAGGGCACTCACTCCAACAGCTATGCAACTACCTTCTATGTCTGACTGGACCCCAATCTGGAAAAATGGTGTGGGACTAATTCACCTGATTTCCACGTGTCCAAACATAAAGGGAAACGCAGTGGAACATATATATCCTATGCGTTGCTTTAGCCATGTATGTTTCTCATGAGGAATATGCAATGAAATTAAACTTATGGTCGAAAGAGAAAGCAAGGGTATACTTCTGGTATCTCTGATCCACTCAAGGGTCTTTCTTAAAAGCTGTGAGAATTTGTCCAAACAAGGTGATTATCGTTTCATAGTAAGAGGGTAATTCAGATGCTCATCTCTTTCATATCACTGGTAATATCAAGAATTAAGGCATGAAGTTGCCAGCAATATAAATGTTTGCAGTCTTGGTTCTTTTCACGAACCTGAAGGAACGTTAGTTTCACTGTCTAGGAAAATAGATTTGCTCTGTATTCACTGTGCAAGAATTTTTATGTTCTGTGTCGCATAGTTATGATGCTGGAAACACAGGGCTGTGTTGCCCAGCTTTTTGATGGAGAATTGCATCAGTATTCTGTGATTCTGGACTCTCAGTTGTAAGTAGAAGAAAAAGGCTGGAGCTGTTACCATTTCTAATCTTTCGTTGTTTTCAGCTTCAAGGAAAACAAATCCAGTGTCAGTGTACACAGATGAAATAAGATTCACAGGCTAATAAATGCTTTTGTTTGCTGTTGCAGTCAGCCACTGAGCACTCCTGTAGGACAGTGCAAATATAGGCTCTGTGTCATATTATTGGCTTTCAAGGCACGAGTATAGGATTCCTCATAGTGTTAAAGCCTTTCACAGTAAATGTCTATGCTATAAATTTTGATGTGCTTCCCAGCTGAATGGATGCTTTGAGTGGAGACAGACTGGCTGGAGCTAAAGTAGTTAGCTTTGATTTACCTCTTCTTTATTATTCAGTCCTATTGAGAATTTGGAGTAGTGATATCAAGGCATGTTGATTGGCTTCAGTTTATAGATTGAAATAAAATGAGTGCTATTTAACCTTGGTCAATACCATGCAACCTTATAATGATATTAGTGGGATGAAGTAATGTGTAGATTTGTAAGACAGAGACAATGAAGCATGTTTGCAAATAAATCCATTGACAGATGAGTTTTCCCTATTAATCATTCAGTGTGTGCTTTTTGTGCAAGTCCTTGAGGGGTTTCCAAAATTAGAGAAGTACTTGTAAAGAGTCTGTGTGTGTGCCACCTCTTAAGCACCATTTATATTTAGTCTGATTTGTAATGTTTGGTTTGCATACGTTGGCCGTATTCACACAGTGCATCTCAGCTGCTGCTTTTCCTAGAGCTAAAACAGTTCCTGCTCTCCAGCATTCACAGGTTATTCCTCCTTGCTACAGTTTGTTAGCTGCAGATGTAGTGAGAGTGAGTTAGTTATTCGTGGGCCTAAAATGGATAATTTAAAAGAAGTGATCCATTTTCTAAATCCTGTTCTGACACTTTAAGCTCCCTCATCGATATCTGGGTGCTTCTGATATTTCTTCTCAGATTAAATTGTAGATATTTATAGAGTTGAGTAATTTCCTCACTTGTTCTATCTAGCTTCCTAACTAAGAAGCAAAGTACAATTTCTCTTTTCTTCTGGAATCAACCAGTGATATCAGGGTTACTTTCCAGATAATTATTAATGAGATTGATTAACAGTTTTCAAGTCATTAATCCTGTGCAAAGCTCCTCTGTTCTGCTACAAATCATAGGTGAATTTTAAACGGCTATCAATACTGACACTGTTAAGTACTATGTCATAAAAAGGGCAAGTACTCGTGGGAAAAAAAGACAGGCGTGCAACTGTCCTGAGAAGGATCAGTGGTCCTAAAATTGAATAAATCCTTGCCAGCAAGATTTCAGGGGGCGGTGCATTAGCTACGTGAATCCTTAGGGGCCTTCTGAAGGGGAATGCCTGTCAACTGTGGCAGCTAGAAGTTATAGTCCTCCAAGCACATATTTGGTCCTCTGCATATTTGTCATGCAGTCTGGTGGCCCAAGGTTAAGCCAGAATTAGGATATTTATATCCTGAATATTATTGTCACCAACCCACACCAGGGTTAGACACAGTTAAGCCGTATTTGGCCATTGCATTGGACACCGTGCACTCGAGGGAAATTTCCAAAAAGAAGAGGGGGAGGGCTGAGTGGTATCAGCTGTTACCATGCAGCAAAGTGGCAATTAAACACTCTGCATGTGTAATTCTGGTTAATGTCTATGTATGCAGAAATCTGACCAGCTCTCACAGAAGTATCTGTTGTTACTGCGCACCATGCCATGCTGTTCTTGCTCAGGCAAAACTGCCAGCAGCTGAAGGTGGAGCATGATCCTGTGCTCTCAGGCCTTACTTTTTACTTTCTGTGTCCTAGAAATGAACTAATGTAAACAAGGTGAAATACAGAATGCTTACGGTCTTTCATTAAACAGAAGTCTATAAATGAATCTCAGTTTATCCTTTCTCATCTCTGTCAATATTCTCAGACCCGCCCTTCCCATAGACTGACAAAAATGCTTAGCATGTAACTGCAGAGCTATATCAGGCTCCAGCTGAATTTGAAATAGTAGCAACCCTCAAGCCTCCAGGTCTTTCAGAGACTACGAAAATCCAAAGAGTGTGTGCAACACAGACCCCACAGACAGAGTGAAGCCGCAGCAGGCTATTTAGTCTGTCTCGCATGTCCCGAAGGCTAATCTGTTCAGTCATACTTGGCTTTTTATTCCAAACGCGGAAAATAGATGTAAATAAGGAGAAGTCTGCAGACAACTGGAAGTTTATGGACTAGAACCAGATATAGGCCACTGAGCTATTGAAACATTGTGGTTTGCATCCACTAGTTGTAATGGATGGGAATTCCCTTTTAAAAGACTAGTACTGCAAGTTTTAGATGATTTGCTCTGATTGGCTGGCTCTGTATTTTGGATGTTGTATGTAATGCTGGTTAGAATATTCTTAAGATGGTACCTAGGGAAAAAAAAGGTATAATTGTGTCTTTACTGTAAAAGGTTCACCTGTGATAAGCCATGCAGCCGGGTTCCAGCGTGCACCAGGCAGCCCAGGAGAGAGTGTTTGGAGAAGGTGAGGAGGAGAGAGAATCCTTGCAGATGCAGCTCCACACCACGCAAGAGGTGTGCGCCTGACCACATCCTTTGAAGTGGTTTCTGAACCAAATCAGCTTGAAAGAACCTGGGAACAGCTTTCATCATCTATCTCCTTGGTGCCCGTCCTTGATTAGTGTCAATGAGCTTGAGAGTGAGGGCTGAAAAAGGCTTGCCTGTGTGCCACTCCTTGTTCTGTCCCTCAGGCAGGATTCAGAGAAACGCAGGCAGTGATTCTTCTTCATTTTTAAGTATTTAGCATGCGAGACTAATATAACCACCTGTCCAATTGGCTATATACAACACATAAAATATATGTGTGGTTGTGTTGCAACTGACATAATTATTGTATTGGCAAAGTGCCAGTACCCAGTATAATTTGGATATCCTGGACTATCAGTGCTATGCAGTAGCTTGTCTCTGAGCAGACTAACTGTGCTGATATTTTTTAGTTCTTGCCACAATATTAAGTTTTAAATCTAAGATGGTCCTGTTTTACGCAGTAGGGTAGATCTCGGTGAACGTAGTTTACCTAACATTTCCAGAATGAATGATAATTATTCAGGAAGGCAGTTGTTCTCATTTCTTGGTGTGCCTCTGAATCACTTGAAATACATCTTGGAATTACCAAAGCATGCTGCTGTAGAAGAAAAAAGCTAAACTATGGCTCCCTCTTTATGGTCTTATATTGATAAAAAATGCTCAGAGATTTGCATGTGTTTTATGGTATCAATGACCAATATAACAAAATACAACACATTCTCTCCTTGGTCAGTCTTGTCTTACAAGGGGTCTGGTTCGAAAATCCCTCCATTACTGATTAGTCATAGTTGGTTATAATTTGTCACTTACTGCGGTTTCTCTACATTTACACTAACAGTTCAGTTCAGTAACTTTAGATATAAAAATACAAATCTCACAGAAGTAGCTAGTTGGGAAATTCCCAATTCCATATGTCAAAATACCCATTCATTCAAATCAAAATTGATAGTAGAACTGTTTTTTAAAAAATCTCATGATTCACAAATTGGCCAAAACATACTTTGTTGTCAGAATGAAGTTAAAAGAAAGTGGGTTTTGGTTTAGAATTGTTTTCCATTTCAAAATTTTTGTCAAATTACAATAAGAAGGAGGGGAGAAGGATGAAATGAAACAAAGCTGTCAGATGAGCAGACAAATCGACACGAATTCAACTAAGCTAAGAAATGGGAGGAACTTCTCGTATAGCAAGGGTATAAACAATTTAAGGCTTCATACACCAAATTAATACTTCAAATAGCTGCTTAAAATCAGTGGGCTAACATGGCTCATACTGTATACTGTGACAGTCCGGGTAGCAAAAGCACTTTCTGGTAGCTTCCACCACCAAGAATAATTTCCTGGAGATTTCCAGGATTTGTCCTGGTGCATGTGAGCCTCTTGGAAGCCTATCATCCAGCATTTAGGATCCATCTCCGTGTGACAAAGGTATGTTGAGATGTGAAGAGACCTGCAACTCAGGGAGAAACTGGCAGACTCATTGCCTTCCACGAATAACGCAAGACGTTCTTGAGAAACTGCCACCTGGCTGTCTGGAAGCAGCCAAACTCCAACATTTTTCTTTTGTGTTCCTTTGCTGCTGTCGTAACAGTACTGTTGATTAGCTTTTCTGTTAGCAAGACTCATAACTTTGGACTGTGTTGGACTACTCCACTTGTTTCAGAGACTCTTAAAGGGCTTGCTTTCTTAAAGGGCGTGCTTTCTAATCTCAGTATTTTATTATTCTGTGTCAGTGACTGAGGTCATCTATTCTAATGCCAAGTCAATTGCCCATATGCACTATAACCATACTGTTATTAAGAGAAAAAGCCCAGCATCATATTGAGCCACTAAGTGCATTATTTCTAGTAGCCTTGCATTCCACAGCAATGTCAGTGTGCTACTTAGTGGGTATATTTGCGTACATGTCTTTCTAATTCTGGCACCACAAGTTTCAGAGACAGTTGTTACTGTACTTTCAAAAATCTACTCTAAATGACAGAAGTCCCTCAAAACTGGATAAAATATTCTCAAGTCAATGATAATTACACACCATTTTGACAGCTCTCACAGTTTAACATCTCTCTTAAGGAGCTAACGACTACATCAGAATCTCATCTTTCACTAAAAAAAGACATACAAAAATAAATAACACACCACAAACTGGCCTATTGAGCAAAACATGAAAAAGGAACACTGCAGGTTCAAACATTTTTAGGTAAATAAACAGGCCCCGGCATGTATTTTTATTTAAAATCTCATTTTTTTAAACCAACATCTTCAGCTTTTTTTGAACTTGATTTTTTTTTCTTTTTTTTTGAACACTTGAGGCTGGCAAACACACCATGCTGTTCCATGGCAAGAAATTGTAAAGACATTCCAACTCTCTAGTTTTTTCACTGAAAAAATGTCATCCAGTAGTAAGATTTAGATGCCCACGTAACTTGCACATAAGCATGTTTCTAGAACTGTTAGCATTTTAGTGCTTAAGAATCATTATCTTTGTTTTATATTTGATGGAGAGACAAAAGCTGATGAGTACAGATGGATTTTGGTAAACAAATATATAGGGATACATATACCTGCCACAGAAGATATCAGATGTACTTAAAATAAGAGCAATTTTCATTTACAAGATGAATGCAAAGAAGTTTCAATATGCAAATTTCAATTTCTGTTTACAAAATACATCTATGTTTACAGTGTTCTTATATGCATAATGTCAGGTACTGCCATTTTCCTTGGCATGGGATTTTTAGTTTAAAGTAAGATTGTTTTACTATGAGCAATTCTGAAAACTAGGCAAATACTGTCATTCTCCTTTGGCAAAGTGACCTCTCAGTGCTATGGTATTAAAAATACAATTGTAGAGGTTGATCCTTGATGTGGAAGAAGTAATACACCACATTTTCTCTGCATTACAGTTAAGAATTTTGCGAAACTTATATCCGAAGCAATTCTATGCAGTTGTGAGCAAGTCTCACGTCAATCATCAGAAAGAATAGGATAGGATGAAGGATCAATGGTAAGGGCAAAAAATGGTTTTGTGAATTTACTTCAAGGTTTTTACATTTAAAGAGCTAAACTTTAAGAGATTCTTCTGAAATTCCTTAAATTCATTGTTAGTTTAAAGTGGATAGTTTTCAGAATATCCTTCATATTTTTTGTGCTGACTCAGATGTAAAAAGATCCAAATGAATGATATGCAATTAGTAATACCAATGATGTGATAGGCAATAGACTTTTTATTGGCACAACTGTTCAGCATTTTCTGTGCATGGCAAAGCCTCAGTGCGCTTTTCAGAGCACTGTAAATCAGTCCAAGCTAAAACTTCTTAGCACCTCATTCTATCACAAACACTGCAATGAAACTACTCCACATTTGTAGGAAAAAAATAATTTTTTGCCCAATGGAAATTCTTTGTACTTGGATTATAAAGAATTTGACCCTGTAGTGACTCATAATAAAAACATCAGTTGGAAATGACTTGTGAGGAGTAAGTGCTTAGTATGAAGTTGAGTACAGAACAGCTATAAGCTGCCAGTGTGATGCAGTCAGAAAGAAAGGCAAACATGATACTGGTGTGTATTAGGAGAAGTACTTCCAACAGAAATGGAGTACTGTTACAGTCAGAGTACCGAGAACACATGAAACCTCTTTTATATAATTAAATTCAAACTTCGGTGTCATATTCGAGAAAGATTAGTTCGGACTATAATGAGGAAGGAATGGAGGGGAGAGAGGAGATTAGAGGAGGCCACAAGACACTAGAAGAGCCTAGTTTGCTTTACATCATAAAACACAAACTATGAAGGAATACGATCATTTTCTAAAGCAGGGAGGAATAAGAGTTATATATAACAGCAGATTACACTGGCTGAACCACCAGTGTAGCCATGGCTCATAGCTGTTAAATTAAGGGGTCCTTTCAACCAGAACAGTGGAGAAAATCACCTAAGTAATCCTTAAACTGGTGATCACTACAGTGCATGTAGTAATAGAAGTCTGGGTTTCAGCACTTAGGAGGTCAAATCCAGCATATCCTGCTATGAAGACCAAACAGGGAAACAAGAGCTGATTTAGATTTTTTTTTTCAGTTAAATCTGTTTCTTGTGGGAAATTCCAATTTATCAAACAAAAAATTTCCCAGTCTGGTTTGGAATTTCTTTTTACTCTGAAACTTTCAATTCTTTTTTTTCTTTCTCCCCAAGATTTCATTCTTTGCCCTGACCGGGATAAGCATTTTCTTGTGAGAAAGGAAAACTCTTTCCTTTGGGAGTTTGTTAGCAACCATATTTACACATTGCCTGACTGTACTGAGAGGTACTGATTTACAAATCTATTCCATTTGCTCTGCAAGATCTTCATTCTGCTTCCCAGTAAGTAGAGCACTGCTTTGTGTATCCTCTATAATAGCAAATACACCTTTTCTGCTTCATTCTGACTCTAAGTCAAAACATGTGGAAGAATCAGATGATGCCGACATCTTTATTTTACGGGGATTTGATCAGTGATGATAGGATATTCAATACTCAGCCTTCAGAAAATAACTAAAATCAGAAGCACATTAGCTGACAGAGCTAAGGGGTTTAGAAATCTGTCCAAAAAAAAGAGTGAAAGAAAGGCAACATGCATAGAGACTTTCCTACATAAGGGAAGACTGTCCCTCATTCAAGGAGGAATAATACTGAAGGTGTTACCACTAAAAGCCATTTTCTGGGACATAAAAAGTGTGTTTTAGTTCAGGTGATCTGAGTCTTTTTCCTATCTTGTTTTAAAAGCCATTTTAATCCATTTTAATCTGAAAGACTAAAGAACTCTTCCAACGGTGATAAATGGGGTAGTGTACAGAATGCATCCAATCCAGACTTTAGAAGTGCTAGACATGTGCTCAGTCCAAACATTTGGGCTGCCCTACTGCTGCTGACATTAGAAGCCCTGGATTTTTACATTTTTGGCTCTGAGTCAGAGACTCTAGGCCCTGAAATTCCTGGTCCCAAGGAAGCTCCATGGCAAGGCTGTCCAACTACCCTGCAGCACCAGTCCCCAGGCACACGCTGGGTGATGGGCATGGTACCCCATCCTGTCAGCAGAAGCCCAGGTCTTCAGAATCCAACTGGATGTGCTGGAAGGAGATCCTTTGAAAATCTGATTTTTTTGAAGATCCTATCTATGAAATGTATCCAATCTATATTTCTATGAAATGTTTTGGGTTGGGACCTTTCCTGACAACAGTGTAATTCATAAGATAGTTCTCCACCTGATTGGAGAATGGAAGGACATCAGGATGCCCTAATGTACAGCCTAAAACAATAACACATTACACAAACTATGTAACTCTGTAGTTTTCTTTGCCTGCCTGCCTTCCTTCCTGCCTGCCTGCCTGCCTGCCTGCCTTCCTTCCTTCCTTCCTTCCTTCCTTCCTTCCTTCCTTCCTCCCTCCTTCCTCCCTTCCTGCCCTTCCTTCCCTCCCTTCCTTCGCTTCCTTCGCTTCCTCTCTTCTTCATAGCCAGGTGCCCACTGCCTCCACAAACACAGAATCCAAACAGACTTTCTTCTGCCCTTGTCAGAACTCCAGCTTTTGCTTCAGTGTAAGAGCAAGATATTTTCGCTTGCATTACTCAGTGAAGTTCATGGGGCAGTTCTGGTCTGAGGTTTGCAGCCCTTTCTGGCTTGTACAGATAACCTTAACGTATTGAGAACACGCCTAATTCTCTAGTTGAGTTGGAGCTAAAAAACCTGAAATAACAGCACCAATAGCTCTATTATCCATCTTTCATGCTAAAATATTGTTAGCTTTTAAATGTACATTAGGACAGGCAGCAACAGTTAGCTGAGCAGAAATGTGCAGTAAAATCAGGCTGGGAGATGAGATACAACTGGAAGTGTCTGCCCTTTTCTGTTTCCAGATTTGGATTCATTCTTAGCTGTCTTCTGCAAACTGTTTCAAACCTCTGATTCAATTTTCTGTATTTTCATTCACTGTCCCAGACTACTTGCCACCCCATCTCCAGTCCCACTTTAGCCTCCTCTTGTGTTTTCCATTTCCCTATCTGTAGCTTGGATGCAGTGTCAAAACAGGCAACAGTGACACAGGAATGTTCCCTATGGCTCTCTCCTTGCCCCATCCCTCCGTGTTCGCCTGGTGGACTTGTTACCATGTCGTGCCCATCCGGATCTCAGCTGCATGCCAGTGTTTCCTCTCCCTGGCTGTCAGGAAGTGTTGCATGTGCAGCAGCAGGGCAGGCAGAGCGATGCTCGAAGGAGCAGCACAGCCGCAAGGCTTAGAACAATTTTGAAAATAATCACCTTTTCTGTAGCCAGAATGACCAGAGGTGGCAAATGGCAGAAAAGAGGACAGAAAGAAGATATTGGTAGAGCTGGTTAAAAACTTTCTAACGTTTTTCATGTCAACTAGTCAAAATGAAGCTGCCAGGGAGAAGGGAGCTATTTCAACAAGTCTTCTGATTCAAAAACTACCCTGAATTTCCAAATTTATTGCAAGTTATTAACACCATTCTCAAACATTTCAAACACACACAAGTTTCAATTTACCCCTTAATTTTACATTTTTCCTTAAAACTATTAACTCACTTACAATAATAAATAATCACATTAAAAAGGCCACAATCAAGATGAAAGATTTCTAACACGCCTAAATAAAATGATACAGTTCATCTGGTCCAAATTATTTTTCCCCAGTATATGAGTTTATGATATTTTCCTACCCTTCAATTCCTCCTCCCATTTCAGCATGGAAAAAAGTTGCAAAATCTCAAAAATTCTTATGGAATGGAAGGATAATTTTCCATTTAGATTTGGAGAACAGATATAACATGAATAATGTTGTTCTTTCCTCTTCTTTTAGTTTGCCTTTCCCTTAGTTTCTCTTCAGTCACATGAACAGGGCTAGAGCTATCACAGTATGAAGTGTCAGAGTTCACTGACTCAGACAAAGCATACATTTTCCTGCTATATGATGAGTATAACCTTTTAATGTAATTTCTCAACTAAATACCTGTGATTACAGCACATGAAGAACTCTAAAAGTATAAAAAGGAATGAAAATCTGGGAACACATCTAAATATAATGCTCTGTTCAGTCCCAGAATGGCAAATTTGAAATGGCATCTCACCACATCACTCATGCTTTTTGTTACATCTGAGGTCTTTTGGTTAACATGGCTGTGCAGCTATTGAAACTGGTATTCATGAAACAAAAAATTAATTCACGATCTGAAAGAAGAGAAAGCTACTGCATTTTTCTCCTCTGACTAAACTGAAAGTTGTTGTTGTATTTACAATATACAGTATTCTGGAGAGAGAAGGAGGTTTGTGTGGGACTGGCCTCCCAGAAAGATCAAGCAGCAATGGCAACAACAACTTTGTTGTTTAGTGGTTTTCAGAGGCACATTCAAAGCCCTTTACAGTAAGAGTACATAAAAACCCTTTAAAGAAACACAGCCAAATATTACATTTAAAGCAGAAGTGAAAACATGGTTTAAAATAGACCAGGAAACACATTCCGAAGAGACACCCTTCCAGGCTCTTGAATGATGCTAGAGAAGGTATCTGCAAGTTAGAGCTGAGAGTGGTCTTGACAATAAAACAATCAAACATTATAAGAGTAATTCTAAGAACCATTTTTAGAAACCATTTTTTTCCTCATTTTGTATAACACTAAGTACTTCTGTACAGTGCTAGAGCACAATGTAATTGCTAATTAAATGTTCTTCCCAAAACTTGTAAGAATAGCCACATTGGCTACATTTACACTGCTAAATAAACAGGGTCCAGGAAGCAAGCAAGAGTGTTGAACTCCTGATTGCTGAGACAGATTGATTACTAACTGTCTCCTTTGCTCTATTTGAGCCGCTCTGACTGGTCTTGTCCAAGATGAAACTACTCTTGGTTCTAGGGACAGGTATCTTCAGGTCCATTCCCCTTAAATGGCAGTGTAGGTGTTGCACCAGAGTTCACCCCCCCTCCACAGTACAGTCTTCCACCACAATCCCGTCAGCCTTTGCATCCCCTAATGCCCTTTCATACCTCCTTTCATACATCCCAGGGCATGCAGCCATTACCCTGAATTTCAGTCTATAAAAATCCACTCTGGCATAGCACATTCTTCACATTACTTTACACAGTCCCAGGCCCTCTTTCCAGAAACCTTGACATTGTTCCCTGGGCCTCTTGTGTTTAGTTGCACAGACGTACCAGCTGGGTCTGGTGAAGGTCCACACAGCCCAATATCCACCAGAACCATTGCACCCAACTTCTTTGACTAAGAATATAGGAGCAAGAGTATAAGAACATGCAAATCCATTAGAGAGTGATACTTCTCTTCTTATGCCCTAATACTTTGTCCTCAAGGATTTTCTGAGGTAGAAATTGTTTCCTTCTGTTTAATAGTTTCTACAACATGAATACTTGTCTATAATTACAAGAAACTGAGCATGAACTGTGATTTGCCTAAATATGTGCAAATGATACTCCAGCCCTAACCCACACCCTTACTGGGATTTGAAAAAAGAAGTTTTTAACTGCTTGTACAATGTTGAGCCTTGAGAGTTTGTTTTGAAGATACCCTTCACTGCCATGAAGGCCACAGTTTTTTTATTTTCTTGACCTAAAAGCTGTATTTCTCATGCAGTCACTTGACTCCAGCAGCAAAGGCTTTAGGAAGTTGATGGAGCTATCATGAGACTTGGCCACACTGAGAAGGCCACAAAGCATCTGACCATAGGACCAGGATTTGAATTCAGAGGTTTCTTATTCCAGCACTGTACTTCTTCTGCTATTCTTTTAGCAAAGATTCTCTAGGGCTTGAGGGCCTTTAAAACAATAATATCTTATAATCAACTGCCTTTGATAGCTTATGAAAAGTACTATAATCTGTAAAAACTGTCATTGCTCTCTTGCATGAAATGCTAACACTGGCAAGAGTATTTCAAGCAAGTTGAAGCCTGTTTATCGTCTCTCTTGGCAATGCCTAAGTCAGGGCAATGTGGTAATCTATTCTGGAGAAATGCTGTTCTTAGTACTACTCTTGGATGCAGATGAAGAAGTTGAACTTATGAAAGCATTTTGTGTTGATGAGTATAATCTTTGTCCAATCTAGCAATCTTAACAGGCAATGCCAATCAAAATCAATACCTTTTTTATATTTAAGGGCAACAAGAAAATATTACTGCAATTCAGAAATAACAACAAAAAAATCCCTGTTTTGTTTTAGTTTGTCTTTCACAATCATTTGCCTGTTTCAGTCTGGCTAATGCTTTCTCTCTTTGTGGCACACCAAACCCAGGTAGCCCAATTTATAGCACTGAAAACACACACGCTTAAATATTCTATATGTTATTATAACTCAAACAAAAGTTGTGGGTGAATATTGAAATTATTGACTGTAACTTTACAAACTGTTATTATGCTGAAGGCGTAACTATATGACCGTGATGGTCCCTTCTGGTTTTAGAATTCCTGACTAAATATGGATAACTAGCAGACTGTTCATTGGTGCACTTGAAGAAAAAAGGTGGATTCTGCACACTTTTCTGAAGTGAAAAACAGCTAGCATCAAAAGGTAAATTAAATCACCATTAAACCAAGCTATAGCCCCATGGAGCGGAGCATCCCCACAGACCGGGTGCTGATTACAAAATCAATTTGATGCTTTTTGGGAAAGGTGCAAGACATGGCTGAAGAGATTCCTTTGAACCACAAGAAAGGTTTTGTTGGCATTATTTTTTCCTTGCTGGATCCAGGTTTAGACTGGTTCTCATTTTATCTGCACTCTGTTCCCCACCTTCACTTGAGTACACACAAAGCGGGGGCTTCAAAGCTGACAGCACTGGCCTAACTCTGTTCTCATTAAAAGCGTTGGCAAAACTCCCAGTGGCTTCAACAGGAACAGGATTAGGCCAACTGTGAGTGCTTTGAAAAACTCACCCAAGGCAATAAATCTAGTATTAATTCACAAAAAGGAAAGCAAACAAAAAAGGTATGAAGAGAAGGAAAAGAAGAATCGTCGTTCAGTTACTTAAAGTCCTTTAACAGAAAAAGGACCCTAATTATATATTGCTGTGTAGAGTCTCTGTGGCTGGGACATGAGGGGTGGCATTGGACACTTACTTGTCTGCTTAAGCCTGTGCATGAGGGCCAAAAGAGGGAGGATCTTTTCCCCGGTCACCATGTGCTGGTAATCACACTGTCTACACGGTTGCAAGAGCAAGGAGGACTCTGAGCTCACAGACCCGACTCACCGGGCAGCAGAGCTGGGCTGGCTAGGGCCAGCGCTTGCTTCACCCTTTCCCACTGCGAAGCATGGGCTGCTCTGCCCTGCAGTCTCCTGAGGCACTTAACTGTCATTTGTTGGACATATCCACATCCAGTTGTTCTCAACTCACCTGGCACATCATCTCTTTTACCACTCTAATAATGACCTGTGCCTGTCTTTGAATTACTTCCATTATACTGGTGCTTTTCTGGCACAGAGATAAATTACAGAGCCGTGAACTTTGCCCATAATGGGGAGCACACAGGAAACCATTCAAATGGCACCTGACACTTCAGTCTCTGGTTATTTGTGTTTCATGTATGACTTGGTATCCTCCTCATTTTATTTCATGCACACCAAAGATATGGAATTATGAAGCCAAAACTGTAAAAATGTTGTTTGGTTGGTTTGGTTTTTTTTTCACTAGAGACATGAACCTTGGAGAATTTTAAGATCCTTGTACGAAAATTTGCATGTCCCACTGAGGACACTGAAAGATGCAAAGAGGCAGGTGTCCTTCAGGTGAAATATCCTGGTGGCAGAACTGTGAACTTGTTAGGTGGGTGAAAGATGTCAGAGCTCAGACCTGCTATTGGATTATCTACTGTGCTAAAGATAGCATTGCTTCCCATGGGTGGTAGCCATATGTAACTTTGAACTACCTTTCTAGGTTCTGAAGCTACAGCTCTCTGCAGAGTGGGATTCATGTTGCTTGTACATCTTGTTCCTTTACTCTCATGAACTTTTTTTTTGTTTTAGTAAGAAAAGGATTGGTAAGAATTCATCTACCTTTGAGGAACAGAATAAAATTGGACAGCTAGGTTCTTGACAGTGCCTGGCAGGTGTTGCTTGCACTTAGGAGAATAAAAAACATTTCGTACCAGTAGCTTAAACAATGGGTCAAACACAATTCGTGGGTAAACTTGGCATCTTTATAGGTTTGACAATGTCAGCCCCATCAGTAGAAACCATAAATCTGATCTTTCTGAGGTTGACACAGCAAGGAGTTATTCTTCAAGTAACTTCAGCACTCTGATAGTCCTTTGGAGGATTCAGAGAGGTCTAGGGAAGGCATGACACTTGATGTTGCTGGTTAATTGTATTTGGCTGCACATTACTTACTCAGTATGGGTGAAAAACACTTGCTATGCAGTGAGAATTACTTTCTACAGCTTTCATTACAAATGATTAAGTGATTGTCCTCTGCTTGGCAAAAGACTAGTGTATTTTGGGAACATGAAGACAGTTTGGTCCAAAGTATTGTGTTACAGGCCATGGCTGTGTGCAGTGCTTTGCTTTCTGTCACAATGGGAAAATAATTTGGGTTTGAATTCAGCAGGACTGGATTTTTGCCACCATTTGCACTGAATAGCAGAACCTCTATCTGAACTTCTCTCTTTTCTCCCACCCCTAATATCCCAGCAGGCTTTGCCATCTTCTCCAGCTAGGCAAAGAGCAGTAGATTCAGGTCTGCACTGCGACGAAGTGAGTAATGCTCAAAGCATTATTGACAACACTCTTTCATGAAAAGGTGACGTTGGAAATTGTCCAGACCCTTCTCACCTCTCACAAATGGTCACAATTTCTCACCTTTCACAAAGTGACTTGCCTCTCACAAATGCTGACTTCGTGGCTGGTGTAGATAGGTGGTATTTCCCCCTTCGCTGTTCAGGAACTCCCTGCGCTCCCCTGGAAGACTGAAAGGGCTTTGCATAGGCCCACGGCATGCCGGTATCATTGTACAAGGATTTGTCCTGATTTTCAGAGGAGGAGAGCACTGATATCTCCTGCTGCCATCTGACAGAACAAGGATTTTATGTAACAGAGATGTTAGTACCTATCTTGCCTCAGGCACCTAATTGTCTGTGATTTTTATTTCAACCGATATTATTATGATAATCCCAACAAATCTTATTTGCAAATTCTTCCATTCACTGTTTATGTCATGAGGAGCTGGATCCGGGGTTCGAAACAGTAAAATAGAAGTGGAAGATTCTGGCATCCCCTTTGAGCCACCAAGGCCTTCATATTTGCATTGCTGTAGATTCAAAGCCAGATATTCCTTTTTGGCCTCGTATTAGCATCATTCTTGCACAATTTCATGACCATGAGTTGTATCTTCGTACATTTTCAATGTGAAAGCAAAACTACTGATGCATGATAAGCACAAACAAACAGAGAGAGTGTTTGGAAGAGCAGTCACTTGAAAGCATACCATTCATCTATCTGAAAATAACCTAGGAGTTTGACACTCACACAAAAACTACAGCTGCTGTTTTTGCCAAAGAAATGCTCCTAACTAGACTTCTGTGTCCAGAGCTGGGCAAATAATTGATTTGGGGGACTTACTGGCAGATCTGCAATAATTCATTTTGCATCAACCTGGAATGAAGTGTTCAGCCAAATGAAAAGCAGGAAAAATAATCATTTTTGATTAAGAACAAGTTTGGGGTTTTGGGAGGGGTTACTTGTTTCCTTGTTCATTCTTTCATAAAACTGAAGTTGATTTCCAAATGCTTTGAACTAAAAATCAAAGTATCTCAAAACTAAAATGCTGACATTTTCCAGTTTTAAGACTTTCTGTTTTTTCCTTAAGCAGCTTGCAAAAAATGGACATCATTGAATCACTGTTATTCAGGAAAAACATTTTAGCCAAAAAAGTTTTGCCCAGCTCTAGCTGTATATTAGATATTTTCACATGGCACATCTTCACTTTTTTAATACGCATTTGGAATGTGCTGAAATACAAAACTTAGTGCAACTTCAGTAAAACTATGCAAAAGGGCAAGTCAGCACAGGAGACAAAAGGAACTATCATGCTCAGCTTTTAGTTAAAGCTATTAAGCTAGTGGATATTTGTGTTCACGTCAACCTTATTAAACCATGCAGGATTGCATAAATTTTTTTCCCTTTCTTTTAGTACACCCCGGGATACTTCTGACACACCTGCTTCTCCATATGCTCAGAAGTCAATTGTCATCTGGGAGTGGGAAAAGATAAATGTTGTTAGAACAGGAAGTCACACATGATATAAAATAAATGCATTGTCATTTTTTGTATTTTCTTGATATTCACAACTCATGATTTATATTAGTGACTCATTAAAAAAGTAAAAGGTGACCTTATTCCCTGAATAAGTTAGATGGCAGTTTCGATCAAATACACATTTGAGTATCCATAAAGTTCAATGAATACAACAAAAACCATATTCTTTCCAATTGTTAATGTGTGCTTCAGCTTACTTTACACCTCTTTTCTATCCACTTTCCATTAATGTTCTAGCAGCCAAATTTGTACAGAGGAATGCTCTTGAAAGTAGTGAATTTTAAGTAATTATTGAGAACATTCAGAGAGAGTAAATTTCAGTTTCATAGTAATGATAATCTGCACTGAAAATGTGGTGCATTATTTATTGTTGCTGTTGTTGTTATTGTTATTATTCCATCAATGAACATGACCTACATGTTAAACCAAAGCAGCTTGAGATTTTAATGGCAACTATCACACAAAGGTGCAAACAACAGATATCTATAGGCTAACATAATAGCTATGAAAACAAAGAAGACTGCTGAAGAGAGAATGAATTTGGGGAAGTTTTAGTTTGTTCACAGGCAATTCACAAGTGAAATATAAACACACAGTGGAGAGGTGCTGCGGTGTACTGGTCACTTTTATGGCAACCAGTGCATAGTCAACATGAGAACAGTGACAGACTAACTGGTAGTTACGGAAAGTGGTTCCTTAATTTGGAGGAATGCTACTGGCAACCCTACTTTGAAATGGAGGTTCAAATCTAGCCATTGTCATGCTATGACTTGTTACAGGGAGACATCAGAGCTGCTTTACTGTATTTCTGCTTTCTGTAGTCTTCAGTAAACATCAGAGCATCCCAAATGGTGGCATAAGATAGACTCTGCAAGTCTGATGCTGACAGTAGCCTGAAATAGCTGCAATACCCAGAGCCTTGCTGGAAACCAACAGCACAATGTGCTAATGAGCACAGAGGTGAGATCTGAACAGTAGGATAAATGGTGTGGGCTGGAGTGGCTGTTGCAGCTGGGAGAGAGGACAGGTGAGTATCAGTAGAAAAGGCTGATGCATCAGTATTCAGTTTGTTTAATGATCTGGGAAAAATTCACTGGTCTGAAAAGTGGGTGAAGGTTACTGTGACTTCCATAGGTTTGGTTTTTGAAGGCTCTGTTGATCACTTATTGGGGTATAGATAAGTGTTTGTTCTGAAAAAATGGAAATTCCCATTCAGAGATGTGAGTGAAATTAAATGTTATTTTCTGCTGTTGCATTTGGATTGTAAAAGGAAAAGGTATGAAAGCTTGGCAAAGACTGAGATGCTCTGGGCTCATTCCTCTGCCATCTCCCATGAGATCGGAAGCTGGCTTTTGGTTCTCCAGACAATCTAGAGTATGTCAATCCAGGAAAAACATATTTGAAAACTATCCTACATTCCTTTTCCAGAACTGAACTTGGTTTTCTGCTGAAGTGGTTTGAAGTAGGCTCTTAGCCAGTGCATATCTTGGCCCTTTGCTTCTGAGCACGAAGCGCATAATCAGAAACCCCCGAACTGAACCGAGATAACATTCCATGCTGGGGCACTGGCAGATAAAAATGGGTGAGTTTGGAGTTTCCTGACTCCGTATGAACAGCAAAAATGTTGAAGTTAAAATTTTTGAGCTAAGGATGAAGTATGTGGATTAAAGAGCAAGACTGATATTGAGAAATAGACTCTTGTTTTAATGATATCTTAAAAAAGCCTCAAACAATCCTGGAGGGCTGTGCCTTCCCTGCCATTGTGGAATGCTCCCAGGAACATCCAGAAGAACAACATGATCCCCACATCCGTGTGTGTCCTGTACACTTTGATATCTTGCAGGCAACAGGAACTTTGCGTAAGCACCTAAAAAAGTAGTTGCAATGTACTATGCCACTAGGTGAGCTCAGGCACCAGCAGAGCCACATCCCTTTGAGAGCAGCCTATGCCTGTACTTTAGGCTGTGATTCTGATCGAATGTCTGGAGAGGGTATATGGGCTGCAAGGATGTCCTAGAAATGCTCTCCACACTGTAGTGTAGCTGTATCTGTTTGATCTTTCTTACATTTGTATGCACCTAGTTTGTATTTGCTAACTTCAGGCAAGATTTTGGCCTTGAAAATGCGCATAATCATTTTCTCTGCAGTCAAAAGGAGTTCAGACACATACGCTACAAGCGATTTTAAAACAAAGTGTTCATGTCATAAGCAGTTGAATGACTACCTGACACATATTTGAACTTTGGCTGATAACTGTAGTATTTATTTTGATATTTTCCTCCTTCCGAGTCTGTGCACTCTGATGGAGTCCTGACCACTTCATAAAAAGCAAAGGACGTCATTAATATTGCCAGTGGGAGGGTGTAAGCCACAACCATTTGAATAAACTACATGACTTTTTTTAGCTAAGCCTCTCACTGAGAGCTGATTGCTAGGGAAGAGAGAGGTGGGAATTAGCCCCTTCTGTTACGAATGTCAAGGTTCTTGGAAGGTTCGAGTAACAAGAGGTGCTGGAAAGTATGGCAACCAAATCCCCATCTCCTGACACTAAGCTTGTCACTTCTGTGACATTCTTGGCCTCTTCTAACCCAGTGTCTGGGAATTTGAGACTTAATCTTTGGTCTACCACATGTTGGTGCAGAATATAGCTGCTGCAAAATGAGACCAACCTACAAATGGGGAAAAGATCTATATTAAAATGAAAAATCCCAGCCCCCTCATTCTTCCTTAGCACAGGCTTTTTTAGAACCAAATTTCAGTCTCGTACTGGCCACTTAATTCTGCATGGGCTGTGTTTCTCACTCCAGACAGGCAGGAATGTTTTGCTGTTTGTCTTGACAGCCAGTGTGCATGCCTCTGCTGGGAGCATCTAGTCATCATACACCGGTATGCAGTTCATATTCTCATTCTTCACATCAGGAAAACTCTATCTGTGTTCATTTAAATAGTAGACCGTAGGGAACTCAAATATTGTCATGGTAATTAACATTTCATCAGAGTAACCAAGACTTTCAAATTTCATTGCTTAGTTTTGTAAGATCATAGTTCAGTGCCTGAATAGGTGGTACCTCCTGGTAGCCCTTGTAGTCCATATTGACTTCCCATTTGGTCTGCACTGCTGAGAGCTTAGACAGGGTGGAGATCCCAAACACTGGCATGCCCTTCATTCACAGTCTGTGCAGTTTATGGTGGGACCGTGGTCAGGGCAATAGAGATGCATTACTGCCACTGTCCCCTAAGGTCCCTTAGCCTGTGAGGGCCTGTAGTGCTCCGAGAAGCTACCTGCTTCTTCTCAGTACTGCTACTGTAAGGTATGAGGAGGTGGCTGTACCAGCATAACAGTAGCTTTACTTGCCATAATACCTGACACGTTTGCAGTGTTGCTGGGTAACAGTTTCAGAATTTATATCTTTTTTTATTATTAATGAAGTATATCATACCCTCAGCACAAGATATCTTCCTGGAGTTTTTAGCATAACTCTTTGAGGTAAAGTCCAGGAACATGCCTTTTCCAGCTTCTTCAGAAATAAAGCTCATAGCCTTTAACCAAAACTCACGCTGCTCTCTGGGAGGCTGAGATACCGGCATAGAAAGATCATGAAGCAACAAGGTTCACCTCAGACCTGCTCTTCAAACCCTGCCTGCTCCTGATGGCTCTGCCCTAAGATGGCTCTGTCTAGAACATCTCTTTCTTCAATAGCTGACCCTCTGGGATTCCCTTGCGCTTTCCAGTTTGTCCTACCCACCCCACTGAGGGCAGAAGATGGGATGTAACAGTGAATCTGTCCAGGGACAGATCCCTTTGGCTTCACTCTTGCTCTTCTCCCAGTCTTAAAGTCTTGTTGCTTCCCCACAGAGTATATGAATAGATCTTTGTCTCCTCTTCCCAAGTTGTCCCTCTTCCTTGCTTGTAAACAGCAGCTCCTACCTAGCTGTTAGAGGCCTCAACAACTGCAGATAGGGGCCAAGTATTGGTACTTTAGCGTATAAGGTACTTGTGTTTTAAACTCACATTCAGAGCAAGTTTCTGTCTCTGCAAAATGCACCGCTAGCAGGCTGGATTTCACTGTCATGCATATTGTGTAAGAAAAACGAAAGCGAGGGACGAGGACTCAACTCACTGCCTCTCATTTGGCAGAGTGCTCTTGGGGCGGCTGGGCCTGCTCTCCATCAGAATGGCCTAATTCTGCATACATCCATATTGATCTGATCTGCATGATCATCGTTTCAGCGTTCATTAATGCAATTGGGTGCAGAAAGCTTTCAGAGGAAATAGATGAAGAGAAAGAACAATATATGCTATCCTCTTTGAGTAGGAGTAGAATTAGATTATTTTTGTGCACTTCAGTTGAAACCTACTCAGTGACATTTTAAAAAGGCTGTGTGCAAAGGACCTGCCTCCCTCTCTCCCTCCCTCCCTCCCTCCCTCAGCTGCCGCAGCTGTATGAGGCTGTCGTGATGGGGGTACGGTGCAGGGGGTGCCTCCCCCGTGCTGCGGGCTGCCAGCATGCAGCCTCTGCCGCAGGCAGACAGCAAACCCTCCCTGCTGCCAGGCTGGTTTGCATTCAGTTTTGGCACAACGGTTGAGGCCAGCTGTTTCTCCCACTGGAGATACAGGTCAGTGTGGAGGCCCAAGGCCTCCACAGCCTTCTTCTCTTAATTACACCGCTGTAACTACATTTCTCCGGTGGAGTCATTCCCAGTTTTTATCTGTGTAAATGAAAGAGAGCACAAATGCTGAATTAATCTCGCAGATTCCACTCTGTGGATTACACCGTGTCAGGCATAAGATGGTCCACAGAGGAGGAGTAACCTTCTTGTACATCCCCACAGACTCTTGAGAGGCTGTATTTGCTCACCTCCTTCTTCAGGAGGAAAAAAGCTTGTCCCTTCTCGTTATGTTTCTGCTTAGAATCAGAACTGCTCGATTTGTTCACGTTAGAGAAGATATGCAGGTGTAGAGCAGCTCTTGATGAGCATGAAAAGTTAATGAGATTGCTTTGTGCTAGAGGCACCAACAGCCATACACTCCCAACTGGTATGGACACTGCACACTTCTCAGTCGAAGACAGAGCACGTAAGAAATGCATGATAGGGTGATGTGAAAGCTTTATGGGTGTTTAGCTGAGAACATGCACTATATGTACCAAATAACACCATCATGCATTTTTAAAACTGGTAGGAGAAAGCACAAAGAATCGTGCTCTGAGATTCAGTGCAGAGCATTACTGGATGCTGATCTCATTTGATTTTATTCAAACTCCCGATTCTTTCTCCACACAGGCACTGTCTCTGACCATTGCTGCTTCCATCGCGCAACCGCTGAACTATAGCTGAACACAGTAGTAGGATATGTAACAAATAGAAAACACACTGAAATTAGGGAGATGCAAACTATTTACAAATATTTGGTTTGGCCACAATACAGCAGTTATTTTGTTGTGTGGTGTTAATATCCTTATAGTGACAGCCTTGGTTTTATCACCTTGATTCTAATTGCAAGAGGAGAATATAACAAAGGTGACACAAGAGCGTAGTTTACATAAAGGAGACTTTTATAAAACAGAACTGGAGAAAAACCTGAGGGGAACTGTTATTCGATTCCAACACACAGTCTGTGCAATGCACAGCCATACTCAAAGAATAGCAAAAATTAAGCAGAGAACAAAGATTTTTGAGTGCCCTGTCGAAGCTGCCATTTGCTGTATGTATCAAAAAAGTAAGCGCTCTGATGCATATTCCTGTCCCTCTCTCGGGAATTTGCTTTTCATGGCTAGTGATTCCAGCCTGCAGTTGCCATGAGGGATACCTCACCCCTCAGCCACATTGATTCCCTCCCCATGTGGGCATACAATTATTAATAGAAAAAAACTGTTCCAGGACAGAAGAAAGGAAGGAAGGAAAGTTTTATCATGCTGGAAATTAGGAAATGGAAGAGGAGAAATGCGTAGCACTGTCTTATGTGTTTCTCTACTAATACACTGCAGTAGTCTTGAATACTTCTATGAAATTTAGAAATGTCCTGAGATAAATTCTTTTGCCTAAGCTTCTATTTTTGGCATTGAGGCTTTTCAGTTAACTAAACAACAGGGGAAATGTGTGGTGGTGGGGAGAGAGGAAAGTACTTTGTAGGTGCTGTGATCAATTCACGAATGCAGCTGACATGAATGTGCCCTAAATCCTGCTTGATCTTCTTAATACAATGTAATCCTTAGCTATCTATTTTGACACCTAATGAGCACACACACGTGTGTGCACTCCCAAGGCATGTATCTCTCTTGCCTTGCTAATCCCGCTATCCAGGCAGTGCCTCTGCTAACTCTACCACTGTGAATGACTCACAGAGGTAGTGTCTCTCTGTGCTGCTGTATCTCTGCCATGTAATCATAATAATTACTCTCCATCGTGAGGAAGGTCTGTAAACAGTAAAATCTTCCACCTGTTGACATACAGTGAAGTCTGTGCATGTTTTTAGTCCATGGTATAGTTTGTCAGTCCGGTGTTGAGCTTAAAAGGCCGTTGCAGACCTTTTAATGATATTGATGTTCTTGCTGTGAAGAGGCAACCGAGCACTGCTCTATTTGACACAGCACGGAGCTGTGGCATTAGGGTGGGCGAAAGGACAGATGGTACTTACTCATGAGCAATCAGGCAAGGATTTTGCCTTGAAGTGGAAGAGAAACAATCCTTTCCTTAATGCCTGATGTTGCCAGGCTGTTATACCTGAACAGCAGCAAGGCTGTAGTCCTGCTAAGTGTCCTGCAGCAACAGACTGAGGGAGGGGTCCCTACACTTCCTCAAGCACAGAAGCAGATTCAGAGATTTCCTTCCTAGATGACTTGCTCTGTGAGGGCTGAGCCTTAGTAAAAATTAAAGTCTGTATAGAAACCAGGGAATTAACCATCTTGTGGGTTTTTTAACACTTTTTATGAAATGTCTTAGCTCAGGAAGTTAAGATGTGGTGATTGCAGCTAAAATCCCTGCATTATTCATGTCTAGATGGCTGACAATATCACCATGTAACTTGCTATATTCCCACTCTAGTGAATACTAGGATCAATTTAGTAATGCTGGCATTGGTGGGGTACAGAGTAGCTTTCAGGATCCAGCTGAACCTGGGATAATTCAAAAGGATAACTAATTTCTTTGCAAGACAGCACAGCTCTTAAATAACTATGTGATTGACCCTTCCTCTGGTTCCATTGGGAGTACAAGGTGAGCAAACCTTGGTAAGAGCAGTAGACGTCCTGCTTCTGACTCCAGCAGAGCCCTCCACTTCAGCAGTGGCAGGTGGAAATTCGGAGCTTGTGAATTTGGGTTAGTGTTCAGCACAAATCTAACTCTGAATCCATCGGAGTGAATGGAAGTTTTGTCACCCAGCAGGAATAGCATTAAGCCAAAGTGTGGTATCACTTGGGAAGTGCTAGTGGCATCACGGGGGACAGGGTTGTGATAGTGGTGGCTGCTACAGCACATCGACAGCCTCATGGAATTTGGTGTCATTTGTGATGATGCGCCTGCTATAGGAGTATACCCTTTAATGCAGGGGGCACATCAATCTTCACTAAAATGTCCACACTGACCAGCAGTTACTACAAGAGATTTTTGGGGCATGTCTACCCAGTGCAATGGAAGCTGTGCAAGCGGTTCAGTGCCGAGAAAAGATACCAGTTCAGTTACCAAAAGCAGTCCTGGAAACAGGTGTATTTTCTGTGCTTGGCCTAACATGCTGAAGTGGCTCTCTCTTTGCAGTTAGCATGTTTGACGTTAGTTTGAAAATTTCTGCGCTGTGTTCCACCACGCAATGTAGACAGGCATCTAGGTATCAGCATCTCCCTTGACTGAGATATGGATAAAAATGGTGGCGCTTCCACAGCACTGCTATGTTTGCACGTAACAGTGTTGAGCTGCTATTTATTTTGAACACTGAAATGTTCCTACTGTGCTACTGGGAAGCTATCATGAACCCTCCGGAAGTCTTAGCTCGCTGTTTGATGAATACTGAAGTTAGACACTTCGATGGTATAGAAGTGTCTATAACCTGTTATGTGAGGTAACATACTGTGTTATGGTACAGTCACGTTTTCCAGAGCTTTTACAAGGAAAGATTGTAAAGAAATCAGCGTGAATAGGCAACAATATTCCCTATCAAGTTTAATCACCTCGTTAGTTAAGCACAGCTTGCATCCAACCTGGATTTCTAACTCATCAGCCATGCATGGCTTTGACGCTCCTCTGACACTCACCCTTTCCAATTGCTGAGACTTTCTTGGAGCCAAGGGCTAGGAGAGAGACCATCCTGCTGGGCAACTGTGAGTTCCTGGGTCCCGTCTAGACGGCAGATGGAGTCTATGCAAATTGCACGGAGACTCAAGCTAAGATGTGGCAGATAGCAGCTACGAGGCAGAGAGCAGAAGGGGGGAGACCATCTCCATACACTGCCTAGTCTCTACAGCTGATCTTGTGAGTGAGCCTAATCCATTTTGGGGCAAGGCAGTCAGGTTAATTCCCACTGCCTCCCTGTTGTGGGTAAGCTAATCTCTTTGACTTTGGACTGAAGCGGGAAAGAAGTGCTTATGCTAACTGCTTCAGCTGAGTGGTGATAACTAGCAGCTGAGAGTTCAAGCAATAGCCCAATCCAGCCAGTTCTGGTAGAGCTGCAAGGGCAGTGTCTGCCCTAGAGGAAAAGTAACTTCTGCAGGGCGAATCTCAGTAATTACAGCTTCACAAGAATGGCTGATCTGGGATGTACTGCAGAGTTATGCAGTTGCCATAAGAATTATTTAGCATAGTTTTTTAGAGATCTAGAAATAATGGTGTGAATAAGATAGTAAAATGCAGGGTTAAATTATAGGAAAATAGACAGCAAGCTTTACTGCACCAACAGATAGGTTCCCTAAACATGAGGTAAAAGCCTTTATTCTGGTGACATTTATTTATGGTTGTTTTTAGGATTCACAGTGTGTTCTGAAATGGACAAGATAACAGTAGGTGTGAAAGAGATTAATTTGCAGGAAGATGGGCTATATGACCTTTAGTTATTAGTAATCATGGAGACACAAGAGCTTTCTAGATGTCTCTCAAGAGATAAAAATACATGATGCATATCCTGTAAATCTGCATGCTCTGAATGGCCATTGAAAGGAATAACAAGATAGTTGTGGGCAGCAGAAAATAAGCAAAAAAAAAAAAAAAGACAAAGTGGTGCTTGAGAAATAAGAATTTTTCACCTTATGGTAAAACCATGGCAATTCTCCCTTTGTGTTGTGATGAAACACACACTTTAAGATACAGTGGGTTTGTTTTATTGTGGAACCAAGTAAATGAGCCTCAGAGTCAGGTAAATAATATGTCAAGTAAATGCAGTGGCTGCATAGAAAGAAAATAGGTCTGGAAGAGGAGCTTGAATCAGGAAAGAATAGGGCATGCCATTGCATGCCAAATCAGGAGGGGCACGCCAAGCACAAGGCTCAGAGAAAGCTTCCATTCCTGGACTCCCTGGGACTGTTAGATCTAGGGCATTAGATATCTCAGCTGTGGAGACCCTTATTTCCCATTCAAATGTCTAATCCTTTTCTGAAGCTTACAAAGCCAGCCTCAGAAGCAATCCCATGGCAAAGATTTCTTCCCACTATCTACACCCTGTGGGATGAGTTGTTAAGCTGGGGTGATTAGCAATAGCATTAAAATAGGAAGTAGAGCGTACCATTTTTGCATAGCAAAAATGTACCCTATTTTTGTATGGCGTGCTTGCTTTTGCGAGTTTTTTTGGATACAATTCAAAGAGAATATAAATTGCAAGCATGTTTTTATTGGTCAGAGCCATGTGCTGTTTGGTTGGGGTTCTGTTGGTCATGTTTTGAGGTGTTACTAGCTCTATGGACCAAAGTGTGCTATTCTACAAGTGCATTGTGTTGCTACAGTGCGGGAAGGTGCTGCTGCTGGACACTGGAAAGACGGAGGAATGAGTTCTTCTGTCTGAGGAAATGTTAAGAATCGAGATGGGGAGGCAGGGACAGGGATGATTATCTATAGTAGTGAGCTGGAAGTGATAAAACAAAAAGATCCATGTGTTTGAGGAGCTGCTGCTTGTTACTGCCATATGCTGCTGTATGGTGGCTGAAATATAATTTTGCCATCACGGAGATGAGGAGGAGAGCTTATGAGAGCATGCAGGAGAACAGCTCCTGGCCCAGGCCAGACACAGCCATCCTGTCTGTGCAACTGCAGCTGCGACACCGAGGGCCTGATGAGGCACCACTGTTACTGTGGATAACCCTTTCACTGATTCCAAATGCCCCCAAGTCCTTTGAATAGGACTCTATTCAGAGAGAGTATTGCACTGCAGAATTATGGCCTGACTCAGATTTATGTCTAAACAACATTACACCATTTTGGCAGTGCCAACAGGTCAATCAAGTGGCTATAAATGGGAGTCAGCATCTGAGGCAGCTCTAAAAGAACAAGGAAAGCTCTGGCAGCTGAGCAGTGAGTATTTGGGCTGCAGTATTTTCTTTTCTTTATTTTCATTGGCACGTTGTGTAATTTATATGGCAGCTTGAGTGTTTGTGGTGCTTTGTAACAGATAAAACATTCTACTAACCATGAAGGGAAATAGGATGTGAAGAGACAGAGAACTGTGCAGGTGGAGAGGATGCTTCAAACATATAGAAAAGAGAAATAAAAAAAAAGCCACGGAAGAAATTAAAGAAGGTATTCAGTGGCGTGGGAAATGGAAAGGCGGCAACACTGGGACAGGCTTAAGGAAAGAAGTGCAAGAGAAGGAAGACTGGAAACAAAGGAGCATTATCTTGGTGGCAGACATAGAAAAGGAGAGGGAAATGCAGGGTAGCAAATAATTTGGGAGGGAATTGGCAGCAGTGGTTGCCAACACTAAGGAGAGGCTGTCAGTGATGGGCAAGTATGTGCTGCTTAAGTCTGTTTCAAGTCCATCATTGCCACAGGAAATAATTTCCTGCACTTAAATATGGTCCAAACTGCAGAGCTGGTAGAGCCTGGACATCCTTGAAGAAGCAGGTTGGTCAGAGGACCACAGGACTCAGAGGTCTGTGTTTGTTCAGGCAAAGCGAACAAAAGGAAAGAGTGTAAAATGTCTTTCTACAACTTGACAAAACAGAGAAAGGATGGAGGATATGTGAGGAAAAAGGTCCAGAAAGAAGAGATTCTTTTTTTTTCTAATCAATAACTAGTGTTTTCTCATGTGCCTGTAACAAAAATTCAGATTATAGAAAGTTTGCAAAGTCCAAACCACCCTGATGTGCTAACCCTGTGCTACTGCTAGGGAAGATGTAGGAAGCAGGCTTTTCTAAGGAAAGTGAAGGCTGCTAGTGAATGTTATGTATATGGCCTCATTGCTATGGAGCCAAAGTCCTGGTGTCATCAAGTTCAGTGGGAATGGGCACTACTGAGAAGTAATAGCTTAGGATTTCCTTGTCTTGAATACATTTGTATAACTTTTGGTAGCAGCCTCCAGCCAGTGTGGTAAGAATGAATATTCCTATGAACATTTACAATGGAAAATGATGATGGCTAATTGTAGTATGATGTTTACATAACTCTCCACAGATCAGTTTTATTTGTATTAAGTCACTACTTAATATAATTTAGTGTTCACATGGCATAAAGTGCTGTTTATTTGGAACAAAATTTGGATTTTTCTTGTATGCCTCATCCTTTCAGAGCCATTCTGAGCGGGTTGCCATTGTTCCTTGTTTAGTTTTAAGGGAAGTAAGTCTGATTTTGATCAGCTTTCTCCCTGTTCTGCTGGGGATTTGTGACTGAGAGTTACATTCTTTTTATTGATGAGTATGAATGAAAGATCATCTTAATGCATTAATGTTAGATACAGATTGAGGATAGCTCCACCCACATTCAAAACACAGAGATGTTCAATCAACTCTGTTTCAACAGTGTTGAAAATACTCTGCTTCTATCAGCGTGACTCCATTCACTTTTTCAAAATAGACTGAAGAGGCCCATTTAACATCTCTTACTTTGCTGAGACTTTGCTGATCAAAATTAATTACTTCTGGCTTGTACAACTAGGTCACCTTAAGATTTTCTCAGCTTCAAATCTGCTTTGAAGAAACCACACTGAATCAATTCAAAGAAGATAAGATATGCACATGAGCTATTCATCTCTCAAAATGTGTTCTTTCCAAGAGATGGCCATTTGCTTATCAGGGGAAAATCAAAGCTGCTTGTCATCTGAATGTGGCAATGAAAATGTATTCAGCTTAACAAGGAACAGAAACTGCATATTTGTGATCTGTTTCACTCTTTTAAAATCTGTTTGATTAGATCTTCTGTTAATTCTAATACAGCAAATAAAATGAGACTGAAACTTTCCTGATGCAAGCTATACTTGTATTTGCTCTCAGCTTTGCTTTCCGATGGCATGTTGACACTGGAGGCTTGGGAATTGTCCATACACTTTGGTAATGGTTATTTCTATACTAGAAGCAGTATTACACTATATATATTTTTTGAAGTTGTAAAATATGGAATATTCATAAGCCACTTCCCTGCTTTCATCATCATGTTAGTTGAATGTTTAGAGATGCAAAATCATAACTATTGCCAAATGAACACCAGTTACCTTCATTCCACTCTGCATCTCTTTCCTCTTCTGATGGGTGAGGTAATTAATTAATTAACTAATTAAGGGTGATGGGTTTAATATACTTAGGGTCATGGCCTGGGTGATGGAATACGCAACTTGATCTCTGTTGTAAAGTACATAAGGCAAGTCAAACTTACATCGTCTGAGAGATGGAAGGTTGAAGTCCATGGCTAAGAGAAAATGATGGAGGGCAACCTTGACCACCGCTGACTTGCTCCTTGAATGTCTCCAAAGGTTTTGAATCATAACATGTCTTGCAGGTCCTCCCTGCCCCACTTACATTTATGTGGCAGACTCTACTGCATCAAAATTACAGTACGCTGTCACACAGCTTTTTACTACAGGATAAGATGGGATGAGGTTTAGGGAGAAGACAAAGAGAAACTCATTCTCTCTCAGCTGTATTACTAAGAAGGAAGGTTGTCTCTTTAATGTTAACCAAGTGTTTAGGCAGGTCTCTGCATAGCCATGAAGCCTTGCCACGGGAAACAGCCTCCTGTATCGTCTCCGATGGCTATACCTGAGCGGTAGGGGCGCTGGCCCTTCACTTCCTCTTTGCTTTTCCTCTAGTATGCCTGCCCTTCTGCATGCTACCTTTGTATATTTAACCCTGTTCTTTTTAGAAACAGTTCTTTATTAGGAGCAAACATGTTAATGTGCCATCCAGGTTTTCCGAACTGTGGCCCTTCCATTTTCCCACAATGACTCTGAAGACTCTCTGGACAGGCTTTGTTGCGCACTGTTATCTGAGCCATTCAACATTTCTTTGCACATTGAGGTTTCATTCTGAATGTTATTTTGTTTCTGCATTTAAAGCAGAACAATTCTGTGAATAAAGGAAACATTATAGAACTGAATTAATGAAATACTTAAGCTTCTAACTCCTCTTGAGGTTTCTAACTTCTTTCTAGAAGCCATAAACACTTTGTTGATCTGGACATTGGCTGGCATAGGGCCTATGTTCTTTCAGATGTTAGAATGAATAGATTCCTGACTCCCACACCTTGTTTTGGGGAAAGCATCGTTTCCTTTTAACTTGCAGTTTCTCAGCTTTGAGAGAATACCTCATTGACACGATCCATACTGAATAAATAAAATGAAGAAAACAGTCTTTCTGCACTTTCTGAGGAGGGTGAGTCTGTTCAAAGTCAGATTATCACTTCAGCAAACTCGTTCTAACTCTGGTGGCTTTTTCTTTGTTTGTCTGGGGTTTTTTTACTTTCTTTAAAATATTGGTAGTAATTACACACTGCCTGAATCATAATGTTAAGTATGTTCTTAAGTCGCAATATGTTTAAGCTTTAATGTATGTTGCCATAATTTCACACTTAATTTTAGTTGCATTTATTTTTAAGAGGAGAAAACAATGTAATTCAATTACACATCATGTTTAACAATAAAATAGTTTTTCCTTAAAAAAAAGCCACCTACTTTTCTCTGCCTAAACGTTAATTCAAAACACATGGTTCTTATGCTACTTCAAGTTACAGGTGAAAAAATACAACAAAGGCATGCTACTGTCTGTACACTAGTGGTCTTAGATATAGGACTCTTTTGATCGTTAACTTTGTTAAAGTGAACTGTCCCAGTAATAGTCAATTTTAATGTGCAGCTGGTAAATGTCAAATTGGTTTTGTTTCATTCCAGTGGATGATCACTTTTAAATTAGATTTGCGCCTGTTGTGAAATTTCACATCATCAAATTACGCTCCTTGAATGCTGCGCTTTCCAGCCCTCGCTGCTTAATACAGGGCAGCACCTTCTTTCTTTCTGATGTTCTTAGTGGACTGAAAACCATGCTCTGTGGAGATCGTCTTTCTAATCACACTGCAAGTACCTCTGACACTGGGGATAAAGTTACACCCCTCTGCACTTGCTGAAAACCAAAGTCCCTCAGAAGTTCTCTCCAAAGCACTGCCACAGATTCCTCAAATCCTGTGAAATGGGAGAAGGCTGTAACTATTCAAAGGACTCACTGGCCACGTATGGCTGCCATTTCAATAAGATTTGCACTAACATAAGTACTGTTCAAAAGTTTTTGCTGCACTTTAAAGTGCATGTATTAGATTTATGGGCTGGAGACACGCTTGAGCATCATTTGTAAAATATCAGATTTTTCTTTCTTTTAACAACTAAACTGTCATCAGTCCTTCAACAATTCTCTCTTTTAATCCAAAACTTTTCATTTTAGAGCTACATATTTCATAGGCTCCTTTGCACATTATCTCGAACTCATGCGTCTTTTTCTCTTATCTACAGCAGTAGCATCTTCCAGTTTCATCTTACAATCCAGGAAGAATTTTATGTCATCACAACATGAGAATTTGAAGAGGCAGTTGTGCTTGTTTTTTATGTGCTTTCCATCATCACATCATCAGCAGAAACAGAAATAAAGGAGCCGGTGGATGTGTGCTGGGCGTAAGATTATCCTTTCACTGGGATTTTATTTTGCTGAAGCATACTCCAGCACTGGCTACTTTCGTTTCTATGGGGTGGTGAATCTGATGAGCTTAAGCAAACACCCTTGTCCTTGGGCCAGGCAGCTCTCATCATTGAGTAAAATTACTCTGAAGCCTTGGGCAAGTTTTGAGGGTTTTCTGCACTCTCTTACTCTTTGTGTATTTCTGGGAAAAAAAAAACAAAAAACAAAAAACAAGAGCCTGTGGATCCAAGAGAAATGAACAACTTCATCCCCACTGTGGAGGCCCCAAATAGTACATGAACTGGCATTGAAAACTGAGGGGATGGAGTATGCCAGGACCACCCCAAAAGTGACTGAACTTACTTCCTTGTCATGAAGCATGCAGATGTGTGCCCTGGGTAGTTCCTGGGTAGTGTGCACACAGGATTTCTTCACAAGCTTGTCTTGCGTCTACTCTGTCTGTTGTGTGTCCATCAGGGACTGTATCTCACCCCATCACCTTAATGTGTCTCTCTCCTGGTCATCTTCCCAACTTGTTGAAGAATAGTTTGGTTAGGTGGCAGAGGGGCTGTGAGTGCATTTCTAGTTGTGAGCTTTGTGGTCTCTCTTTGCATGAGGGAGTAGTTGTGGTGTTTAGCTTTGAGCGTGTGAAAAGCCAAGTTGAACACAAGTTTTCTGTTTTGTTCTGAAAATAGTTCCACGTTCATTGTCCCTCTTGCAAAAGCCAGTTCCGTAAGGTGCAATGACTGCCACAGCTCTGCCCTGGAATGTCTCCCACCCTGGCACATGGATAAGCTCCTGAGCTTCCCTAGCTCATGGTTCTTCACCAGTGTCTGAAGAGCCTTCGGTATTGTATGAGTCTGTGGGGCGCAAAAATAAGCAGACTATTGAAACAAGCAGCAGTCTGTTGACATAAACATAAAAGACAAGACAGCTAAGCCCATGGAGGGGCAGAATAAAAGGGAACTGCAGAGAACTCTGTTTCTTCTTTCATATTATCTAAAATTTGTACCATCAGCCTTCCTTCACACTGAGTGCTTACTTTGCTGCTTCATACGTAATTCTATTTCTGTTCTCTTTTCAAATCAACTGCCAAAATCTCCACGCATGCAGTAACCTTAAAATGCACATTTCCCATTTAAGCATTGCTTGTGATTTTTGAGTGGTTCCTTGTGGTGAATGCTCATTGTTCTCTATGTAACAAAAGTTCCTTGCAAGTTAGCAACACAGCTCAAGAAAAAGATGCATAAAACTAAGTGGAAATCCAGTATTAGTAAGAAGATGCTCTCCTGCTGGAAGATGGGGAGATGCAGCCAGTGGCATGCCCAGGTACGAATTCAGCTTCAGACTGGACAGTGGGTGTCTGCTGAGTTCAAAGAGCTAGTCCTAGGGAGGAGGTGTGGATGAAAGACCTAGCAGGAACTGGAGTCAGGAAGATATTCCTAGTATTGGAGCTGCTCCTTTTTACCTCCATCAAGTGTGAGGGTAAGACCAGTGAGAATCTTAACGTTTGTTACTCCCTAGGTATCATCTTCCTTTTATTTGACCTGTATTTAGATTTTAATTTTGCTCCTAATGTTTCCGACCTGAAGAGAAGGATATGGGCCTTGCAAGCTTGGTGTACTTTTTCCAGCTGTACTAGGTGGCCTGTTAAAAGAAATTGTCTCCCTTCCCACAGACCTCTCTTTATCTATGTCCTCAGACCATCACAACTGATGCAACACTGCAGTTACCGCTGTGACAGGTATTTGAAAGGGCTTTCAACCAATGACACACAAGGCAGGTTTTTACAAGGCACTCCTTGGTGACTGTCACCTTTTAATAACCTGGAAAATGACTCGGTAGATAAGAAGTGACAATTACTGTAAGATGTCCAAAGCAAGCCTACCATTATCCTATTGCATTGTTCAAATGGTATAGCAAGAGGACTTATGGTACATTTGCACAGTAAATGAACAAGAGAATACACATGAAAACTGTGGCACAATAATGACCAAAAAAAAAGTTTTAAGCCTGTTGTGCCAGACTTAGTATAAAAAGTGGCTCACAAATTACATACAGAACTGATTCAGTGAGCTGTAAATTGCCCTCTGGATTCTTCATTTTTTGCTTGTGAAGAATTTGTTTAACTTTTTCCCTGTTGCAGATTCATCGCAGGCAGGGTTTCGTTCTGATCTTACAATTCATGTACGATGTACCAAGAGAGTCAAAATGCCAGTGTTTCTATGAGATGAAGAGAAAGTTTTGCACTTTTTTTTAGAACTGATGTAAACAGCCTCTTTAGTACTGTACATTTTTTGTTCCCATCAAAGCTCATCCTCTAAATTACCTTTGAGAATTCTCCCACAGATTGGTTATGCACCTAATTAACATTTGTAAAAATCTAGGAAAAAGGTGCCAAGAGTATCAAGTGTTTCTGAGGGTGGATTAGGAAATGCCGCATTCAAGAAATCTGAAAAGGTGTTAGCTGTCTTTCTGTTACAGTGGTACTCCTACTAGCATTATTTGCAAGCCCAACACTTTCTATATGTGTACCAGAATAGCACAAACCCCCAGAATATGAGGGGGAGTTGCCTAGTTACTTGTGACTTTAGCCCTATTTCAGCTGAAATATATCCAGATGCAAATTACAGTATGTGGTGACATTGATGAAACGCTCTTGAACATGGAGTCCATAAAAATGAATGGTTAACACTCATCTGTGGTCATTTTTATTTTATGACAGAAGAGACACAAGTGATATTCTTAATTCATGTAGCTCAAGACAAATTATGGACACAAGATACTGCAGATATTCTTCGTTTTATCTGATTGTTCAGACAGTTTTCTAAGAAAAACTGGATGATGGAAGTTGCTTCTCTAAGAGAGGAGAGGAGACTGTCTTTTATTATGACATGCTGTATTTCTCAGTAAAGGGAAAAGTATTTCACGCTTTGTTGTTTTGACCAAGGCATGACAACTAATCTGTGGTATGTAACAGCCAGACAACCAGCTTGTTATATGCCTATCACTTCACTATGGAGCGTGCTGGCAACACAGATACCCTGACTGCAAAATATTACAGGGGCTATTTCTCAGGAATGCAATACTTCTGGCCCATCTTTAACTTAAGACTGCAACAGCTGAAAGTAGCGCATAAGACATGCAAATACACATCAGAAATACTCTGGTAAGGTAACTAAACCTATAAATGAAAGTCTATTATTAACAGCAATTATTAGACTATTGTAGCTGTTAAAGATATGGAAATAGCCCTTCTTCCTTTCTCACTAACCTCAAAAGCTGCATTTGGACATGAGGAAAAATTTCTTTAGTGAAAGAGTGGTTAAACATTGGACCAGGCTGCCCAGGGAAGTGGTTGAGTCACCATCCCTGGAAGTATTTAAAAGACGTGTAGATGCGGCGCTTAGGGACATGGTTTAGTGGGCATGGTGGTGTTGGGTTGACGGTTGGACTCGATGATCTTAGAGGTCTTTTCCAACCTTAATGATTCTATGATTCTATGATTACATTCAAAGTTCTTGAATGATCCTATAATCAATATTCCAATTTTCCAGGCAGCAGGTCAGGGAAAGGAAAACAAGAGGGGTCAGCATACAGGGAGTGATAAAATAATGGGCTAAGCAGCAATGCTGATCCTGTTCTCCATGTGGTTCAAGAACATCTCTCTCACCTCAGGGAGTGCCTCTGCTGTGCTGACTCATAAATAACTTAACTTTTGCTTGGTTTTAGCCAGACTTTCTAATGGAAGAAGACATTTCTAGTCTCACTAACCATATGCCTGCCTGTCTATTTTTGCTGGCATTTCTCCCTCTCTCCATCCCAATAACTGTTTGCAGATTTCAAGCAAGGGCAGTACAGAAGGAGTTGTCTGAAAAGTGAGCAAGGGCAGTCCTACAAGTTTTTTGAAACTCAGTGCCTGGGTGGAAGAGAAGGAATCAAATGAGTACCCCATGGAGGGAACAGTGGGCAGAGTTTTGCTGTTATATATTGCTTTTGGCAGTGGCTGTTTGGGTTACACCACCTGCTGCCCTTCATGGCATGGAGGACAAGGTGGAAGAGGAGAAGTGGGCTGTAGGGAGCTGGGTTTATTTCAAGGAAACTGCTTGAGGGGAAGGTTATGGGGCAACACATACAAATCCTTAGAAGACGAAGCTTGCTTAGTTCTAGTTTTCATAGCACAGCTCATTTCATGTCCTCAAATCATTTTACATGATGTATATACTTTCTGCTTTAATCTTGCTCATATTTTCTCAGCTTGTGTACTGGGAGCCTTTTGAATCTGCTTTGAATGTAAGTTTGATTACATCAAAAGTAAGTCCTTACAAGTAAAACTTGCATTACACAGGAACATATTTGTAAAAAATGCATTTACATTGCAGGAGAGCAAAATACAGCTGCACTCAGATAGGGTCGCTCCTTATTTCAGCTGTAATTTCCAGGGTTTCACTGGCAGTTACATGTGTAGCTAATTAATGGCAGTGTTCTTTCATTGTGGCTAAAGGGAAGTTTGACTCAAAGCTTATTAACTAGGATGACTCTTTATTTTAATTACAGGGAAAATAACATAAGGAACTGTGAGAGATCTCTGTGTCTCCTCTCTATCAGGCTGAAAGCTCTCACTCACGCTTGCAGCTATGGCTTCAGATGAATGCTCTAATCTCTTAAAGGGCTTGTTACTCACATACTAATCATCAGCATAACAGGGAGCTTAAGGCTGTCATTGAAAATCACCTGTAAAAGGCAATACTGATAGGAGATGGAACATTTAATGAGCTTTCCCTCTGAATAAATGAGAAACCCATTCTTGGCTTTGTGCTGACGTCATGCAAACCACTTACGTGACATGCTAAACTTCTGTCCAGGTTACTGGCAGGATTTGGTTTGGATGTAAACTGCAGCAGGCCAAGAGTCTCACAAAATATTGGCTGAAGTTGGTGTTTTTAGCTCACTGGAGATCTAATTCTGTTACTTTCTAGAGATTCCTGGAAGAAGACCAAGTACACACCAGCTATGATTACTATATGTACTCAAGCTGCAAATAAGCGGCAAACAGGCTGGACACATGTTGTACTGACTCCCATGCAGCAGAAGAATATCACTGTCTGCTTCCTGGTGCTTTGTCACATCTATGAACCGGTTCTTGGGGAAGAACAAATGTCCTTGTCGCTAGTGATTTACCTAGCTCAGCAGATTTTCCTTGACTGTAACTGAAAGGGACCAGCAGGGAGTCTGCCTGGCCTTTCAGCAAGGTTTATCCCACTTTGCCATCTGACCTTGGCAAGCATCCTCCCCTCCTTCTTACCGATGTCAGAAAAGTGCTGTTGATTGGAAATTGCCCAAGGCACAGCTACAGCAATGGGTTTCAAAGCTGGAACTAGGTTTTGAATCACTGCTCATCACGCATACGATACTTTTCTGTCACTAGCAACATGTAATATTACTATGCTTTTTTATTCAAGTAGCACGTAAAAGTCCAAAATGCTGTCAAGGTATGATTGTGCTGGGCGCAGTCAAAACACAGGCTTAGAGGCAGTCCCTGCTGCTTTCCAGGCAAGAAAGAAATGGTGAGTCAGAAGCGTTATTACCATCTGTATTTTGTAAAGGGTGATATGAGGAAGAGAGGGGTCAAAATGCTGATCCAAGGAAGCACATAGTGTCTCCATCTTTTTTGCCACACTGTATTCCTGGAGAGGGACTCAAATCCCAGCTCTGGGCACCTAGCCGAGGAGTTCTGTATCTCCCAGCCATGGCACATATACTGGTTCTCTTTGTGGGGGTCAGGGGTGACCAGGTCTCACCCCAATACCACAAAGGGATGTGGCTGGGTCATCCATCGGTGTCTCAGAATTGGGAAGTTTTCCTAGAACAGATATAACTGTTGATATTCAGGTCAGCTGGATTGAGAAATGCCCTGCAGATAGACCTGCTGGTGTCTGTGCTCGGTTGAGGGGATCCTGTCAAGTTTAAGCTGACCAGGCAGGCTTTGGACTCCAGTGTGGGAGAAAAGTCCTCCTACATCTTTTTAAAAATGCAAGTCATTTTTCGGATCCAGCCCTACAGCCAAGACCCAGACACGGTTTTGAGTATCTCGCTTTGCTGCACAAACTGAAGATCATCTGCCTTTATTTCCTCACACATGCTCTGGCTGTAGCTGGAGGGTGCAACTGCTGGGGTGTCAGACCTGCTCAGTGAGGAGAGCTAAAATTAACACGAAGTAGTGGTGCCATCGGAGCAGCAGCATGGCCTCCTGCCCATGCAGGATCCAGCAAGCCTTGGGGATCTTGTTAACTCCCTTTCTGTCCATTTTCCTGCTGGCTTCCCACTAGTAAGTTTTAAGCCCGTTGGTCAGTTGCAGCTGTATTTGGAAGAGGAGCGGAAGTCTTAAAGATAAATAAATTCTTTTAAGTTTTATGAAAGTGAGTAGCCAGATAGAAGAGAGAACAAAATCAGTGATTCATCTGGGAGTTAAGTCCCCTTAAGCATTTGGCAGTAGCCTGTTAGCAGAGCAGCGAGCCTCCAGCGCCGCTCTGACTGGTGTGCACCTACGTGTGGCCAGGGCCAGCTTGGTCTAAGTGCTGAGCATGCTCTTACCTGGTGAGGATGCACACAAGCCTAGGGGTTTGCTTTGGTAGTAGCTGAAGATTTAGGAGACAAAAACCACAGACCTGCAGGAGAACAGACTAAAGTGGCTCCTTGAGCAATGCACCTTAAAAAAAAGAACTAATGGCAAAAGGACAAGCTGAGCTGTTATTTTATTGCTGGCACTTCCCGTGGCCACTAACAGGATTTTCGTGCTTTGTTTGTGGTGATAAATCTGTTTCTCTAAGCCTGTGTGCCACTTGTTTTTATCTTCTCCCTTCATCTTTATTTCCTTTCGTTGTATTTTTAGGGATTTACCTCATACTATCCACCGAAAAACAAAAGGCACTCTGAACCCTTACTGAAGGAAACCACCTGCATACAATAATCACCACTATAAATCTGACTTTTGCCAAGATTTACCCAAATTTGAGAAGCTGCCATTTTTTATTTCCTCTTTGCAAAGCTGGAGTATATAAAAGAAGGAAATAATAAAAAGAAGTAAATAATGATGTCTTATATAGCGCCATGAAGTAACTCTTGCAAATACCAACTTTTCAAGTGACTTCTGTGTGGTGCGTGTATTTATAACATCTTCCTTTCCATCAGCTGTTACCATGGTACACGATGTAGTACCTGCCTGCCAAACAGTTCTTAAGACAATAAAATGCAACATGATCTCATCTCAATCTGTAGAGTGCCTGATTCAGCTTGCTTTCTAAAACGCTTTGCAGAGTGCAATAGTAATCCTTGATTTACAGCCCAAAAACCGGCGGAGGAGGAAAGAAATTAATTGTCAAGGGAGGGGCGTGCAGATTAGCTCCTAGAGCAGAGCACTGCGGGACTCGGCGGAGCGGAGGGCTGTGAGTCCAGATGGCTTGGGTGGGCAAGCCAGCGGTGGCTGCCTCAACAAGGGGAGATTGTGCTTCAGTGCAGAGACGAGGCTGGTACCGCACGAGCAGGAGGAGCGGGGTGAGGGCGGGCATAACGGAGCCCAGTGTGTAAGGAAAGCAAGTCCTCAGAGGGTTTAAATGCACGAATGGATGGGGATTTTGCTACTGATCTGGAAATGAAAGGGGGAGACTGGTGGACTAGTCGGAGGGATAGATGTAAATGCTGCAGGGGAGAAAGGAGAGAAGGAAGGCTGGAAAGGAGATTTACGAAATTAGAAAATATAGCCAAGCCTGCCAAGTATTCAAACCAAGCAGCCAGACAGCTTGCTGAGAGACATTAGCGTCCACGAATGACAGATAGCTGTGGCAGGAAATAAAGACAACGTGAACTGGAAGTTGTTTTTATAACTTGCAGCAGAAATGACTGTCAAATTATATATAGTATAGGCTAAATGCGCCTTAGGGCAACAAGGAAGTATTTTCTTACTCACACAAGGAACGGTCTCAGTGTGAGTTGGGTGTTGCCATCAGCTGAGCAGGGAAAGAAGGGGGCTATGATGCCGAACTTGCAGACTTTCTTATGAGCCTGACACCTGCTTCCTTGACCAGCTGCCTGGAAAAACACATTTCAGTGGGTTTTTTTTCTCAGATGAGGAAGGAAGTCTATACTACTTCACTTTCCCAGGGGAAATCACTACTGGCAGAGTATCTGTCAACAGCATACTTTAGCAACGTGTTAAACAAGAAAATGTCCTTATGTCAGAAATCTTCTGGATTAAAAGGGGAGGTCTAACCATAGGTCTTTCTTTAATAAGAGTAAGGAATTTTTTCTCTCATAAAATGCACTGGCAGTAGAGATTTTGGAAGAGAAAAAATACTTTTAAAGAACCTCCTTAGGCACTTACTTAGATCATATTTCTTCTTGAACAAATGCCAGCAGATTATTCAGAAATACACTTCATCAGCTACAGACTTCTGTCGATTAGTTACCATCTTTTCAAAAGTGGAAAACTTTTGAGGAGCATTTGGAACTTGGAAACACTAGAGGAAAATGAAAAAGTAAGTTAGGACAAATCTGGCGGTCTGTAGCGATGGAGCCATCGCTGCACAGAGGCTGCAGGATTTGCTCCCCTGTTTGTGGAGCCCACAGCAGCAGCAGCAGCTGCTGGTGCCGCTCACTTGAGAGAGGCACTCCATGCCAGGGCTCCCACTATCAATGCCTGGCTTCAGATATATAGAAACGAACTGTGAAAAATCAGTCTGGTGTGAAGGCAAACAGCCTTTCTTTAAACATTATTTTCTTCTTTTAAAGCTGACTTCCTTTGACTTCAGTAAAACACACTGCAATATTCCTATGAGCAGAAGTTAGCAAACAGCCACCATAGGCATAGGAGAGCTACATTTCTCTCCTCTCACTTGCTTCTTTTTTTGCTGCTTCAAACCTCTTTCCCCAGATTGGCTGTTGTTGCATTGGAGTAGAAGAGAATGCAAGGGCTTTCTGCAGAAAGCTGTCGTACTGTGAGTACAAGGGCCAGGAGAATGGTTCAGCCATCGGTTTGTGCAGGCAGACACAGTTTGCTCTTGGAGTTTACCTGTGGCACTTGCTTTGTGTTATCTGCACTAATACAGCCTCATTGTTTTTTTAGCTTGGAATAGGAGCAGACAGAGCTTGCATTTGCCGACGCTATAGTGTATAAACATACAGTCTTGCAAAAAGGCTTGTTTCCATCCAGTGGGGACTGAGCTCATGTGGAATACACTTACTTAGATCACAGCACTGGACGGCTCGCTTTGGGAAGAAGCCAACTTTCTTTTACAGTTCTTTTACTCTATTTACAGTTTCTACTGACAACTATTTAATGTTTTCCTCTGCTTAAGCACAGCAGTATTTCTTATCTGCTTATATAGGCTCCATTACCATAATAACTGTACATGTTATAGTAATTAACAGGCTTAACTTAAGAGTACCCTTGAGACATAAGGCATATTTATTTTTCTTTTATAGCTGAGAACCTGAGGCAAAAGGAACAAAGTGGCTCAAGGTCACTAAAGAGGTGATGAGACCCTGAATGCTTTACCACAGCTTCACAACTTCATCTGGCAGCTCTGTGAGGTCCTGTCTTGGATCACACCCAGGGCATCAGGGAAACACCCAAGTGCTACTCTGGGCAGAAACCTCCAGGCTTATGGAGTACCCCTGAGCATCACCCCTGAGAACGGCCATGTCAGACCAGCTGTGATTTACCAATGCATCCAACAAAACAGCTCAGCACAGCCTTTATCTCCACACCAGAGCATCTCTGTGCCCTCCTTGAAGTCTCCATGGAACAGGGAAGCAGAGTTCATGTACGCTGTAGTGGTTGGGATACTCAGCTCTGCTCAGCCGCCAGCTATGCAGCACAGCCCATTTACAGCAGTCATAAGCAGCCGCTGCTGGCTACATGCATGCTCATGGCACCCCATTTTCTCCCTCCAGCTGCTGTCACCACCAGCGCTGCTGCCACAGAGCCATCGGGCATCCCGCCCGTCTGCTCTTGGTCTGCTGAGCAGCAGTGTGGGGCAGACCCTGCCGCACCAGCTGGGAACAAGAAGCATGGCTGCCAGCAAGCTGCTGCGCAAGAATGGACATGCCTGCATGTGGAGGAAAGACAGACACTAGTGGTTTTGTCAAGGGCATCAAACATCCTTCAGGACACACAGACCTTGTCACCCCCACAAGGGCTTCCTTTGGACACCCTTTCACTCCCCTTTTCTCAGCAGGGCTGCTTTGCTGGAGGGGTGAGACAGCTCAGGAGCCTGCAACCCACACTGCTCTGGCTTGTCATGGGGGTCAGCCTGTCAGATCTCAAGGCAGAGAGGTGATGGCATCGCACTGGCCTTCCCTTGAAAAAATATCTCTGCACTTCAAAAACAAAACCAAGTGTGTATCATCTCACACAGATACAAACCCTCCCGCACCTCTGCTTTTGTGCTGTGCACCGGTTCCTTTTCCCTTGACAGCACTCCCCGAGCCAACGTGCTGCAGTGTGCATTTGTGGCATGAGCTGGAGGACTCGACTGCATGGATGACCGCTGGCTCTGCGAGCAGCACCTGTCCCCCTGTTCACACCCTTCCCATGCTCAGGCAGCCATGCCAGGCCACGGGGCCACAACTAGGGAGTTCTACCCAAACCACTTCGTCACAAGACACTTGATGTTTACTCTCATTTGATTCTTCACCCTTCTGGAGAAGGTGGGGGATGTGTCCCTTTTTCTCAGTCAGCTGGATTCAGAGGACATGAGGGTTCATCAGTGTTAGACCCAGAGCTGTGTTTGGGAAAAGCCCTTCCCAGCTTTCCCTGGATCATCTCTGGAGCCAGGTCTCCCATCGGCTTGGTCCTACGGTGGTCCAGGAACCCCAGGGATGGGAACAGTAGGCAGGTGATGGCGGCAGCTGCAGGAAGGCAGGACAGCCACAGGGAAATTACAGTGCCATTATGTTGTTCTTTTTTTCCCCAGAATTTCCCTGTAGCAACTACACTGCCTTTTTCTTTCTAGGTCACATGCCTGGATCTCCCAGGCTGAGAGCTGTTGTTTCAATCTGGAGGCTGATCTGAAAGGACACAGTGACACACAGCTTTCTGAGGGGCTTGTGTTTCCTTTGGCAAAACACTGCTAGTTCTGACACATGTTCATTTGGAGGTGTCCAGCACTAGGTAAGCAGCTTTTTGCTTTTCTTCCATTGCCATCTCCATCCCAGGCATTTGGACCTCACTTCCCGTTAGGTGCCAGCTCCAGAGCACGCAGGACTGGGGGACTCAAGGCAAGAGCTCACCTGCCCGGTACTCCACATGGCTCTGGGACCGTGGGGGCTGCGGAGGGGCTGGCTCTGGCACCTCTTCTCTGCCAATAGCCTCTGCAAGCAAGGAAATTAAACATGGGCTCTCCTGGAGAGCAATGACTTCTTTTGCCTCCTGTTGGGGACGAAGCGTGCTTTACCTGACAATGAGCGGCTTATTTCCTGACTCAGCACCCAGGCACAACCTTCTGTCTAAAAATAGCCTTCCACATAAACATATATACATAGGCACATGTGCACATAAGCACGCATATGCACATATCCTTGGGACCAGGTCCCAGCCTACCAGACCTGTGTGGAATGCCAGGTATGGGCACAAACAGGTACTGCCGCTGCCTGAGAGGGGCCATGGGAATGAGTGGTTGGCAGCTTGAAGACGTTCCCTCTCCCTCTTTGCACCCCACCTTTTTCTCTTTTTTCTTTTTTTTTTTTTTTTTGCTATGTTAGGCTAGAAACAAGCCACAGTGGCTTGTGGGAGAGAAGTGGGAAAGCTGCTTGCAGCGTGGACATGCCTTGGATGCTATGGATGTGCCCTAAGGGCCTGCAATAGGGAGGGAGCAAGGGTATTACAGCCCCAGGGTGGACCTGGAGAGCAAGCTTAAAAAGCAGCGTAGATGGGACCAGCAGGTCTACAGCAGTCTCTCTGCTTTAAGCCTTCCCATGCTTTCTTATCTTGCCCAAAACTAGTCTATTAGTGTGGTTTGCCTCTGCAGGTGACTGATGATTGATGTTTTATTAAAGGTGGGGTGAAAGAGCTATATCGTTTGCCCCAGCTTTGAAGGAGTCTAAGCTTGAAGTTTGGCCTGGATGGCAGTCTGGTGAGCCTGTAAAGACCTTCCTTAGTCTACTCAGAAACATACTCTGGCACAGAAAATTTAGGCCAGCTGGAGAAGCATATTTCAGACAGAAATCTGTACTGGCCATGGAAGATGCAGTTTAACCTAGAGGCTCAATTCACAGAAGGCTTGATTTAACTCTGGGGGCTTTTATGTTAGTTGTGTGCTGTTTTATTAAGAAGTTGCTGTAGGAATCTTTATGAATTGTTTCAGTTTCTATGGAGTTTTACTACCAGAAAAAAATATTCGTAATACTTCTTCTCTTCCCTGCTCCTTCTCCTCTTATACAGGAACCAGCACTCCAGCTTCAATATGCAAAACTGATGTATGAGGGTTTGCCTCACCATGATTGCTAAGGCCAAATAGATGACAGCATGTATCCAGATTCCCCTACTTGGTTCTTTGCTGCCTCTGACTATTCTTGGAAGTAAACCCATTTCCACATTTTCTAGAATAATTGCATATTAAAAACCTCTCCTTTGAGATGTTCTCCTTTGAGTCTTCTGCAGCTTCATATCACTTCTTTGGGAGCTTCTGTATGATCCTAAACATATATCACCTAAACTGCCTGTGTTGAAGACAGAACCTTGTCTCCTAAAATGAGGGGGTACTCGTGCCTCCTGGCAATCTCAGACAAAACCATTATCTTCCAAACAGTTTGTGTCAAGTAAGCTTGAAAGAAATCTGGGAAGGAGGGAAAAACCCTGAAAAACCAAGCTGGTTGATGTGAAGAACAAATTGCATTTTTACTTCCTTTTTTTTCCCCCCACTGTAAGCTTTTTTCCTTTTTTTTTCCAGCCAATTTGATGTTTCTAAATAATGTTGCTGAGCACATACCTCCACCCATCAGGCAGCTCTCTGCTGGTTTTCCATATATGTGCTCACATGTACTGTTTCATCCCTGTTAGAATCTCAGTCTCTATGGGTATAACAATTTCCTTTTCCACTTCTACTGATCATCTAGCCTTTCTACTCGTTATCCGGCAATGGTGTGTTGACAATTCAAGTTAATAACTTAACTTACCTTCCTAAACTTATCTTTCTTATCTTGTACCTAAGAACTACAAAATGCCAGAGGGAACATCTGTCACTAGATTAGAAAGGGTGGGATAATGGGAGCCATAATTACAGATCTAATTTTGCATATATCTAATAAAAGAAAGTCAGATGTGGTAAAAGCAGATCACCAAGGAAGTCAGACTGGCCTTGTGGCCTGTATTCGTTTTGGGAAGTCACATACTGTCAGAACATATTTTAGCATATGTTCTGCACTGACATTTTCCCTTATAGAAAGAATGAAGAAGAGTCATGACTAAGGACATACAGAACTTTTGCCAGCAAATAATTAACTGACATGAGTTGCAAATAGTTGTACAACAGGCCATGTAATTGTGACTTCGGACACAGAATATAGATAAAACTAGAATTGGATTCTGGGAATAGGGCTAAGTCCAGTCTTAGTTAATAGGCATGCAGAGGTTGAGGACATCTTACACAGAGTTTGCAGAGAGACAAATGAAGAGAACTGGGAACAGAATTGCACTGAGAAATCAGACATGCATACAGAGACATAGAAACACTATCTGTTTGCAGTCTTAGTTATAAAATAATGAATCAAGATAATTTCAAAAAATGTTAACTAAAACACGTGAGAAAAAATAATCCCAGATACGGATATTAATTCTGCAGGTAGTATGGCAGATCTAGATGTAGACATGAAATTAAGCAAGTGTTACTACCTAAAAATTAGCCGGTGCAGTACTAAGTACACAGTGTTGTCTTGTAAATTGGGGGAAAAAAGATCATTTTTACAGAGCTCTGAGATATAGGATAAAAACTTATTTAATCAAAATCAATTTTTAAAAGTCCCATTGAATGCAAAGGGGCCAAGATTTTACCCTTACCATCCACTTTTGGACAGCAGCAGAAATAATAGAAGAAAAAGTAAAATCATTTTAGGGTTTAGATGTGATTTAAGAGGGAAGATTAAGCTTTAAATATGAATGATTATTTGAGAGATAACAAAAAGGAATGCTTCGTATATTTACAAGCCGTAAAGCTCAAGTTTGAATCAAATGATAACCATCACATGAAAGCTTACCATGAAATAACAGGGTGAAATTAAGGTAGCAAGTGTTTTGCCTGAGTATTAGTAAAATCTTCATACTGTAAACTGAGCAGTGCCACACGGTAAGCTTCATTCTTAGGATTTACTCTGGGATGTAGCCTGGCACGCCAGCTGCGCTGGGGGATGATGCTGTGGGAAGGATGTGGGGCTGCTGCACTGCAAGGTAGCTGAGGGTGGAAGGGGCTCTGCAGGTCATCTGGTTCAGCCTCTTGCTTCAAGGAGGTCTGATTTTGAAGCGAGCTCACTTTGCTCAGGAATTTGTTCAATCGCATCTTGACAATCTCCAAGGATGGAGATTGCACAACATTTCTGGGCAACCTATCCTGTCCTTAAACCACTCGCATGGCAAGATTTTTTTCCCTTATATCCAACTGGAATTTCCCTTGCTGCAACTTGTGACTGTTGCCTCTTGTCCCTCTGCTGTGTGCTTGATCTGATACATATCTTTTGTCTCTAACTATCCACAAGATCCACTTTCTAAGATTCCCGTGCCCTCAGACAGAAAGGAAATTTTCTGTATAGGATACTAGAAGTTTCACACGGAAATATTAGTAGAAAATAATTTGCTAGAAAGCTGAATGCCAAGGAGAGTGAGCGGCTGAAAGCACTATAATCATGAGATGCTTCCTGTCAGTTCTCAAAATAGGCTCAGAGCATGTCCTTGTTTGGGACGTAGGTTTGCAGGTCACAAGTAGCAACTCTAAAAAATCACGGCAAGAGTACTTCACGGCTCTGAAATAGGCACCAGGGAGCTTGTGGGAATTACCACAGCCATGTAAGTTCCTGTTCCTTGTGCTTGCGCTAGTGAAATATGATAGTGCCACTGCAAGTCAGGTAAGGAGCATCTGCAGTGTGGGCTTGCGGAGCCATGCAAGTGGAGTGGTTAAACTGCCCAGACAGCTGGGGTTGTAAAAGGCTGGGGTTGTGAATATTTTCATTATTTAATGAAAATACGGCCACCAAATACCCAACATCTTCAGAAGTTTTATTGAGACAACCTCAGGTTATGCATGCTGGTATGCTGTCTGTGGTATTTTTTCTCTTGCTGTTGTCTCTCCCAGGGAACCTTTTAGCTGGAATTATGCTTATTTGTGTGCAAGGGAGGTCTGTTTTTAGAATCCACAATCCCTCTTCTTTTCTACATGCCAGCCCACAAGTGGTAGCTCTGTAGGAGGAAGGTAGAAGCATCTCACTAAGTAGGAGACAATTTCTATAAATGTCCTAAGATCTTTACCTACTTCAATGTTGCTGCAGATTTAGGTACTTAATGAGGATGCAATTTGGCTGAAACTCCCTTAGTGTGATACCCTGCCATGAATGAGCAGATTTTTGTCATAATGCTTGTTTAGATTTGTCATGGCATGTATTTATTGTTTTATATATATTGTTACATAGGAAATGTCATGCATATTTTTGAAGTACACGGATAATACTTTGCATATACAATCTGAAAGCTAAATCCTCCTGTCAGATACAAGTCCAGAAGATTTCCACTGCTTTCCACTAAGAATAAAATTGCAAAATTGGGTATCTTTATGACCTTCCTCCCCACTCTACTCTGAAAGATGCAGGCACATTTGCAAAAGGTATTGCAAGACATGAAACTGGAAATTTTGAGTGTTGCCTTCTGTATGTATATTAAAAATTGAAAACAGTTTGACCAGCAGACGTGACATTCCTCTATTGCTTCTATTTCTCTTTTTCAGTATTCACATTAGGAATTTATCTGAGACCAGTTTTAAACAATATTCCTGGATGACAAAAAAAATTAAGAACTGAAACTGAACTTTTAGAACTGCAAGATATCATCAGTTAGGTAGAAATTACTTTAAAATAGTTTTTTTAATGTGGATTCATAAAACTAATGTTTGTTAGCAAAAGTAAACTGCTACGTGATTGTAAAAACAGACCACTAGTATTTTTTAGGTGTAGTGAAAAGCACAAGGTCACTTCTGCAGCTTTCATAGTTTCATTTTAGTTTTAAAAAAAATCTCCTGAAATACAGGCAACTTAAAATTTAAGAGCATTGTGAAGTTTCAGAACATGAAAGCTATTCATAACTTATTGCCAGGCATAACTTACTGCTGTTCAGACATCAGTGGAATGGAAATACTTTTCTTCTGTCTTAACTTGCTGTTGTTTACTTAGCAAAACATGTTGCTGCTAAAACTTTTCCATCACATAGACATGCATGGATGGAATGGGATTCTGGGGTCTTAAGGCAGAACTTTAAAATCAAATCCCATCTTTGCTTTGTCCTGTTCTTTGCACTGTAATTTCTGTGCAGCATTGAGTGGTAATGGCTTTCCAGGTTTACAGAGGAGTGTTATCTTTTGATTTTCATTGAGGCATAGATGAGGCTTAGCTATCTCTATTTTGATGTAAGAAGACTGCCAAAACATTATGCCAGGCAGGAAAAAAAGTCACAGTTTTGGCAGATACTAGATAAACATCCATAATCCATAGATAATACCACATTATTGGCATTGTGTGTGTTGTACACTACACCTCTCTAATTAGGAAATAAAAGTCTGATAACTGTTTGAGAGCAGTCATTGCTATAAAGCGGAAAAAGAGTCTGACTGTGGAGCTAGAATAAAAGCCGTAAGACTGGAGTAAAACTCTAGGAAACAAGGCAGTGCAGCAGCCTCTGGAGAAGGATACCTGAGGACAGCCTGGAGAAAGAAGTCGCAGCCTGTGGGGAACAGTTAACACAGGCACAGGACAGCCTCTGTTAATGAGACTGATTGCAGCAATGCTGTGCTGTTTGTAGGGGCAGGAAGGCTGATTTGTGTTATAACTCTGAGATTCTGTTTAACTCCGTGTTACCTGTCTTAAGAAGAGGAGAAATCTATTGCTTTGGGTGACCCTTCAGTGGTGTTTCCCCATCCCTTCCCATTCTGTTGTTCCGTTGATGAATAAACAAAGCAGTCTATTTTCATTGCAGCTGTAAGAAACAAGTACAAGCTCTTTACATTAGCAAGCTGTGGAAATCACTTAGCTGCCTGGCATTTGCTTCATGCACTATAATGCTCCAAGGGACTAGTGCTTTTATGCGATCCCACAGTGAAGAAGTGATACTAAAATGTACCGTGTGACTGCTGCTTGTTTTCTTTTAAACCAGATAATGTGACTGATAGCAAGTGGGTCACAGTCTACAGTTTGCTGCTACTTAATGTCTCGAGTTGTGCACAGTCTTAGTCAATCTGGAAATTTCTAAATTATCTTCTAACACATGACCTAGGGCTTCAGAACAGACTGTTTCTCAGCTTCTTCTACGATAAGGTATTAGCCAAATGGTTATTCAAGTTTTAGATGAAACACTTCTTAACATGTAATGCAGTCAGCATTTTAAAATAAAAATCTGATAGTGAGGGGAAGAAGTCCATTCTCCATCCTAACCTAAGTAAGTCAAAGGACATCCAAAAGTATATTGCCAAAGCTGCAGCAATGAATAATCTTTTGGTCTCAGCTTTTCCATACAGTCCCATCATCAGCAATCAGAGTGAGTCTTTGCATCTTCTCCAGGCTGCAACCTCTTCTGTTTCACCCCCCTTGCCTCCCCCAGCCTCCCTGCTTCCCCAGCTCCTCCTCACCAGCTCTGGGGACCAGAAAATAAAAAAGAAAGCCTAAACTTTCATTTTAAAAGCTAACAAACTGAACAACAAGGACAAAGAAGATGTTTTTTGTCCTCCTTGGGAAGACAGCCTTGAGTTTGTGAGCCATGGCAAATCAATGTAAGCAGTTGCAGGAATGAAAAGCTCATTGCTGATTGCTGCTAAAGATCAAAGGCTGTTTGTGTCCCCCACAAAAGTTGGATTTCACAGCCTGGCTAAATATATAAACAAACAAACAAACAGACAGACAAACAAACTGTGCATCCTTGATCTTGCAGGAGAGCCCAGATTAAGTGAATGGCACAGTGACAGCCAGTGTGCTCTATGTCATGACAGGAGTCCTTGCTGAGGAGGTTGCATGGAATGAAATTACAAGAAATGATGAAGAGATGGAGGATTAAGGGGTAATCCCAGATTCGAATCTGAGTGCAAGGTGAATCCATTTGAATCCATCCAAGTTGCAAAAGCAGCTGCCCAAGGTTAGCTGTCTGACACATAGCTTTTAATTTAATTAAGATGATCACTGTATTTGCTGTCCCTCTAAAATGGAAGTGTGATTCCCAATTGTATCACGCACTTCTGGCTTGCAGGCAAAATGACCAGAATGCAGCCCACAAAAGGCCCAGCAGCTGCTTACACGGGGTCCTTCAGCCTCTTTCAGGCTTGCTGCTCACAGCAACCCCTGTCTCAGATCTCACAGACCCTAGCCCTAGGTGTGGGGAAAGGCTGGCTTGAGTACCCCATCGCTGGGAAGTGTCACGAGGCTGGCAATGGCTTAGCTAACATCAGTGTGCAAGGTGGTGTCCCAGTCACTGTGTCACCAGCTCAGCTAGATCTGTTGGGAACCTGTCTCCAGGCAGCTATTGAAGCAGGAACAGTCAAATCCCTGTCTCCTCTATATCTAGCAAGGACGAGCCCTGAAGATGTGGGCAGTATTCAAGGCATGTGACCCATTTCATTTGTCTGCAGAGCAGCAGCCCCGTGCTCAGGCAGGGAGTTTCTCATGGGCTGGGATCACACTGTGTAATGCAGGGGAAAGAAGCTGTGGGGATCAGTCAGGGCTTATTTTGAGACAGATTCATAAATAGCTCAGATGGCAAAAGAGAAGAAGAAAGAGCTTAGCAAAAATCTCTGAAGTGGCCATGAAGATTAGTGTAAGCCAGTTCTTGCTGCCCTTCCAGAAATGTCCTCCTCCATTCCCTGCTTTACAGATCCAGCAGAAGAGCTGTGAGTGGACCTCCCTAATACCATGCCCTGAAAGGTACCATCTCCACAGCAGGTGTGACACCCGTTAACGGCCCCATGTTTTGACCACATACAAAAGTCTCATTGCCTGGCAGTGTCAGTAGTGGGGCCGAGGTACCCTACTTTGGACAGATTTCATACAGACTGTTATGATTCAAAGGCCTTTTGCCACCAGCAGTCTTCCTGGATCAATGGGGTGTTGGTGGAATTTTTTCTTCCTCAGTGAACTCGCTTGTTCTCTTTTCTGGTGTCCTTGAAAAGCCCTGAAGAGAAGGCAGGATGTACTGGCAATGCATTTCTCTTTGTCTGTGCTTGCCATGGGTTCTTTGCTTGCTCTATTAATCTCTGCATGTTTTAACACCTTTTTTTACCCTTGCTTTTGGAAAGCTATCAGGACTTTCTTGTGCCATCTTGAGTTCTCTTTTTAGCCAGGCAGCATGTGTAGTCTTGACTTTGCTTCCGTGCAAAGCTTTTCTGCTTTTTCTCTTTGGGGTTTTCTTGCTCTCTTTTTCTATCCCCCCTTGTTTTTTTTGTTTTCTGCCTTCATTTTCAAATGTTGTACAGAGGGGAAGCTGCTAGCAATGGGAAAATGCAAGCAAACCCTTCACATCTAGCTGTGTTTTCTGGAACAGTGCTCAGATGATGCCACTTTTTTTTGGAGACAGTGTCTGGCTGGGCTGTGTTCATAATGGTAGGTTGGTTTATACCCTGTTTTACTTCCAAGTCCCGATCTCCACGCTTCTTCCAGAATGTGTGCTTTTTGCCTTGCCCACCCCACACGTGAATTCTCCTTTGTAAAATCAAAATTCTGTCACTCTCAAGTTGATTTTCAAGTATGGTCGGCTTGTATGATCTGTGTGTTTGCTGTTGCTTGCTGTGTGTCTTCTGGACTTTGTGGTCCCTTTTGCAGGCAAAGTTGCTGGCTCACAGGGAGATGCTCTCCAACACTTCTTGAATAAACCTAATTCGGATTATTCACAGTCAAAGAACTGCAGAGTAGCTAGCCAGTGTCTCCGCTAATGCTTACTGTACCTGCACAAACTCAGATGCTCTACCTGTTGCCTGCTGGTTTTGGACAGATGTGATTCCCTTGATGGTATCTCTATGTCAGTTTGGTTTTACTGTTAAGTGGATCAGCTTTTACCTCTCCCTCTTGTGTAGCATGACTGCTGCTTCTTCCTTCAGCTGTCTATTTCAATGGAAAGACTTTTGTAAATAACTGCCTTGATTTCTGATTAATTTCTTACCTCCAAACTCAGCCTGTTCAATTTTTTAAATGTGCTGAGAAGCCACATCTCCCAGTGAAAATACTGTGACCTTGAAGATGCCCAACTTTTCAAAAAAATCAGCAAAATTGTCTTTCAGTAGGATTTTCAACTAGCATTCAAACATGTACTTTCACCATGAGCTAAAGTCTAATTTTACTCAAAGATGTTGGCATATATGTAGATCCAACAGATTTCTGAGACTGGTTATGTATATTTTTCATAGTGGATTGTCTGCTTAATCCTGAAGAATATCAAAAGAATATCAAAAGCTGGAGATGCAAGCTGTTACATTGCTGTTTCCTCTTTCTGCAGGACTATTATTTTCCCTTTTGATAGAGTTTTTTTTTCAAATTTTTGTCTTCTTACTTGTAATGCAGTATATGCTTTTACTATAGATGAGATGAGATGAGATCATAGGATCATAGAATATCTCAAGTTGGAAGGGACCCATAAGGATCATGGAGTCCAACTCCCTGCTCCTCGCAGGGCTACCTAAAAATAAACCATATGACTAACAGCATCATCCAGACGTTCCTTGAACTCTGACAGGCTTGGTGCCTGGCACTGGTGACTCACTTGGTGCCTTGGTGTAGACCACTTCCCTGGGGAGCCTGTCCCAGTGACCGACCACCCTCTCTGTGAAGAACCTTTTCCTAATGCCCAGCCTGAACTGCCCCTGACACAGCTTCATTCCATGTCCTCATGTCCTATCGCTGGTCACCAGAGAGAGGAGATCAGCACCTCCCCCTCC
>NW_008794581.1:759414-770225 GCF_000699145.1 Aptenodytes forsteri
GCACCCGTGCAGTGTAGACTGGGACAATCACCTCCCTCGACCAGCTAGTGATGCTGTGCTTGATGCACCCCAGGACATGGTTGGCCTTTTTGGCTGCCAGGGCATGCCGTTGACTCATACTCAACTTTCCATCAACCCAAACCCCCAGATCTCTTTCCGTGGGGCTGAAAGATTGTCCCAGATTGTACGTCCCCCAGATTGTACGAATAACCAGGATTACCCCGTCCCAGGTGGAGAATCCGGCACTTGCTCTTGTTAAATGTCATACGGTTGGTGATTGCCCAGCTCTCTAGTCTATCCAGATCTCTCTGTAAGGCCTCTCCACCCTTGAGGGAGTCCACAGCTCCTCCTAGTTTAGTGTCATCAACAAACAATGTACATTCGATTCCTGTGTCCAGATCATTGAAGAGCACTGGCCTTAAAGCTGAGCCCTGGGGAACCCCACTGGTGATGGCTGCCAGCCTGATGTAACCCCATTTACTATACCTCTTTGAGCCCGACCTGTCAGCCAATTGCTCACCCAGTGTATTATGGACTTGTCTAGCTGTGTGCTGGACATTCTGTCCAGCAGGACACTGTGAGAGACAGTATCAAAGCTTTGCTAAAATCCAAACCCACCACACCTGCTGGCTTCCCTTGGTCACCTAGATGGCTGACCTTGTCATAAAAGGAAATGAAGTTAGTTAAGCAGGACTTTCCCCTCGTGAACCTGTGCTGGCTATGACCAATGACTGCATTGTCTCTCAAGTGTTTTTCAGTAACTCCCAGAATAACCTTCTCCATAATTCTACCAGGCACTGAAGTGAGACTGACAGGCCTGCAATTACCAGAGATGATCTGTAGTAGCCCTGGCACTCCAGTCCTGTCTTACCTGACTACTTCACAACCCAGTTTATGCTCACAAAAGAACTATACATGTGGGATAGAAAAGTGCCTTTTTCCCCAATAAATGAGGAACTGAAGGACAGACAGCAGGATGATGATGATGATAACTGAAAGCTGGAATTTCCATGCAAGAAAACCCCCAAATCACCAAGAAAATTTCTTTTCAAAAGAAAAAGATTTTTTTTTTCTGAAGAGATACTTGAAAAATAGTAATTTTGAAACTGATAGCTGTTTGACAATTTCTAACTGAATTTTTGCCAGGAATCCAAAGTTCCTGACTGCCAGGGCTCCCATACCCCCTGCCAGGCTTGGTGTTGTGCTGACAGAGCCAGAGTTTCATCAGCTTCTGGGTCTCCAGATTTTTGACTTGGAGCTGAATCCCCAGACATCCCACAAGGAGATGTTGCGAATTTTTTTCAAATATTCATTAGTCTTACAGGTCAATGCAAAACTAAAATAATCAAAAAAGTCCAATGTAGATTTCCAGATTATACCCAAAAAGTAAACTATCTACTACAAAATTAAAGGTGCACCTAGGCCAGATTCAATATCTGGAAAAATAATTGTCAGAAGTATTACTAAAATTAACAGAAGTTTAATGATTATAATGCAGCACGAAATATTTTTTCCTATATTCAACATCACATTTCTGTTACCAAAACAAACTTCATTACGTTGTTACTCTCTCTTCCTGAAAAGAGAATATACGTGGAAAGTTTTTATTTTTTAACTGTAAAAATAGTCTAAACAATCAGTGAGATGAACTGGTGAAAGTCATCAATAAGGAATATGATAATGCAGTGTCATGTATCTTGTTGCATAATATGACAAGTGCAAGATACAAACCCACCCTGTCTCTTTTCCATAAACAAGTTCTTTAAATACAGCAGGAAGAACAGGACACCTTTAAGTACTGTCTTCATTATACTTTCATTATCTGCATAAAAATGACAGCCTGTGCTCATGTTTCCTGACAGAGATAATCACCTGCAGGGGTGGGAAGTTCTTTCTCTCCAGCTCATCCAGTGAATTGTATTTTCAGGGAAACACTAGGACTAAATTTTCTCTGTCTCATCATAAACTCATCTAAAATTGGAGATAGGTTTTAAAAAAACAACAAACAAAACAGTATTCAAGCCATGTGAATAACTGATTTTCCGGTTTGTGGCAGTTCTTCCAACAGCTGGGAAAAAAATTAGCCTAGGTCAACAACAAATATATTTTTTCAACATCTTCAACAAGCTGAAAGATGGCACAAAATATTTTTGTTGTAGTTTAAACTCACAAGAGCTAATGTGTTGCTAATATTTCACAAAATATTGCATTTTGGATGTGAATATTTTTCAGAATTAAACAAAACATTGGACAGAAATTCCCAGTAAAATATCAGTGAACAGAATAATAAATCCCTTCTGCAGGCAAAACAAATATAAGCACCCTTTTTTATTTCTCTTTCCATGCTCAATTCCTTCTTCCCTGGATTCTGATATAAACAAGTTAGCTTCTTTGAAGTTAATTTTAAATGTTGGAAATATTGTACATTTTCTACCAGAAAAGTTTTGGCCACAATATCTCACCCAGTTCTCTTCAGGCTATTGATAGAATATTATTGCCAAGTGCTTTTAAAAATCTGTCCAGGCATGTCAGACTGGAAGCTGTTATGGGCAGAACACATCTGAATGGGCACTTATTCGTGTGCCTCGTTGGAAGCAGAGGTTTGAAAATTTGGCCACAGAGATACTCATTACTTGGAAATCAGGAGACAACCGGCAAGTACACAAAACTATTGATATGAGCTGTCATGCCATTCAAGCCAGATGGCCTACATATGAAGATTTATAGTTTTTCACACATCTCCAATGTTCTTAGCGCTGTATAATAAACAGAAAAAGAAGACATGGTCCTGCCCCTGTTTTTCCTGGAAGTCTGTATTTGAAACAGCATGGAACATTTAAGGATGTCCACCTGACTACATTGCCCGTCACCTGAGAATGCTAGTAAATTCTTTATTCTACTCTTGTTTCTAAATTTATTACAGGAACATAACTTCAAGGGTATACTTTATTTATGAACTGAACTTCTATTTAAAGCTCTTCTTTTCTAAATTTGATCTTCCCCTGCATCCTGGTTGAGAGTGCAGTGTACTCAAAAATGCCATAACATGGTAGCTTTATGTTGTGAACTTCAGGCTAATGGATGCTGCTGTCACAATGCTATTTTTGAGAGTGAATTTTCTCCTGCTGCTTATCTTTTTACTGAGCCATCTGGCAGATTTAGGATGCTAACCAATGGAGCTGTACTGTGCCATGTATTAATATGGATCTCATGAATCACTCAACAGGTCAGATTTAGAAAAACAAGACTTTCGCAGCAGACTACCACTAAAAACGCAATGTCTGGCTAATTAACAGATCCCCTCCCTGCCAAAATGTGCAAAAGCAGTACTGGGGTAACGCCTCATTGGAATAAAATAGAGGGATGGGAATGATAAGGGCTTGTGGCTATTTAAGGGAGATGGTGTTGCAATACGACTTGGTCAAAAGTGTTGCTGCCTTTCACTTCAAAGGTCCTCAGTGCAAAAGCACCCGTGATGAAACTCTCTGTGCAAGGAGTTAAAGCTGCCAAAGGGCAACCAGACTTCCTAGCTGGTAAAGATACTGTGCACGTGCAAACACTCCCTTTGCATTGTCTGTGCTATCCAGTCTTTCTTCGATTCCTCTGGTCCAGGGCAGCTGCAGAAAGAGGAGCCAAGCCTCTGTGTTTAGCTGCTCTGCCATGAGCTAGCAGCAAGCTCAGAGTCCGGGAATGGAAGGGGAAGTGTGCTGTAAGTAGCTGCTCTTGAGTAGACATGACTGAGTGGAGCTGCTCCTTCATGAGAGGCACAGTGAAGTCATGGCTGGGTTTTTTCTGACAGGTGAAATTACCTCTGTGCTCTTTCAAGGAACCAAGACCACTGTAAATACCCAAGTGACCACAGGGAAATATTTTGAGATGTCTGTCTTGATTCCTGTTTCCGTTGAGAAACTGGCCCAAAAGCCCCTGTATTTACTGATGAGAGGCAAAAAAGATGAGAAGACAAATCCTGGTTCCTGCCCGCCCCTCCACTCCCCTTGCTCTGGAAAACATCAAACATAGACACTCAAAAGCATCCAAATCTAGGAATAGAAGGGCTCAAAGCTGAGTTAGGATTGTGCTCCATCTCTTTTCCATCTCCCTCCAAAACCAGGAGGGACAATGGCGCTGATACTTCTTTGCAGCACTGGGGTTTCACAATGGGTCCAGCATTTCCTCTGCCCTGGCACAGGGAGGGCAGCGAGGCAGTGGCACTGCCATCACCCCCAGGCCCTCGGCTGGGCGAGGGAAGGAAATCCCATTCCAACTCCCACACGTGATGCGCTGAGGTCTGACTGCTCATAACTTGTGTCACCTAAGGACTATGGATCGTGAAATTGTGCCAACAAAACTTCTAGTATCAGCTGCCTCAGCACACTTTGGTAGTTGACCATGAGAATGGGAATGACTCATTCTTTTAATCAGTTTCACATTTGCAACTGTTATCAATTGAATAATATAATACTTGCGTTCTCCTCCTCCTCCCTCCAGCAAAGTGGCAAAACCAGACATTTTTCTAGTGCTCAAATAGCCTAAATGAGGCCTTTTTGCCCCTTTTCGAAATTTTCCTTTCCTTGTTCTCCTTCCTCATAATTTGTCCCTCTGCTTTTAATTCTCTTTAGCTGTAGCTCATGTTTTGTAGCATACGTCTATACATATACATGCACATATACATATGCATAAGGATTTAAATGGTTTCATGTATTTTGTGCATGGCCAGTGTTGCTGTTGGGCCATGTCCCTTCTTCCCAGGAGAGCAGCAATGCTCCATTGAGCTCACAAGTGGCTCAAACATCACAGTACCTATTTGTCCACTTTTTTAGTGGGTGATGACGGTGAGCATGAGTTCTTCCTTGGCTCTCACACTGCCTCTAGGAAAGCATCCAAGATATCATGGTGGGAATATGGAAATGAATATGAGTGTCAGCATATTAAGGAACTCTGTGCTAAAGGGAACTGGTGGGATGTTTTTTTCCTCCAAAATCATGTGAGGGCTCAGGATGACTTTTCCTCTTCTATGCGAAAACCCCTCTTTTCCTGTGTAGATGCATGAGTCAAAGTCTTTCTGGAGGTGCTCTGAATGCAAGACTTATTTCCAGAAACCCGAGAGAGTGGTAACACCCTTGGAGGGTGAAGAAGCTGTTCAGAAGTCACATTTCCCAGCAGGGAGTACACACTCTATAAAATCCTTCAGTATAATAAAACCAGGTAATGGAAATGCCACATTGAGCAGTCTCTTTTTGGTATTGAGCAATTGCCTAATGAACGGTATCATAAACTAGCTTTCTAATGTGGGGTTTTGTGCCTCCTGCACAGCTTAATTCTCATTAATTAGCAACCTAAGCTCTTCAGTTGCAGAGGATCTAGTACCTGGCAGCAAAGGCTGAGAGAGGCTCGACAGCCATGAAGTCCTGAGGATTGTGTTTGGCAGTCCTGAGACCCCCATCTCTGCGAGTCCCTGTACCCGGCCAGGCAGCTTGGGCAGGGGCTGTTTCTGCCTCTTTGCAAAGGGACCGCGCGGGCTCCCTGTCGTGCCTGGGCCTCTTCTGCCTGCTCTGGTCTGAGTGTCCCCTCAGACTTATCCAACCACTTCTGTGGCTAACCTGACCATTTCTGCTGCCCAGGGACATGGAAGGCTCTTTCCATGTTGCCCTGAGGCCCCATCCGTTCCTACACAGTGGACTCAACTCTCTTTTTCCTTGGCTGTTTTTAGTCAATGGAGGTTGTTATCATCTATGCAAGATCAGTAGCTCCCAAAGGGTTACAAATGATGGTTCCTGCCTACAGAGCAATGTGCTGGTACATGCTAAAACAAGGTATGTAAGGACAGAAATGAGGTGAGAGCAAGGAGAAAGAACTAACATACAAACCAAGGACAGTGTAGTTGTCTTTGGGTAGCTGAGCACACAGCTCAACATCTGCTTTTTTTTGCCCACGTCTATGGGCGATGGAAGAAATATTAAACTGTTGTACTATTCACTCCTAATCCTGCTCTTTCATTAAATGCCACATGATTTGGTTTTGCAATGGGCAAACAAGACGGAAGCAAAAGGAAATAACTTTGCAGAGGGTGGTTTGCTTATCGGAGAAATTGGTTTGCTCTACCTTTAAACAAGCATGTGATTTATTGTGTTTATCAAGCAGATAGTAAGTTGAAGCAACTTAAAGCAGTGGCCAAGAAAATCCCCAGCATATTGTACTTCCCTATAAGTGGAGAAGACATGTGCAAACATGAATGAACACCACTTAAGGCCTTCTTCGTGATCTTGCACATTGCTGCACAGTCACTCTGCTTTACATGTAGTTGAACTGAATAAATGGCCTGTCTTGAATTACATTTTGGATAAACTGGGTGTGTAATGTATCCAGCCAGCTTTGGTGTTCATGACTGTCACTTGTATAACTGAGCAGCGTGTTTCTTAGGTATTGCCAGGTTCAGAGACATCTCACAGGGACAATCTGTTCTTATAAACAAGTAAGAAATGTGGTGGAGGAAGATGGCAGGGAGGAGGGAAATCAATGCTTGATAGGCATATTGTCTATATTGTATAAGCATTTCAGTTCTGAGGGCAAAATAAGGGAAATCCATTCAGGTTTTAATTATCTTCTGCATCTCTTCAAAACATTCTGTGATAGTAACGAAGGGCAGAAATTATTCTACTATTCTGTCATCCTTGGATTACTTCCTGCCTAAGACTCAGGGGAATGGAGTAGCTCACAGTCTCTACCACTCTTTTCCCAAAAATGTCTCTGCTTCATAGTGGCAATGAGTAATATCCTCTTTCTTTGCATGCACTAGACCAGAGTGTCCCTCTCCCACCTCTGCAATAACACTGTCTGGCTCCAGGAGTGAAGGCAGCAGCTCTTCAAGCATTATAAGCCACAGCCCAAGCACATCAAAATATCTGAGCGGTGTGACTGTTGGTTGTCAAGATTTGCAGTAATTTCTCCCATTCAAAGCCAAGATGAACGGTCTGGCAGAAGTATACAGAAAGGCTGTACTTCAAGCAAGTCACAGATCTATAGCATCAAAACTTGTTCCACGCAGCAAGGAACCTTTTCCCCTCCCAGTCCCCTCTCCAGTCCTGTCCCCTTTCCCCAGGCCTCACAACTTTGCATCTGGTTTGACAAGATTTCTTCTTTTGTTACTCCCAAACCACCCCAGATCTTAGGAGGTAACTCAACTGCTTCTTCCTTCCCTTCCTTGTCCCACCACTCAGAAGGCTATTACTGGAGGTCGCAGCTATTACCTTCAGGGTTCTTTATCGTATTAAACTGCTTCTCTTCCTCCTGGTGCATAGGAAAGGTCAAAAGCAGTGGCCTGTCTTTCTCCTCCCAGAAAAAGGCCAAGAGCACAAGCAGAGCTGAGTCCTGCACAAGGGCGAGCAAGTCTTTCCATTCATTGTCATTTCCTCCAAAAAAAAGGCCATGGTGTCGGAGTCAGAGCTGGCATAATAGAGCCTCTTCTGCCTTCCATGAAATCAAGCTTATTGCTGTCAGTGCTTAAGTCTCAGCAAGGGTTAGTTTCCATGGAAAGTGTGAGTTAAAAAAAGAGATGGATAGACAAGAAAAGAGAAAATGAGAATGTCCCCTGCTTTAGGTCTAAGATCTGTACATCACTTAAAAACTGTTTATAACCTCTCACTGGTCCTTGTTCTTTAATGCATTTCAAGGTGTATCTGCTCACGTCCGTAGGCAGTACTCCAATACCCAACCACAGACCAGATGCACTTGCATATCTTGGGATGAAAAGCTTTAAGAAGACAAAGCTGGTGATTCTGATTTGCCTGTTTTGACCTCCTCCATGGTGCTTGCCTGTCACTTTGTTCTCTGATGTGATCCTTTTGGAGGACCTTTGACCTAACCTGCAGGTGACTTTGTACTTTTATTACTCAACAGCTTAATATTTTCAGCTATGTAGCTGGTTCTTAAAAACGAGATGAATGCAAGTGCAGAAGTCGTGAAAGAACCACAGGAAATTTTTACCATATTTTCTTGAAGCATTTGCAAAACCACTATGAAGAAGGTCTAAACCAAGCACTCTAAGTCTCATTGTGTGCCACAGCAATCGTTAGAGCCCACAGTGAGGATTCAGTCCATTTCTTCATACCACAGAGGGTCTGGGACTCTGATTTCACAGATAAATAAAGTGAAAGACACATAAAGTGTCTTCTTCACCTAAGAGCTCATTAGAAAGAGTGACGGGGATGCAGACAGTTGGCATGGCAAGGAGTGATAAGGTTTATGTTCTGTGTGACAGCAGGGTGAGTGAGGACATTCCTGAACTGCTCTCATTTTGGTGAATGCTCTGACTGATTTTATAGGAAAATTAACCTACTGCCAAGCAAAGTTGTTTTACTGCAAAAGCTTTCTGCAGCACATGGGCCTCAGAAGCTAAAGTGCAGTTTCCAAAGCATTGTAACACTACAAAAATGGAAAATTAGAAGTCGGAAATTTGAAATGGCATAAATGCATATTCCACTGGAATAAAGAGGTGGTATTGTTTAGCTTATTACTCACTTCTGGCATTGTGCTTTCGCTAAACAATAGTGTAACTGCTTCTTTAAAGGCCTGCGCAAATTGCCTGTACAATTGAAGAGCAGTGGATGGAAACCATTAAGAAAAGAGCCCAGAGAGGTGTTACTCCAACTTCTTTGACCTTCTCAGTGTAATACATCGGAAACAAAGCCCTGCTACAAAACACGATGAGTCTTCAAACCGTCCTGAGAAAAGAGCCAAAGTAAATGAACACAGTGGGCCAAACTCAAAGGTATGTTTGAAATAGCCAAGTTTACCCTGGCTCCCTCACATGTGACCATCAAAATGGAGGATCAAACTCCTTTGATTTGTGCCTTCTTACCAGAAAGTGACTTGCAGCCCCTACATACCACCTGAATTCAGCCAAATCCATCTAACTGCACATAAGGCTCTTTCATAATGCTCCGGCTACCTGTGTTAACATGTCAAGCATTATTCTTTGAATAGCAGGCACCAGCCACAGAGAGCTTTATCTCTTTTTTTTGCCAGGGCTTCTTGAAGCTAACGTCAGCAAGTGAAAACATTCTTCTCTGTATTTGTGCTCGTAATAACACACTTCCACTGACAGTGAGGCAAACCTAGTTTGCTTGCACAGTATTTTTCTTCGTAGCGTGACGAGAAAAAGCCAACACTACCAGCACGTTGAGGTGCACTCAGATGGGGCACAAGAATGCCTATATTTTCCTTTGCTTTTTTATGTGCATTATTGTTTTGCCAGCAGTGCTACAAATAACAAAGTATTTGTGGCAGTTCCAGTTTCCTCTGTTTTCAGGGTAAACCCTGATGTTCCTGGAAGACAGTCTGTTTAATTAGGTGGATCTAATGTGGAAGAGGAGACTTTTGTGGCCTTCAGTTCCCTGCAAGGAGCAGATCTCAGAGATCACTGGTGCATGAGGCTGCTTGGCATGGCAGCCAGGCTTGGCTCTGCCCTGAGCCGTGCCTGCGCTCGGGCCGTGCTGCCAGTACATATTGTTCTCGTTTAGATATCCATTGATTCTGCAGGCAGAGAACAAAACAGAAAGAAGCTTTTTTGCTTTGATTCCAGGTTTCTCTGTTCATGGCCCAAAGCAGAAGTGTTTTCATTAGTTTTTCAGTAGCCTTCTGAATGTTTCTTCCCTGCAAGAGGGGAAGAATACCACTATAAGTTGTATTAAAGGTAAGGTCTGAAAACTTGAACTTGGGAAGGCAGGTGAGGGTCACAAAGAGAAGGTTTATTTGCTCAGAAAGACAAGGCTGGAAGATGATCTCAGAAACTTCTTTATATGTCTGATGTGTTTTTTAGATCCCCAGCAGAATGCTGTAGTGGGTATGTGTGAAGATGAAGATCTGAAAGTTTTAGAAATACGAACAGAAAAAGAGCTGAATGCTGATGATGGTACGTAGGAGTGAGCGTCAGCACTTTCACACTGCTTAGATGTTAAAGTGAGTGGAAGGAACATTGTGAATCTATCAAGAGATAAAGAGTAGGAACAGAGAAAAATTAAGAGGGAAGTGAAAGGACTGAGTTTTGACAGTACTAGGTCATATCTTCAAAGCATGTTTAATGGTGAAACTTCACTGATGTCAGCAGAGCTCATCTCATTTCCCACAAGCTGAGGATCTTAGGCTGCCTAAAAGAGATGTAGGTTAGAAAGTGGAGACTGTGAGGACAGACAAAAGCTGGAATAGCTTGCTGAGGTGAGCTGTAGCCTCTCCAACATCAGAGGTCTTAAAGAACAGGTTAGACAAACTAGTGCCAGGGTTGACAGACATAGGTGTGGCTCAGCCTGCCAGGGGTCAGAAGGGTGGACAGAGGTTTCTGTTCATGTAGTTTGAAGAAATGGGATACAAATGGGGCTGAGGACATGGCGGTTCAGTTTAGCACCAGATGATGGCTTAGACAGGTGGACTCTGCGCTGGGTCAAAAACTGGCTGGACGGCCGGGCCCAGAGAGTTGTGGTGAATGGAGTTACATCCAGTTGGCGGCCGGTCACGAGCGGTGTTCCCCAGGGCTCAGTACTGGGGCCGGTCTTGTTTAATATCTTTATTGATGATCTGGATGAGGGGATCGAGTGCACCCTCAGTAAGTTTGCAGATGACACCAAGCTGGGCGGGAGTGTTGATCTGCTCGAGGGTAGGAAGGCTCTGCAGAGGGACCTGGACAGGCTGGATTGATGGTCTGAGGCCAATTGTATGAGGTTCAACAAGGCCAAGTGCCGGGTCCTGCACTTCGGCCACAACAACCCCATGCAGCGCTACAGGCTTGGGGAAGAGTGGCTGGAAAGCTGCCCAGCAGA
>NW_008794581.1:771146-792771 GCF_000699145.1 Aptenodytes forsteri
AAACATTGGAACAGGCTGCCCAGGGAAGTGGTTGAGTCCCCATCCCTGGAGGTATTTAAAAGACGTGTAGATGAGGCGCTTAGGGACATGGTTTAGTGGGCATGGTGGTGTTGGGTTGACGGTTGGACTCGATGATCTTAGAGGTCTTTTCCAACCTCAATGATTCTATGATTCTATGATTCTATGACTTGAGTCCTGCTCTTTCCAGGCACAGCATGGATACTTCATGCCAAAGTTATTGGTAGGCTAAAGCCAGTAACCTGAACAAAAATTTCTCCTCTCCTATGGACTTTGACCTGTGGAAATCTATTCTCTTGCCTGCATTTTTACCCACAGTGACTAAGAGCTGGCAATAATATCCCTTCCTCTCATTGGACACTAAAATCTTCCTGTAAACAAAGAAAATCTAGATGAATTAGACTGCTGACAACTCAAAACAATTTCTTGTGGTTGGGAAGTTACATCTGAGACTGACTGGAAAAGCAAATGTGATGGAGACTAGAACAATAGCAACATTCAGATGGAAGTCTACCAGTTGCATCCCCTGATGCAAACAGATTTTGTGAAGGGCTTCTTTCAAAGGCACTCCACACACACACACACATCATTTGGAGGTAGCTTTAACATTCATGTGGAAATGATTTTTTTTTTTAATGCAAGGAATTTGTATTGCTTCAGAGAAATCCAGTTCTTTTTATAAAGCAGGAGAAAGCAGGCTGCTTTTCTCTGAGAAGGTCTGTTTTGCCTGAATGATACTGCTGGTTCCAAGTGAATTGTGAGGACTAGAGGGGGAACAGAAAAGTTTAATTTTTTTCATAGACATGTACATGTTCAGGCACATGCAGTTCAGAATAAGTAGTGGCAAGTGTAACTGTGTCCCAATTCTGACAATAAAGTATTTGTACCAAGTTGTCAAAGTATAAAATACACACCCTGCAGAAAAAATTCTGTTACTAAGGACAGTTAAGGCAGATGTTGAGGAAGTAACTTGGAGTAAAAGGAAGACAGCCAGTTTTCTGAATTGATTTATTCTGTTTTAATGAATTTACTTCCAGGGATCCTGACCATACAGGCCTGGTTTTAACTGCATATTTTCTTCATCATAAAAAGACATACAATGAGCCACAAAGGCTTGAGCCCCACATGTTGGATCAGGATCAAACGTTCCACAAAACTCCAGGGTTTTTCTAATCCAAGGCTTTGCTCTCTCCCATTTCATACAGAATAGCTAGATTTGGGTTCCAGGTCTGACTTTCCTCATCTACAGGGAAGTCTTTGGCTGAGTGGTTTTCCTGTGGTGTCTTCTCCCAAGATACCACCAAAAGAAATTAATGCAAGCTGGCAGCTATCAGAGATAAAAGAAGACAGAAAACTGTAGGAAATATTTATAGACAAAAGGTTTAGTTCAGACTGAACTTTATCAGTGCTTACAATTCAAACCTTCATTACCAATATTGGTTTTGTCTGAGAAGTTTTGCAGCTTTATTCTGACAAGTCCTAATCTAGGCATAAGAGGAGAGGACAGCTACATGTATGAATAGACGGGACTTGGACACATCAGCCAAATGCAGTCTCCTGATAGAGTGACTGAGTCAACAGTCAAGCTCTTTGTACAGGCTGATGGAAAAATAAGGGAATTAAGTAGCAGGCTGGGAGCATTTTGGGGAGGAACAGGGTAGCCCTGGGCTCCATATGGCTCTCCGGCTATCAGGAGTTTCCCAGAGAGCTTGGTTGCGCAGAGACCTTCCCTTTGGGTAGTGAGTCCAAGAGCTGAACCACAGAGGCCAGCACATGCTACCCCTCTTCTCCCTCTGTCTTTCCCTGTGCTCAGATGGTGTGTGTTGTGGGCCCCGGTTCTCCTGCCCGTGGTCATGCTGCCAGCCCACTCCTCTGCCCAACTTGCAGTGTGGAGACCTGCTGGCAAGGCCAGCATCCACATGCCCACCCATGTGGAGGTCTTGCACTCACTGCCTGGAGAGCTGTTCCTTGCTCACCACCATCAGCAAGGAGAATCCACAGTTCCTCCACGCACCCTTGGCCCTCTGAGCAGCCGCAGGACATCCTTCTGCAAGGCTTCGTCTGTGCCCTGAGAAGCACATAGACCCCACTCATCCAGGGCAATTTCCTTCTCAGCCAGGGTCACCTACATGGTTTTAAATTGAAGGACAAAAAAGCCTTCAAAAAGACTGGCTAATGTGGTAAAGAGGACCATTTCTCTTGGCTGAGAGCCCTGATCTCTCCAAACAGCACCGGAAAGAGAGAGCAGCACAACCTATCCTGCGAGGGTGGCACCTGAGGATCTCCTCCACCTCAGACACAATTCCACATCTGTTCAGCACTCACTGCTACGCTGCAGTGGACTTATGTGGGCAGTGAGGAAAAAGGTTTGTGTTGATTCCTTTGTTCCCTTTTCTTGGGCTGTGCAACATGATAGTGACATTTCCCTTTTCTGCTTGTGATAACGAGCACATCTCCACCAATGCCGGCCCCAAATCCCCACCACGTGCTTCTTGCAACCAGCACGAATTAACCAGTGTGGAAGGAATGCTAAATACCAGGAGAGCTTCTAGGCTAACAGCTCATGCACAAAGTAAGAAAAAACATGAAAAACTGAAAAAAAGATTCTCTGCCTTCAGTAGAGCATTACTCAGTCGTAAGCTATGTACTTCTGAGCTTCTTTTGCTCCCCTGCCAAGACTCTGAGAGAGGGAAAATCAGGACAGATACATGAAAAGAAGAATAAAGAATAATATAAAGAAAGGGAAAAAACCCAGCACGTCTTAGATCAACCTTAACTCTCCCCAGTGCTCTTCACCCGTCTGACGTTTTGCCAGTGACAGCAATAGAAACTATGTCCTTATACTATATTTCAAAAAATTTACAGCCCCAGAGCATCTCCATTTTCTCCCCTCACCTTGTCCTGTTGTGTAACTGTGTGTCAGGCCAGGAGCCAGAGCTGACATCACGTTGCAGAGGACTGCCCTGGGTCTTGCATAACCTTAATGGGACAGCCACTTGGAAAGTGTTTATGTGCCATTAGAGAGGTTGCTCTTCTAGCCACTCTACTGCATTAGGGGAACAGAGGCATTCTAGACCAGGCAAAAGTATTAATTGCATTTGCATCATTGACGTCCACCATGAGGTATTTCAATGGGCCCTGATACTTCAGGTCCTGTTCCCATCCCCCTAGGAGCAAAACTCTAGCCATGATAAGGATTGCAACTGACTGCAGCGCTGTTGCATTTTCTCTCAGGAGGGTCTTGTTACCTCAAAATGGTTTGTGATTACTCCGTGGGGGTATCATCAAAAAGATGCCCAGCAGGCTGCAGGTAGGTTCAGGCTCCATGCCCGACATCATATGGTTTAGGTCTCTGAATAACAGCATCCCTGTTTGCAAGTGGTACGCTTAGTGGGTCCAAAACCTCTAATGTGCTTGTTCTTACTGGCTGTTATCTATGTTGTAATAGGTGGTAGTAGCCTGCAGAAATGCAAGTGTGAGGGAACTAGGGAGGGAGTAAAATACATGCAGCTTTGCTTGAAAAATGTGTCCTTCTCCTCCCCATTCCCACTGTCACACTCGGATCCACTTTCCTGCCCTGTAGTAGGCAGAGGCCAGGTAGACGCTGGCTCTAGCACATGCTGCTTTCCTCACCTTATTGCTGGGATAAGTCCTGAAGCAAATTAAGATGATTAAATCCTGATGCAAATTAAGAGCCACCAGCCTGTATCTGCCCTCAGCACTGCCTTTCCCCTTGAAAGGAAGGATTCAGGACGTGGTCATGGAAATGAAACACAGCAGATGGCTATGCTACTTTTGCAATGCAGAAGGTGACATGCAGCTTTCTCTAGCTCTGCTTTCAGGCTGGCTGTTGCCTTCCTGGCCTCTACATGTTTCATGGTGATTGGACACATGCACCTTCTCATGTGCCCGAGGAAGATAGGATGCTCTTCGGGGGGGGAGGGGGGAAGAGGGGAGGAAAAGGTAACAGAGAGGATCCCCCACCAGCTGAGATGAGGCTCAAGCCTCCACATCCTGCACTACAATTTAATCTCCTTGTACAGGTACAGATGAACTCACTCTAAATAGTATCAAGAGAAGAAAGACTGCCTGTTTTTCTTCCAAGTGTTACATTATGTCCCTTCTTATTTAGCAGGGTGATGGTGTTATTTTTACGGTATTAAACAAGATGTAACACTTCTCTCTCTCATTCTCTTCCTGTATTGTATCTAAACAATTTTAAAGATGACAGCTACCAACATTCATTAAGTGAAGATTTGTTTTGGTAAATTTGTTCCTGCCATAATTATGACAAGCCCTCAAAAGAAAGTTGTCTCCTAGAAACTTTGAGTGAGAAGCTTTGATTGTACTTTTAGGCTGAGTGAGAGGAATTCTGTTTTCCTGCAGAAACCTTTCATATACTGCAGGCTGTTGCCATTCTGCTTCCATATGGTCCCAGCAATTCTCACTTTCTTAGCAGAGCAAGTTGGGGCAAAGAAAAATATTGGGCAATGTATTCTCCAGCGTGTCCCCGCATTTTCTCTTTTTTGGCCACAACATTTCTTCTTTGGCAGGAGCAACGAAAATGCTTTTTAAATGGATGAATTACCACATCACAAGAAATCAGTTTACAGAAGAAGAGTTTGCCCCATGGATCCTGATGACTTTATAGCCATCTGGGTCACTGTAAAAGGTCATACTACCAAAAAAGCCAAACAAATCCGGAATAGCTTTGGCTTAAAGAGCTCTACCTTTAGCTGGTTAGCCACAATGGTGTACAGGATTTACAAGGGCATTAAGTATCTAAATAAAGTATTCCAGGCTCAGCAATTTTCAGATAACAGCTGATTTTAATTGTTTCTTTGGCATTTATACTTGCAATCCCATTGCAAGCTTGATTCATTTCTTTTTACACTGGAAGAAATGTTAAAGCTGAAATGGGAAGTCAAGAATGTGGGAATTCATACATTGCGTGCATATGTGGTTTAGTGGTGTGTGCCATTTGTACACATCACTTATTGGGAAAGTTAAATCACTTTTGGATACAAATTTCAGCAACTGCTTCCAAAACTCCGTCGACTTCAAAACTTTGAAGTTAAATTCTCCACAACCTGTTATTGAAATATTTCTTGCCAGCTCAAAGCAAGCACCATTTTCTGAAGCAGAGACTTTTCTTCTTTTGTTCTGCAGGCTGTAAAGTGATGCTCTTCACTTGCACTTACAGACTGGCTCCCCCAAACTGGAACTGACTGTCTTCTCTCTGTTAGGAACACAGCGGCTCTTGTGTACTGAAGGTTTTTGTTTCTTTTTTAACTTCTCAGGCTTCCTTCATCATCACTGATGAAAATGAATGCAGTGCTCTTCCACATGCAAACAGGACTTCATTCATGTATGCAGTTATTAAGGAAGCCTCGGAGTTGCGGACATGCACACAAGGCTCTGATGGTCTCAGCGAACTACTGTTCCTTTGTGGTGGGTGCCTAATGCAGTAGTGACACAGAATTTACATGACAAAGGAATTAAAAAATATCTTTAGCGCTGGCTTCCAGATGACTGAAGAGCAGGTTTCAATAAAAGGAGTCATGACTCATGCACCAGTTTGCAAAATTGCTTCCCGTTGCTGCGAGGAACAGCTTTCTGTTTGCTTCTTTCAGCCTGTTTCCTACACCGGGGTATGGACTGGGCACCATAGGAGCTGGTTGTCTCTTTGCATTGGGAAGCTGCAGCTCCCCACTGAATCTGCTGTTTCAGATGTGGGTCTGCTACAGTTGCCACGCCCACTGGTGGTCCCTCAGCCCGCTGGGCTTAGTGGCCCCATGCCATCTGCATAAACAACCTTCAGCAGGGTCAGCGCAGCCTTGGGGTGGTGGGGCCAGGTAGGCCCCTGTGCTGGCATGAGCTGGGAGGGTGCTCAGCTCCTCAGAGCGGTCTTCTCTAGAGCTTGCTGAGCTTGGTGGCCTCCTCAGCGCACAAAAAGTGCTTCTCCAGAGAGGTCGCTTCCACCAGCAGCTCAGTTAGCGAAGGGGTTAATTTAAAAGCTTATCTCCTCTCCCTCTGTTGGTGCCACTCTGGCTGTGTCCAGCCTCCCTTGCCCTGTGCTTCCACAGCTCTTGCCAAACATTCAGGTTTTTAGTGCATTTCCCCTGATTCCCATTATAAAAAATTCCAGCTGATGCAAAGATTGCCTCTCTAGGGGAACTCATCTTTGCTCAGCAATCGTTGTCACTGTAACCTACCCAATGGAGTTTAATTATGTGCTTGCGATTGAGCAATTATGCATTATCAGGAACAGAGTAAATCAAGGCTTTTATCTCTACTAACAGGATATTTCCTGTGAGCGTTCCTGCCAAAAGAACCTAGGGGAAAGATGGGATGATTTTGCATGTTATGTAAGCATGTTTATTTAGGGAGCTCGCAGCACCATGCGTTGGACGCAGCCACCTCTGCTCCAGCTCCAGCGCGGCCGCCTGACTCCCACCCGGCATGGCCAGGACCGGACCCGCACGGTAGCGAGTGATTCGGTGGCTGTGAACCGCAGCCGCTTTTAGGGTGTGCTGCTGAGCCCTGCTCAGAAGCAGACAAATCGGTTTCAAAGATGCTATGCACTCGCAGATAAAATTACTCGGGCTCACTCGGATGGTTCCCTGTCTGAAGGTGCTTTGTTTGCAGAGAGGGGGATCTCGGACCTGTTGCAAGTTTTGCTGTGCAGATAAAAGAGGAAAGAGGCCACCCATGCTCTCGTTTGCTCTGCATTCAATTAGCTTGCTCACTGATGGGCTAGCACTGCAGAATGGATTTTCCCACTGATTGATCTCTTAATGTAAACGAGCTCTGGTTTTAAACTCAAACCATACATACTTTTTTTCCCTTGCAGCTGTTCTTCTCTCGTATTCTGCTCAGAGTATACTTTCCCTCTAGCTAGGATCTGCAGCACCATTGCAGTTGAGGGCCTGCATTATCATTATTTATATAAACAGCCCTGAGATGCCATTTGCCTCAAAATGTCTGTATTTATTTATTCTTTTTCTTGTTTCTCCTCTTACACCATTTGAGAATACTCTGAAAACTTGTCCCATCCCGCTCTTTCCTCTTGTTCCTCCAGGCTTTTTACACAGGAATAATTAATATATAATATGTGTGAAATTTTTCCATGTATGTCTACAAAAGCATGACCAGCCAATAATAGTGACGTTTTGAGCAAACTGAGATCCATTCATGTATTATAAAATTCAAGTTTAAAAAAGAGATTGTCCTTTTTCGAATACAAAATATGGCTCTGTTGTGGAATATTTCTCTTCTTCGTGATTCACATGTTCCCCTATTGTCTTTTCAGACCTTGACCAGGAATTTTACCTTCTTTATCTGCAGGTATAATTATTTAGTGCCTGGTGGCTCACTTCTCCAGAGCCAAAATGTCACCTGAACAGAGCCTTTGGGTTCTGCAACAGTAAAAAAAGCAATAAATATAGTAGAAGCCATTAACAGTGATAAGAGCTACTGGGAAAGGAGGCTTAGATTCTTTTACACAATTTATTAGCAACAGCTATACCTAAAAAAATGAATCTGATCTAGAAATTTAAGCAGAATAAGCTTTAATGGAATTATGCCCACCTTCCAAAGCAGGCTGGGTCAGTACTTCACAACCCAAAATTTCTCCCCCAAAGTCTAATTTCTGTGTGCTCAGAGAAACAGAAGCGGCTAGATAAAATGGTAGAAAGGCATTGATTCAGAATAATATGACAGTTGCCTTCTTAAAAAAAGGAAAAGACAAATGCAACTTTTTAAACTTGCTGTTGTCATAAAATGGAATTTTTTCTTAGCCAAGTATGGTATTTCAGAACACTGCTATTTAACTTCTAATCACATTCAAATAGGAACTTCATAATAAATATTTATGAAGACAGTAGCTCATGAGGTTTGAGATTATTTCTATTAAAAGCAACATAATAACTCTGTCACTTTTGGTTTCTGTATGAAATCTGGCAAGAAAATCCCTCAGGTATGACTGAAGATATTGTAAATTAAAAGAATAAGTCCAATCGCATTTGGTTATATAGGTTTTAAAATAATAATCAGGATTGTTTAGATTAAAACTATCCTTTGGTGAACTGAACATCTATTATGCTACTTTGTACCTTGTTTTCTTTTGCATAACCATGGAGGGTGATTGGAAATAGTGAAATAACCCTAAACCAGTGAAAGAGTGGATAGTTTCTGGAATGATTTGGTGTGAATCTGAGGGGCAACAGACTGAAGCGGGAACTGATCTGCAGTGTGGTCCGTAGGCTATTATGGATGTTGGTGGTTACAGGCAGTGTTGTCTCTCCTGTTCAGAGCTGACTGCATCTCCCATGCAGGCTTCTCCATTGTACCTGGGGGTACCAGTTCTTCAAGACATGATTTAGGACCTTCTGTAAGTTTTGGGGGCAATGGGTCAGTAATCTGAAGCTTATTTAGGATGTCAGTGTTGTGCCTGAATTGTTTCTTGAAGAACATTAAAAATTAAGGAACAAAAAATTCTTTAGTATGATCCTAAAATGTCTTGTGATAGAAATCCTTGGGCTTTGGTTAAAAATATCAGGCTGGCCAGATGGTACTTACAGAGGCATTTGTGGAGATAGATGTATGTTGACTAAAATCAGAAGTGGCACAGAGGAAGATGCTCTGCCAGCGGTGTTCCTCAGCCCTGTGGGGCAGAAGGCCAATGTGTGTGTCCACACTTGAGAGCTGCCAGTTCCTGTCCAGAACCCCCCTCCACCACGTACCCAGCCCTCCTGGAGCTGAGTGTGAGCTTAATGGAAATAAATCTAGCATGAGGGGATGGGGAGAATGAGCAGAGAGCTAGGAAAGGGGAAACTTCCCTCTCAACCATGCAGCAGGACAGTCCCTGTGTCAAATGTCCTTTTGTCCCAGAGCTCACCCACTCCTCACCCTTGTTGTCCACCCCCAGCCACCTCCTGCCAGTGCTTCACTTCAGTGTCCCTTCCTGCTCCCCATGGCCCTCGGGAACTAAGCCCGTGGCTTCTCTGCAACAGCTGGACAGGGTCCCAGGACCTTGCGGACATCCTTGCTCCTCCTCAGTGACACCCGGGGGGGCGAAAAGTCATAGGAGTTGAAGAGTCAGCATCTGCAGCGCTGAGCTGTTTGATTTCTTTTACAGCAGTGCTCATTCCCATGGCTTCAGTTTGTCCCACAGCCCAAAATAGCTGTAAGGCCACGCACATCGTGTATGTGGCAAGATGACACCTCACCCTGCCGGTACCCGGACCAAGAAGTTTTTCTGCAGAATGAGGATGCTGAGCGCATGGCCGCAAGCTGCAATAGGCTGTCTGTGCTCAGTAGGCACAGAGGTGATGTCGGTTTTGTGCTCCCAAACAAGGGTTTTTACCAAATTTTGTGTTAGGTCAAGAAGTGCGTGTGCAGGAGCCCCACGATATTGTTACTTTAATCAATGAAGTGTGACCGAGAAGTCCTCTGAAAGTCACCATCTTCTCCTTACAGAGGCTCTTGGCAACTGGTTAATTTTCATTATTCCAAATTTTAGAGCCTGTCGTCTGTTATCTATTTGCCCTTTGGATTGTGGATGAAAAAATCTGTGCTGTATACAAACTGCTGGACATGCAGTGCCTCATCTAAACACAGAAACCACAGTACTTTGAGTCTCTCAAAGCTGTTCACTTGCCCTTTGGAGGCATTTATTGCATCTTTTCATTTCTCTCTATTTCCTTCCTCTTACGGTTTGGATTCAAATATTTACTCTAATACAAATATTTAAAGAAATGTAGTTCTCCTGAAGTCTGGGAGCAGCAAAAATAAAAAATAAGGGAGAAGTCTGAAGTGAATGAAAGAACAAAAACTCATATGTTACAGCAAAGACATAATTACAACTGACTATTTTTTCTGTAGACAGTAATGTTTCACCTTATAAAAACCAAAAGACAGTTGCAAATTTCCTTGGTCCCTTCAAGATAAGAAGAAAAGAAAATTACAAACGCTTCACTGAAGAATAATAATGGACTTAGGCAGTTATCAGGAACATGTAATTAGAAATTATCAAGAAAACACACTTAGAGGGACAGGAGTTCAAGCAAGCTTCTTGCATGATAAAATGGTAGTGTTCTTAATTATAAGCTGCAGTATCAGTAAGTTGTTGACCAGAAATACTAGGAAAATCCACTGTGTTTATTATCCACTCTCCCATGACACATATAGCACATTATCTTCTAGCAACATACAATTAACACACCAGATTTTCTCAGGATCGATTATATTTATATCCCAGTGGAAGGGTGGGACAACATCTATGAGAAGAGCAGTCAGATGGTCAGATATAGGCCATATAGAAACTTGTTTTCCATTTTTTCCCTAGACTTATTCTTACCAAATTTCTATCTCCTTCCAATCCAGTTTTGTAAAGATTTCAGCACCATGCCACATGTTCAGTTCAGAGATCATGGGCAAAGGGTATCTGATTTTCATGATGAATCTGTTTTTTCTGTGCTCAGAGCACCTTCGGGGGAAGCCACCCAACCTGCCCACCCAGAGTGGAGAGGGGGCAGGTTTCTCGCAAGATTTTCCTTGCGTGCTCCCTGGCTGGAAGTAAATATGTCATAATGGGACCTCTGTGCTTGAGACTGGATCAATAAAATCATTTTATGCCTTGCAAAGGGATAATGCAACTGCTCACATCTAAGCAGTGGTGTCCCAGTAACTTTAATATTTCATCAGAAGGGAGTACTTGACTTCTAAGGCTGTTGTGAGGTAGGTCCAATTTCCTGAGCACCCATCGTTATGGAAACGCTAGCAAAGGCCAAAGTCAAAGTTGTATCTCTTCTGTCCTGCAGGTGCTAGAGGGTGCAAGGGAGGGGAGGCTTGGGATGGCTTTTCCCCTTTTTGGGGATGAGTGGGCAGTGAAGTGATTGCAAGGGCTAAGGTGCATCTTGCACTGCCTTTTTTCTCTGGCCAGGCTTGTGCAAAGACAGTTTTCAGCCTTCAAGAAGGACCATGCGTGATAATGCAGAGGAGTCAGGGCTCATTCGCTTGAGATCACAGATTAAAAGAAAGAAATTTAAAAAGAAAGCAGAGATGTTTTGGCTCAGATATTCTGAATCATTTCATTTAGCTTGAAAAGTTTGAACAAAGTGTTTTGCTATTTTGGCACCAGCTATTTTGGCACTTCCAATTCCATTAAGAAGTTTGATAATTTGACTTCTTGTCCAGATGCATGAAAAAACCCAGTCCAGATGCAGTTTCAAAACTGTCGTGGAAGAAGATCTGATTTTGACCGTCCCTACTGAATACAGCACTCAATGGAAAAAAATAAGGTGACATTTCTGTGCTACCCCAAGAGACTGCAATTCCTTTGCAACAGATCTCCATAGCAATATCCCCCAGTGTCTGAGGTCTGGACTTTCTGCTTGTTGAGCAGTCCAGAGTTTTCATACATGATCTTTTTCCCATCTTTCCCATGCCAAAAATGTACGCTAGGATCCTCCTCTCTGCGTCACACTTCTGTCTGCAGCTGGGATCATCCTAGTTGAGGTCCCATCGCCTTTGTACATGGGCAGAGGAATACTGGGCTCAGCAAAGTGTAACTGGTACTACATGGCATTGCCAGGTACTTGGTTTTCACTTGTGAAAATTCAAGGCAAAGTTTAACAGCTGGACAGCGATGAGCTATATTTAAGCCAGTGACCTACAAGGTGAAAGGCTCCGTAACCCATTACTAATTTCCTGAATCATCTAGTCCTCTCATCATGCAAGAAAGCTGTTGGAGTCAAAAGCCATTAACCAAATAGTGGAGTAACACAAGAACTGGATAAGTCATACAATATTTTTCTTCCAGTGTTTGTCTGTCTGGCAAAAGCTCCACATACATTTGGTTTCTGTGCTCTACCTTGGTTATCCAAACTTCCCGCATGCTAGACGTATCCTCCTTCTGGTTTGGCTGTGGCAGCTTTTATTGAGCTCTCTCTACCACCTTTATAGATTGTTACATAGCCAGATAAATGTAAATCCCTTTACTCTGATCACCAGCATCGCAAAGCCTCTCCCTCAGAAAGAATAACTTGATAGTTAAAAAATGACAAAGATGCACAACTTCATCACACAATCACGATTTACTGTTGCTGCAGAGCTGTGTGGGAAAAGCAGTCTGGTGCCCTGGAGTTCAAATCTACAGCAGTGCATTCAAGATGTCTGAGCTCTTGAGAGCATTTGCTAGTATAGTGAATTAAATTTAGAGCTGTGCAAATCCGGCTTTGGATTTAGATTTGTGAGATTCACCTTTGACCTGGCTTTGGATGGAGATTTGGATGCCTGTCTTGTACAAATATGGGGGCAGCATGCATTTTGTGCTACCTTTCAGCACACTGAAAGGGTATAATTTCTATGAGGAATACTTTACCTACTAGTTACCATTTTAGGCTATGGCATCTGCTTATGGCTATGTCCCCTCTTTTCTGTAAGATCAGGCTTGAAGGTGTCTGCGAGAAGAATAATTTCAATTGAATAGCCTTGATGCAAACAGCAAACTGGGAGAATACCATCAAACATTGATATGTTGTAGACAAAGATCTGAATAAGTGGATTAATGTATAGACTTCATGTAAACCATAATAGATAGTCAGCTGTTCAGACAGCAAGACAGACATGGCTCATCAGGGAAGGTTAGGTTTGCACTGTGATGGTTTTTGGGTTTTCCATTTCTTTCGTGAGGACAGGGGAAGGTAAAGCTGAGGAGAGAGGTTCTGGATGTCCAGAAAGATGCTGGAAAACACTGTGTCAGGAAAGACCGCCCTGGGATTTTTTAACAATTAAGAACTGAACCCAACCTTGAGACAAGACATGCCCTCCCAGACCAGATGAAACCAGGAGAACCTCTCTGTGTCCTATATGTGGCCAGCATGCTCCGGCTAGTCCTTTCTCCCCGTATTTAGCACCCAGACATGGGCATGGATGTCAAAAGCTGCATCTCTTTCCAAATCTGGTTTAAAAATACTCCACCATCTCAGCCGTCCAGACTTCCTGTGCTAATGGTTGCCATGACAGGAATTCTCTCTTTGATCCCTTTTTGGGGACACTCTTCCATCTGCAGCAGGGATTATAGTGGTCACAGCTTCCTGCTGAGCACTCTCTGTCTGCTAAAAGGAAAATGGAAAGAAAAATGGAAAGCCAGCCAAGGTCCTTGCTATATTCAATACAGGGTAACACTATAAACAGAAAAAAATAAAATAAATAAGATTAAATAATATAAAACAAAGTAAAGTAAAATAAAAGAAAAGAAAACAAAAATGCTAGAAGCTAATTCTGCCCTTGTAAAAAAGAGAATGGTAATAATGTATTTTTTTAGATTGTATCTGCATCACAGACTGTGAGCAATAAATTCATCTTGTTCAGTCTAAGAGGAATGAAGATGAATTAGCAGTCCCTGATCTTGATTTGAGGAGAAACCCCTTAGGGCAAAACCTAAAAAGGGTGTCCACTGACTGCAAATTTCTCAGACGTTAGGAGCTAAAAGGCACGTCCTGGAACAGACCAGAACCTGTCAGCTGCCAGCACCCATAACGCTTTGTGCCCACCCGGCTGCCCCACTGCCCTCCAGCCACAGGACAGGGGGTTCAGCATGGCATCAGTGCTCCCAGAGCAGGCAGGCATATCCCTTGCACCACCACTGTAGCCCTTTTTGGACTCATCTGCCACCGACTCAGTTTGTGTGGAGATCCTGAGCACCGGCAGGTCCCGGTGGTGGCTTTGCGGCTGTGCTGATCAGGAGCAGGCACTTGCAGCAGGTGAAGGGGACCAAACACTGTCCATGCCTTTGTCTGGTCAAACCCCACAGCCCCAGCACGTGGACCTCTCACCCCTCCTCATATAGTCTTTTCTTTATTGTTGCTTTGCCTACACATTGTGGCACTGTTGTTATATAATATTCTTTATATATTGTTATATTAAAACACTGTAATTATAGGCTTCAGGTCAGGCTGCAGTTAAACAAAAATCACTGCAGCAATTGCCAGGATCCCCAGTGGTGCTTTCCCATGCACTGTGACTCTGCAGACCACAATCTGCGTAACTTGGAGAAACACGGCAGGAGAAGGTGGTAATTAAGAGCCTGGTGATACAAATAGGCATTTTGGTAGCTTTGCCACAGTCAGAGAGCTCTGTGGATTTGCTTTAGCTGAAGATCTAGACCTGGTTCAGCCAGAAAACAAGACAGGAAAAGGGAAAAACAAAAAATGTGTGAAAAGACCCGCTCATTGAAATTATATCCCTCTCCACCTATGACATACAAAGGGACAATGCCAAATTTGGGACCAGGTTCCTTTCGCCTCTTTCTCCCTTTCCCAAAGCTGATGTGAGAGCGTGTCCCCCAGCCCCAGGCAGGAAAGCAGAGCTGGAAAGGATATGGAAAGCAGTCAGTGGTCTGGTCCAAACGGAAAATTGGAAGAGATGCAAGCACTCGCTGTGATTCCCAGGCATTATACACTCACAGGGCCACACGTACAGCTGTAGGTAGGAAGATCGCTTTTGGCATGCTGAAGGCTGCCAATATCTGTCTAAGCTCCCTAATTCTACTAAAAGCTCTGCTGCTTTCGAGCCTGCTTCTTCGATGTTGCTGCTCCCTTCCCTTGTTTTTTTTCTGCCCTTCTTGTTCATGTAAATATCCTACCAAGGGAGGAGGAAAAGGCTCGCAGAAGGTGGTAACTGCATCTCCTTCCTCTGTGGACTTAGGACTTCCTTCTGTCTTTCTCTTCCACCAGCCACATGTTTCCATGAGGGTTTGCATACCCAGGGCTGTCTTTGCTTCCAAGCTTAGCGGTATAAAAGAAAGTTCACAAGGAAATCTCCTAGTCAGAGCTTGCTGGGAAGAGAACTCAAAGCAGAGGATGATGTAGTGCATATAAAAATTGTGGAACTGAATAAAGAATCAAGAATGAATTTTGGATATCTCAATCACCAGCTAAAATGCCAAAAGCAATATGAAATAAAGCAACAACTGTGAAAATGAGAGGAAGCAAAGTACATTTTCCTTTCTTCCTGACTTGTTAATTTTTGGACAGTGACAGTCTATTAATTTTCTGTGTGTTTTGGCATCAGAAACCTTAGGAACACACAGAGACATATATTCTGCTGAATCTTAAAGCTTAGTTTTAATGTTAAAAAGTCAAGGGCTTTCACATCAACAGCTCTTTGTACACACTGTAAAAATATAGATATTTTAAAATGCCCTTGAAGCTCAAGCTATTACCATCCCCATCTGGATTCCCCACAGTGAGGCAGAAATGCAAGCACTTATCATCACACATCCATGCCTGTCGAATCATCTTGCCAGAGGGAGCTTCTGGGGAGCACTATGGATTCACACAAGACAGGGCAGACACAGTGGCTCTGTTGGGTTTTGCACTGACACTCAGCCACCCCTTCCCTTTACCAAGGGCCACACGTTCTGTTTTTCTGGCATGTTACAGCCAAAGCTTAAACAAGTTCCCTGAGAGCTCCCTCTTTACTCCCTGAGGTTTGAATCGGGGGCTTGACCTTGCTCGAGATGGGCTGGTGGCTTCCCCAGAGCTCCTTTTCTTCTGCTTTGCTTTAGCTCAGGCACCCTACAGGCTCTCAGGCTTTCCCTCTGCCTCCCCCTCTGCATTCATCTCTTGGCTCCCTGAGAGGGCGTAAGTCCTTATGTCTGTGCTCTTTTGTTTCTTCATTTGCTCTGTTGATCTGTACACGATTTCTCTTTGTTTGCTGAAGCGTTTTCTGCTCTCCCCTCAAAGCCTGCCTGCTGAGCTGATGCCACCACTCGTGGAGCTCGGCCACCTGACTCCCTCCATTCCCGTGTGATGCAGAAAATGGCAAGCCCAACGCCAGAGCGGGGTAGCCATGGACTGGCCGCTGTCTGCTGCTGCGGCTCTTGCAAGGCTTGGAGAGCGGCTCTTCCCACGGCCAGGGCGTGCTGTCTGCGCTGCACCTGGGGCTGGGAATGGTGTTGCCCAACACGCCAGCCCCAGGCACAGCTCACCATGCCTTAGTTAGCAGGCTTGCGTAACCGTCCCTTAAGCGCCATGGAGGGCACGCTGTACCTCTGCTGAGCAGAGGAGAAAGCCAGCATGGCTCAGGATAGCAGAGTGCTGGGGATTGGGGCAGCCAGAGGAGCCACGTGTTGACTGTCTGTAGGAAATGAGGACTTGCAGAGGTGACGGGAGGAAACCTTTGCCTCTTCCAGAGAGCTGTCTTTGCCCTGGATACTGCGTGGAGAAGGTAATGTAACCCATAGTTGTGCTGCAGAAATACCCAAAGACCTCACTCAAGTTCAGACTTGAGTCTGATCAGACTTCAGATCCTTGTCATGGCTCACTAGCGATCTGAGGACAGCGATGAATAGGCCTGCAGTCAAACACACCTTTCACAGACCTACCTTTGTTTGCTGTTTTGCTTGGTAGTCTGACATGTCTTCCTGGCTACACTTAGACATGTTTGTAAAGGCTGATTGCTTTTAGATCCTATCATCTGGGCTTGATATGGAATAAGATTGCCTCTTAACCTCGCAGAGCAACCTGGGGAGGATCTTTTGTGCATAGGGACCACTGTGAAAGAAGAGGCAGAGATCAGAGCTTCTTTGGGAAAACAAAGGTCCCTTGTATTATATTCTTCAAGTTTTGAAAGAAATGAATTTATTCCAAATCACCACAGAAAGAGAAATTCACAAGAATGAGCAGAACTAGAAGCCTCATGTTTTTTTCCACTCAATACCCCAAAATAAAGCAGGTGCCTTCTCATTCACCCGTACCTAGCTGCAAGGCAGTCATCGATGTCTGTCAGGCAGCACAGGTGGGATGTCGCTGTGAGCAGAGGTGGGCACCTCCAGGAAGAGCTTCCCTCCCCCTGAGGCAGGTGGGACCCTCCACTCAGACTGCATGGCTGCCTTTTCGAGGGCTGAAGTCCCACGCCCCAGAGCCCCTCACAGAGGGCTTCTGGAGGGAGGCACAGCCTCCTCCATCTGCCATTACTGCAGGCTGTTTGCACAGAAGTCAGCTTTTGCTTCAGCAAGCAAAGGCAGGAAAACAGCTGTCAAAGTAGAAATATAGTCAAGAGTAAATACAAGTAATTTCCAGTTTGGGCAGTGCTGTGTTTACCTATTTTTTGTGTATGTGGAGCAGGTGAGTTTAATGCTTTCTTTATCACCTAAAAAAACTCTGTTCAAAAAGTTGCTTCCAACCTCCTAAGTCTCATAAAAAGATTTGTTTCATGCTCATTTTCTGGCCTGTTTTATTACCTGATTTCTACAGAGACATTTTATAGCCGTAGTCAATCAGATATCCTATTGCCTATTTCCCTATATAAAATCCCACATACAAAACCACCTTAACAGGAGCTGGACTGTAGTATGTGCTTATTTACTAGAAAGCCAGTCTTTGAAAAATGTAGTCATGACTTCCAGCTACTGCAAAACGTGTCTCCAGCTCTGCTAGTTAGTAAGTCTGCCTGTTCAACCCATGAAGCTGAAGGTGCTTCAGGAACCGTCAGACCTGTTCAGTAAACTGTGCTGATCTTTTCATCTTCTCGATTTCCTGAGTCATCCCAGCTCTGGACCTCAGCTGCCATATGGAATCCCGCTTTGTAATACAATCTGAAACACACTTTCAGCTCATAAATGTGTTTGTGTTTAGAACTACAAAGGACGCTTCCTGGCTGTCCAGTAGGGCTTTTTCTAAAATATATATATATATTTATGAATTAAAATGTCAAACCTCTTGGCATGTTATTGTATTCATACAGCTTGATTCTCATGCGATTTCTTATGAATAATAATGAAAGTGCTGCTTTAAATAGAAAACGGATCCTGATCCTCAGTTACAAATTGCTTTTAATCTCTTATTTTCTAGATAGTGCTTTGCTGAATATATTTTCCTGCTACTTTTAAGAGAAATTTAAAAATCTTTAAAATGTGTGCTACTGCATCACACTGTGAGTTAAAAAAAAAGCAGCTGGCAAGTAATGTCTCATTCTCAACATTGTTTTTGTACAAGATTTTTTTTTTCTTAGACTCCACCTTTTTTTGCATCTTCTAGCAACACTGAAATGCTGTTTTTCATTAGTTAACTATAGATGCTTGCATATTGGTTCCTTCAGAGTGGGGCGGGAGACCACATCTGCGGTGCTTGCATATCTCGGTGACTTTGTAGCTTGGACTTAAGTGAATAATTTGAAAATTGCACATACATGAGGCTGACTTACATTGTTTCTTTTTCAAAAACATTTCAGGACTTTCTATGTTTCAGCTCTGAAAGGTTCAATTTATTTTCTCTATTCTGTTGTACACGTCAGAGGTCATGAAAAATGGAGAAGGGAAAACTCAGTGCAGGCTGAGCTAGCTCGTACCGTACATAGGACAAAGCAAGCTCTTAAAATCTTGACTTGTAATAGTGCAAGGAGGCCAAAGGGGTGTTTCTGCTGCCCCCTCAGTCCAGCTTTGGTCATAGCTTGCTGGGGCTGAGGCAATAGTGCAGCACGACACAGGACTGGGTGCTGATGCCACCTCTCAGGAGCATCCAGCCAGCCTTGGAACCTGCCTGCATGGCGGCAGAGACATGTGCCAAGGACTTTCAGCCCTTGTCTGCCATAAAAACAGACCCAGAACAGACCCAGAACGGTCAGGCAGCAGGGAGTACTGCGGAACTGGGGAGCCACACAGAGAAATCCCTGAGCACCAGAAATGCTGTCCCATGCCCAGCCTCACTGCCCCTGGCTGAGGACGATGCGCGGGCTGGAGCCAAGGAGGCAGAGATGTGCCCAGCAGCAATTTCCCCAGCTTTTGAGGAGCACCCATTTCTTTCCCAGCTGGCTGCATCAAGTAGTTCAGAAACTTGCTTCTCCTCCTCTGAGACAATGCCAGCACCTTGCTTCTGTCTGTCACCTCTGAGGGACTGGCCAGGTTGCTGTGGGGACCAAATGGGGCTCCCGTTGCTGTCTGTCGGTCTGGAGGATTTCCAGAAATTCAGAGGGGCCGTGCTGTGGGCAGAGTGGGCATGCAAGGAGCTGGGGTCTCCCGCCACCAGGGACCAGGAGCAGGCACCTGTGTGGGAGTGAAAGGGGTGCTGCCCTGGAGGGGTCTTTCTGACCCCATCCTGCCCCAGTGCCTGTGGCTCACCGCAGCTGTGGGTGCCACGGCACATCACGGAGGTACTGGGCTTCTGCAGTGCAGATGTGGTGCTGCATCGCCTTGGACCCACAAAGCGTGGAAGGACATCAAAAGAGCATATGCCTCAGCAACGGCCCTTTCCAGCAGCCGGCTGTCCCGCCTGCTCAGAGCCATATGCGCACCCAGCCCCTCAGGCCCTTCTGGAAAGGAGCTTTATTTAAACTGGGGCAGGCTGGGCACAAAGGTGCAGCCTGCTCTCCTGACACGCCACTCGGCTCTGCCTTGCTACCTGCGCCCTTGCACCTGATGAATTGTTAGAGCATCAGCAGGGGATGCAGCAGTACAAGTCGGGGGGTGGGGGGTGGGCTCGTTTGCACCTTGGAGTCAGCACAGAGGAAGGGAGCTGAGGTGGTCAGAGGTGAGGACTGTTTTGCACGTAAAGAGAAGTTAAATGAAGGGCTTTTCAACCTGGAAAAGAAGCAGCACAGAGGCGGTGTGGCAGAGGCCTCCGAAATAGCAGAGAAGGAGAATAGGGATCACTTAATTCATTGTGGCTCATAGCACAAGTACTAAGAGGCACAAAGGAAGAACAAAAATCCTGGAGCAAATCCCCTTTCAGCCAGCACAGAGTCAAACCCTGGAACTCATTGTCAGGGGATAATCTGTCAAAAAGCATAAACAGAGTGGAAGAATGTTAGACAAAGGAGACATCAAGCAGAGACCATGCAATGTTAATCTCGGGAGGTCTTTAAGCTCTCAGATACTAGGGATAGGTACTCCATCATTTATACTTTTATAAGCATCCAGTACTGTTAGAAACAGAGCAGTGGACTAAATAGATCTGTGGACTGATTCAGTACAGCTGTTTTGCTGGCATATTCACAGAACAGTTGTAAGATTATTTAATATTTGTTGTAAATTATTTTATATTTCCAAATGATGTTTTTGCAAATGTGTATAAAGGAACTAATTTACTACCATAAAATATAAGCCACGATCATGTGTTTGCAATCATTGTGAAGTTAATGAGGAAGAAGTCTATTCCTCATTATAAGTGTATCAGGATGAGGAGAGAAGAAAACAAACAAAAATGCAAAAGGGTCTAATTCCCAAGGAAGCAGCAAATCAAAGCACGTTTTTCTATTCCTGATGAACAAGTAATGCTGTTTAAACGCAGTTAGGATAACAATGCCCAAAATGTCATGGAGTAGGAAATAATCAGTTTTATTTCAGATTATTTCTTGTTCCTAAACTGTAGCTTTGAAGCTCCAAAACCCGGGAAGACGGGAAGCAGATATAAGGATACCCTGGTCAGTTGGTGACAAGTGACGCAGTTTCTGAGGGTTTGTCACACTGAAGGAATGGAAACCATCCTGGAGAGTTTTGTGAGGCACAGAGTTTTGAACAGGGGGAAAAGATCTACAATTCTGTTAAACTGAGTGATGCCCCGCACGCTCGCAGCAGACATTAATTCCTGTGAGCTGAAACTGAAACAGTTACAGGGGCTTAGTTTACAGGTGGCATTTTTAGGCTCAGTTTCTGCTTTCATTAGTTTTCTTATTTTGTGCTCTTTAATAAAGTGATGCACCACTGTGGATTATTCGCTAGTGGTAAATGAATCTGAAGCCACACAGGAGGTGGGGAACAGTAGTCAACTGGGTAGTGCGTTAGATAGCTCCAACTGCTAGGTAATGGTCATGTTAGGTAAGGGCACTGAATAAATTTACCTAGCATGAAATGGCCCTGATCTGTGTAGCAGGGTTAGCATCACAAATCTGATGGTTACACAACTCTAATCAGGCAGGCACTTGGCAGAAAAATGTTCCTCTGAAAAATGCACTCTACTCAGCTACATGGTGTTGTACGAAACCTTTGGGTTCTGAGAAAATATGGGTGCTTTGAGATGACATGGAGTGAAGCATGGCCACTTGTGAGACAACAATCTGAGGTCCGTGATCTCCATATTTGTTCTCTGTACTCCTGGTCATAGCATCCCCACTGGCCGGGCTGCCTGCTGGAGGACACAGCTGCAGCCCAGCTCTGGCCGAGTCCCACCGGACCAAACCTTGGGCTGAGGCAAGTTGAACACTGGCTTCAATTTTTGCCCTGTGTTTGCTTGGTAGTCTTGGGGCAGCTTTTGGGGCAGCTTCCCCAGGAGAGCTGCGGGCCAGCATCCTGCAAAGGAAAAGGGCAGGATTTTGAAGAAGGGAGATGGGCACGGTGCCCCAGCCAGACCTGCCCAGCGTGCTGCTGGCGCCAGGCCCTCTCCTGCCACCACTCAGCCTGCGAGGGCTAATTGTTGTCAGAAACATCCCTTGAATTACACCTGCCAGGGTAACTTCCATGGCCAGATGTGGTGACATTGGAAGACAGGCCCCTTGTGTCCTGGAGCAGCCACAGAGCAGTTTCCTCAGGGAGGGGCAGCTTCTCCAAACCCGATTCCTGCTCTGTGCACGGCATTAAAGCAACTGCATGGAAGAGGCTGGGGAA
>NW_008794581.1:792932-794331 GCF_000699145.1 Aptenodytes forsteri
CTGTGAATGTAACCGCCTGTTTCCTTGCCACCACTGAAGGACTCCCATTAATCCAGGTTTTAAGGAGCAAAACGTGTTTTTGTGACTTGTGCCTGGGCTTGACCTTGCTTTGAAGCACTTTCACATGTCACCCATATTGACTTTTCTGTGTCAGAGGCAGGGCTTGAGCACACAGTGCATCTGCACTGAAGCTGCTCAGAAACTATTTTGCCTGGGAAAAAAAATCAGCAGAAGCAATTTTTCATTGTCAGATTTCTGAGCAAAATATCTGACACTTGAATGTTTTGTCTGAGGACCAAAACCTTTTTGGCTTTGGGATGTCCATTTGAACGGAAGTTAAGTAGATGCCTTGGGGGAAGTGGACACTTCCTGTGAACCACTGCTTTCATGAAATGTGGCTTCATACTGAAACTTGCTTAGCCATAACATTTATTGACCAAGGGTCCTGGAGTATATAGTTTAGAGGTGAGTTTCAGAGATGGCATACAGGTCCAAACAGTTTGACCAGCACATGACTCAAAGGAGCAGCAATCTCCCAGCAGTGAACTGAACTCTAATATTACTACAGACAGGGAGTCCAAACTAAGCCACAGCTATAAGCCTTGGGAACAATATCTATTTTTCAACTTTAAATCATCTCCTGTAAAGCAAAGGGTTGCATTTTTTTGTGCAAGAAGTGGTAAATCCCTAGTTTTAGTTCATTAATTAAGGAAAAAATCTGTACTTCAGGACAGTGGAAACTATCTGCAAGCACTATATCCTCCTTGTCCATGACAAATAAAATTACCTCATTGATTGGAATAATACCCCCTGTAGCTCACCACTCTGACACACTACATTTGCAAAGGAAGTTGGAGGGAGGAATAGAAGGGGCACTCTTCTGTGCATTACTCACAAAATAAATCTATCTGTACAGACAGCTCGCCACTATAGGTTGTCACTCTTTTTAGACTTGTAAAGAATCACAGTTTGAGTACATTTTATTATCTCCATCGAGATCCTCGAGCTTGGCTTTCAAACAGTGGGAAAATATTAGGCTTTTTGAGTTCAGCTCCCCACCTTTGCTTCCTCACTGGGGCTTAGATGCCCTACTGAGTAATTTTAAGCTCCTTTTACTTGAAAAAAAACCCATAGAATCATAGAATATCTCAAGTTGGAAGGGACCCATAAAGATCATGGAGTCCAACTCCCTGCTTCTCACAGGACTACCCAAAACTAAAACGCATGACTAAGAGCTTGAACTCTGACAAGCTTGGTGCCATGACCACTTCCCTGGGGAGCCTGTCCCAGTGACCGACCACCCTCTCTGTGAAGAACCTTTTCCTAATGCCCAGCCTGAACTGCCCCTGACACAGCTTCATTCCATGTCCTCGTGTCCTATCGCTGGTCACCAGAGAGA
>NW_008794581.1:795006-804186 GCF_000699145.1 Aptenodytes forsteri
GTATTATGGACTTGTCTAGCTGTGTGCTGGACATTCTGTCCAGCAGGACACTGTGAGAGACAGTATCAAAGCTTTGCTAAAATCCAAACCCACCACACCTGCTGGCTTCCCTTGGTCACCTAGATGGCTGACCTTGTCATAAAAGGAAATGAAGTTAGTTAAGCAGGACTTTCCCCTCGTGAACCTGTGCTGGCTATGACCAATGACTGCATTGTCTCTCAAGTGTTTTTCAGTAACTCCCAGAATAACCTTCTCCATAATTCTACCAGGCACTGAAGTGAGACTGACAGGCCTGTGATTACCAGGGTCTTCCTTCTTACCCTTCTTGAAAATTGGGACAACATTTGCCAGCTTCCAGTCGACTGGGACCTCTCCAGACTCCCAAGACTGTTGAAAAATAATGGAGAGAGGTCCCATGATAACATTGGCCAGCTCTTTCAGTACCCTGGGATGAATCCCATCAGGGCCCATAGATTTATGCACATCCAGCTGGAGCAGCAAGTTCTTGAACACTTCAGAGTCGGCTGGAAGTTTATCAACCCCCCATTCATGGTCTTCCAACACAAGGCTCCAGGGATTCCAGGGCCCATCATCGATGTTGAAGACAGAGGCAAAGAAGGCATTAAACATCTCTGCTTTGTCTACGTCCCTATTTGTGAGGTGACTGACCTCATCAAGTAGTGGAACAATGTTATCTTTGATTCTCTTTTTGCTATTAACGTATTAAAAAAGCCCTTTTTGTTGTCCTTCACAGTGCTGGCCATCTTTAACTCTAATCAAGCTTTGGCCTCATGAATTTTCTCCTTACAGTGGCAAACAGCATCTCTGTAGTCCTCCCATGTTGCCTGTCCCTGCTTCCAATGTCCATACACCTTCCTTTTCTGCCTAAGTTCTAGAAGAAGATCCCTGCTCAGCCTAGCCAGCCTTCCGCCCCACGTGCTTGACACTTTGGAATTGACTGCTCCTGTGCTCTTAAGAGATGGCTCTTAAAAAGTGACCAGCATTCGTGGACCCCAATACCTTAAAAAGCAGATTCCCAGCAGACCTGCCTAACCAGCTCCTTCAGCAGCCTGAAGTCTGCTCTCCCCATATCCAGGGTCGAAGTTTTGCTGGCAGTTTTTCTTGTATCGCCAATGATTTGAAACTCAACTACTTTGTGGTCACTGTGACCAAGACAGCCACCAATCCCCACTTCACCCACGAGTCCCTCTCTGTTTACAAACAACAAATCTGGGAGGGCACCTTTCCTAGTTGACTCCCTTAGTACCTGCACCAAGAAGTAATCTTCAACATGCTTAAGAAATTTCCTGGACTTCTTTGTGTCCGCTGTATGATATTCCCAGTTATGCCTGGGAAGTTAAAAGCATTGATAAAGACTGTTGTGGTTTAACCTCAGCCGGCAACTAAGCCCCACACAGCCGCTCGCTCACCCCCCCCCAGTGGGATGGGGGAGAGAATCAGAAGGGTAAAAGTGAGAAAACTCGTGGGTTGAGATAAAGACAGTTTAATAGGGAAAGCAAAAGCCCCGCACACAAGCAAAGCAAAACAAGGAATTCATTCACTACTTCCCATGGGCAGGCAGGTGTTCAGCCATCTCCAGGAAAGCAGGGCTCCATCACGCGTAATGGTTACTTGGGAAGACAAACGCCATCACTCCAAACGTCCCCCCCTTCCTTCTTCTTCCCCCAGCTTTATATGCTGAGCATGACGTCACATGGTATGGAATGTCCCTGTGGTCAGTTGGGGTCAGCTGTCCTGGCTGTGTCCCCCTTCCAGCTCCCCGTGCACCTGCAGCCTTCTCAGTCAGTAGGGCATGGGAAGCTGAAAAGTCCTTGACTAGTGTAAGCACTACCTAGCAACAACTAAAACATTGGTGTATTATCAACTTTGTTCTAGTCCTAAATCCAAACCACAGCACTGTACCAGCTACTAGGAAGGAAATTAACTCTATCCCTGCTGAAACCAGGACAAAGACAAGGGCAGTTGATCTAGAGATATCCCTTAATTCCTAGTAGAATAATTCATTGGTGTCATCATCCTGGCTGTGTGGTCGATAGTAGACTCCCACAACATCTGCTTTATTTGCTTTCCCCTTCATCGATATGCAAAGGCTCTCAACCATGTCATCGCCAACTGTAAGCGCCTAACAATCCAACCCCTCCTTTACATACAACGTCACCCCCTCTGCCTTGTCTGCCCTGGCTATCCCTCCTGAAGAGCCTATAACCATTCATCATGGCACCCCAGTCACAGGACTAATCCCATGAGGTTTCACTTACGCCAATGATGTCATAGCTCTGGGACTGGGCCAAAGTTTCTAGCTCCTTTTGTTTATTCCTCATGCTGCGCACATTAGTATAAAGACATTTTTCAAATGTGCTCCAGTGTACTCAGCACATCATGGAGCAGAACGAAAGACCTTGCTAGCACACCGTCCCTCAAACATTGGCCTGCCTCCCCCAGGCTTATCTCTAGCGAGCCTGGTTTTATCCCTTCCCCCCTTCAAATCTACTTTAAATCTCTTCCAATGAGCCCTGCTAACTCCTGCACAAAGATCCTTTTCCCACTTTGAGACAGGTGTACCCCATCTGTCACCAGCAGGCCTGGTGTCATGTAGACCGACCCATGATCAAAAAACCCAAATTCTGCCAGTGACACCAGTCTTGGAGCCAGGTATTGATATGCTGGGTCTTCCTGTTTCTTCCCTCATCATTCCCTGCAACTGGAAGGGTAGAGGAGAACACTACTTGTGCTCCTGATCCCTTAAGCAGTTGTCCCAAGGCTCTGAAGTCTCTCTTGATTGCCCTTGGACTTCTTATTGCAACTTCATCGCTGCCTACATGAAAAATCATAATGGGTAGTAAACTGAGGGCCGTACCAGGGTAGGAAGTTTTCTCTTCACATCTTTAACCCAGGCCTCAGGGAGGCAGCAGACTTCCCTAAGAAGTGGGTCCAGTTTGCATATCAGGTCTTCTGTTCCCCTCAGATGAGAGTCTCCTATGACAATGACCCATCTTTTTTAATTTATGGAAGTGCTTTTGACGCAGGGCATAGGCTGACTTAACCTTGGCGACACCTCCAACCTAGATGAACCATTGTCCTCATCATTCTTCAGTTCCACTTGCAGAGCCTCATACCTATTATGCAGGGTAGGAAGTTTTCTCTTCACATCTTTAACCCAGGCCTCAGGGAGGCAGCAGACTTCCCTAAGAAGTGGGTCCAGTTTGCATATCAGGTCTTCTGTTCCCCTCAGATGAGAGTCTCCTATGACAATGACCCATCTTTTTTAATTTATGGAAGTGCTTTTGACGCAGGGCATAGGCTGACTTAACCTTGGCGACACCTCCAACCTAGATGAACCATTGTCCTCATCATTCTTCAGTTCCACTTGCAGAGCCTCATACCTATTATGCAAGGGCACCTGGGAAGGTAGGGTAGCCGTGGAGGATATGTGCCTGCTGCCCTGGGCAGGAACGTGTCAGCATTTCCCCCTATCCTTTAAGTCACCGTGTTCTGCTGGGTGGAGAGAGGATAGGGAATCCTCTGTATCAACCAAACTACCAGAGATCTCCCACAGTGCATCCACTCATTGTGCCCAAATGATCACTTGATTTTAAAGCTCTTTGATTCCCTGTGTCCCATCCATTTAGCCGTAAGCAAGGAAATAATTTTAAGTTTTTATATAAATTACTGCTGTGCTAAGATGTAAAAAAACATTTTCAGCTGAAGTTTGCAAAATGTGTAGGGTATGCTCTTGAGACAATATATCCCCTGGAGAAACAGCGTATCTGTTCTTTAAAAGATGTCTCTAGATGCTGCAGAGCCAAAGGAGAGACCCAAGTATTCTTAGAACTAGACGATAAACCCACAAGTTGTGGGGGCTGTGACGGCTCCTCCTCCCTTGACAGCAGAGCAACCTGGAGAAAGCTCCTTTCTCTGCAAATATAAGATTAATTCATTTGAAATAAGCTAATGAATAGAAAACTGTGAACTTCACAAGATGCTGTCAAAGACACATAGACTTTGCCATGGGGATTTCAAGGGAATATTGGTTGGTTTAGCCTCCACTCCAGAGGGCTGGGTTTTATCCTCCGTTATTGTGGGCATTCTTCTCTACAGAGAAATACAAGTCAATCCAGAGACATAAAAAGCTTTGCCTTTTATTCCCAACCTCAGCTTTGACTGCAGCAAGGGACTAGAGAGGCAGAAAACAGCAGCAACAGCAACTGAATAAACTGATTCGGATTGGCAAAGCGCTGTTGTGGGTACATCTGTGCATGTCTCTGCGTGCAGATACGGATTCATGTCATTGGGCAGCACCTGACCAGGTGCTCTAGTTCAAACAGGACAAACCCATTAGTTAATCTGTTGGGTTTTTTCAATTTTCATCAGGAATCAGTGCTCTCCTGTACCATGATCACAACTGGAAGCCACCAATAAAAAGCAACTTGTTGCTTGCTGCTCTGTACCTGTTATTTGTCTGTGGTTTATACAGGCATGGTTGCCACAGAAGCAAAATGAGGTGTTTCCACTTTCAAAATTTATTCAATGTTCATTTTCTGTGTGCTTTTTTCCTCCACCATTGTTGCTCCTTTAAAGGTCCCACCTCTCCCACTGCTTTCCTTTTTCAGGTTCCCTTGAGATGGGATGGGACCCCCCACACACACCTTGGGATGGGTTTTTTCCTCTTTCTCCCACTGTCCCCTGCACTGGTCATCTCCTTTCCTACATAAAGATGGCAGAAGTACACAGCAATGACTATGTTGTTATTTACAGGGGGAAATGTTGATAAGGGACACTTGTACCAAACTCTGTGCTCTTCATACAAACATAAGAGTCTTGTTCTTCTCAGCAGCTGAATACTTCGAGGTCACTGGTTATTTGGGGGGTCAATAAAGAAATAGGTTTTTTATTTTTTCTCCAAATGCAGAGTTTGAGCAGTCTTAGCAAGTCCCACAACGTCTACAAAGTACCACCTTAGCCGAAAAGGGATAAGTGGATAGCAGCGCTACCACAGCTGAGATCAGCAGAAGGACTGGGACTGGGTGAGCTGGGTTTTCAGATCTTTCCTCTACTGTTTTGGTTGAGTTTTATGGAGCCTAGCTCAAAATGGCAGAAGATTACAAATAGTCTGAATAGCCAGAACTTCAGACTACTAAAAATCCCAAACTTTCAAGGACACCAGAAAAGTGGGAATAGGGATTGGTGGTGCAAAAATGGGGAGGGAAGGTGACTCAAGTGCTGAGACCATTTTTTTTGGTGAGTGAACAGCTCTGCTGCATTTTAGCTCTGGTATGGGCATTGCTGTCAGCATTTTATTTTCTTAAACCCAGAAGAAATGAAGGAAACATCAGCAGAATGCATTTACCTTTCTTTTTTTTTTTTTTTCCTGTGCTCTATGCCTTCCTCATACATGCTGAACTACTTTTCCATTGTTATCCTTCCCCCCGAACAGAAAGATTCAAGTATGTGAGTCTCGGGGCCAGTCTCCCAGCAAGGCACCGAAACAGGCTGACAAACTTCTGTGGAGTATCCCCAAGCCAACCACACACTGGCTTTGGCTCTCTGGAGCCTGCAGCCATAAACAAATTGTTGCAGAGAACCTTTGTTACATTGCATTTGATTTATGTTTCCAGTTAGAGTAGATTTTTTTAGCTCATTTCCCAGCTCTGCTTTATGGCTGTTTACATTCCATCTCTGTTTCCCAGTTGCATTTAATAAGCAGGTTACTTTTTAAGGGTGTCTTTTTCTTTTGTGGAGTCTGGCTCAGATTCCAAGATGAGGGACAAAATGGATACTTATAGGGTTCCTCAACCCTTTACTTTTAGGGTGTGAAGAGAGCTTGGCCCCGCATGTTTGGCTGCACTTAAGCAGACTTCTCTTTTAACAGCTCCAAAGAAATCTCTTTGTGCTGGACATTTCTATTGTTTCTTCAAAAGGTCGTATGTACTCCATTCACCCCAGCGTTCCCATAAAATGCCTCATGGTATATTTCACAATAACCAAGTAATAATCAGTATCATGATTGTGACTTTTGATAATGAACAGAATTCTTCACATATACACACACTATTAGCCCAAGCAGCTATATAATTATCATCTGACTTGTTGAGTCAAAGAACTGGTCTTTCAGGAATCCTCTACTGCTAAAGCAGCAGCCAAGCCTCACCCTTCTCACGGCCAAGTATTTCTTAAGGAATTTTCTAGGCCAACCTCTACATAGGTAGGTAGCAGGGGACAGACCTATGTCAAGGACATCTCCTGGTATAGGTGCTTCATAAATTTCCCACTGCACATTTTCTATACTTCTTGTGAGTCCCATTCTGTAAATTGCCTATGATGTTAGATATGAAAAAAAGAAAGGAGGTCATCACTAGGGATAAATGTAGTGTTAAAGATTCATGTAGAGATGCTTTAGGCTGCAGATAACACAAGATTACTGTCTCAAACTACTCTATAAAAGATTACTGCACAGTAGTCGCTAATAAACCATTCTCCAGATCCATCAGAAAGAGCACAGGAAGTGAAAGGCTTAAACTGCAGCAAAGGAGGTTTATGTTGAGAGCAGTACCTTCTTTTCTCTACCTGTAAGGAGAGGGAAGCAGGGCACTGCATTGCCTAGGAAGGTCATGAGGTCCTATCTGTAAGAACTTTCCAAGAACAGGTTAGACAAGCATCTGTCAGAAATGATGCAAGTGTAATTGCTTCTGCCTATTGGGCTGGGGGAAAGGACTAAATGACCTCTCGAGACCCATTCCAGTCCCCCTGTGTCTCTGTGTGTGCAGTTCTGCCATTTAAAGAACTGCTTCACCCTGGAGTGAAACGGGATTCACTTGTTGAAAGCATCTCAATGTGTGAACAAAACTGTACCAGTTTTGGCACAGAAATCAGTTCTGATCTTATTAGATCATTTCAAGTGGTGCAGAAGCAGAAGAAATCTGACTTGCAGTTGTATGCAGAAACAGGAAACTCTAATAATAACAATTCTGCATTCGGTCAGCTTGTGTGTTTGCTTATCTGTATGTCCTCCTCCATGCATGTTTGAAGAGAAGAAGGACCATTGGCAATGTGTGAGAATCCCTAAGTAACCAGTATGCTCAGTACTTCCGTGAAGCCATGTCACTTCTCCATCGACTGTCCTAACACGCTCACCTCTTGGTCTCTCTGCCAGTTTGTGCTGCTCTGTAGTTTTTCTGGGAGGGAAGCTCACCCCAGGGAAAGCCCTTCCTACTCTCGTCGGGCTCTCTCTGGCTGCCCTGCTTTACACCTTTTGCTTAGGTTGGTGAGATGAAAGCTGTGTGTCTATGTCCAGCTTAGTTTAAGGAGGGATGAATATTCAGTACATTTGTCACAATCAAATCTGCATCTTGCAGATGCAAATCTTGCATCTTTGACTGCTGTTAAGTGTAGTCTACTGGTTAGCATGGTAACAGCTTACGACATTTAGACAACATATGTCCTTTTTATTCTCAGTTACAATGTCTGAGGCTTTCAAAGGAGATCATGGAGAAGGAGTGGTGGGTGATGATAGGAAAGTCAGAAGTGAAACATTGGGATACACCAGTTTCTTTGAGGACTGCAGCTGTAGCTTGTCTATCTGCTGTTTATGAGACTGGAGTAATTCACTGCTACCTGTTTCATGACCTGCATTGCAGGGAAATTCCACCTGCTCCCTCATTTGAGTCTGAATCCTCTCCAGGACCACACACTAGTGAAAAGGAGCCTCCATTTGTTCCTGCAAAGACTCCACGGCTGGAAATCTCACAGATGTGCTTTGCTTGCTCTGGCTACTCATTAGCAGCCACAGGCTACAACTCACTTTTTATCTTTCAGGTTTGAACACAGTTCACCAAGGTGCAGAATATGAGACAAGACACATAATGAAAATCATATGGCACTTCCCTGTGATCTGGATTGGCTAATCTTACTTCAGGCTGTGAGCAGGATCAGTTCACCTCAGTTCATTAGAAGCTAGTTCCTTTGAGAAAGAAGCTGTATGTGAAATAACCTGATCCATCTGGAGAGACTTGAATTAAAAAAAAAGGAAAGAAAACAATGTTGTCCTTCTTTGAGTCAGCATCTTTCTAACACAGACAGACAATGGCCTGAAACATATAATGCCTGCTGTAAATCTTGTCATTCCTCCTGGTATTACAAGAGGAAACAAATTTATTTCCTGATATCTAAATTCTCTCATGTTGTCAGACAGGCCTAAATTGGGCAGGGGCATATACACAATAGACATTTTTTCAAAAATCCTCGGTGGCATGAAGTTGCTTAATATTATCATTAGCATGTTGCACTCTTTTCAGATTCACAAGGACAGATCAGTAATTTTAACAGAATCCTAGTGCCTTCCCAATAAATAGAATCTTAGTCCTGAGCAATGACTACACTATAGTTCAACAGGCCTCTTATTTAGCCATTTCGTATTTGAAACACAAAATTTTGCATAGAGCTTATTTGAAGTATTTGAATATGACTTTTCTCTTTGTTGGAGCTTATTCATCCATCTTGGAACTAAAAGTTGCATTGTGAGAACTGTGTTTAATGAATATTCAGCAAACAAAAACCAGGAATGCAGGTAAGTGACACTCTAAAAAGAGATAAACGTGAAGCCTAGCATGAGCCGAACGTACCAAGAGTGCACATGGCTTTGCCTTTGCCACCTTGGTTGTTCCCCTTCCTATTGCTGTATGGAGTTTAGGCTACTCTTTGCCTGGAGCCTGGTTTTGGTTGAGGGGTAAGGTCCTCTCCCCCTTCTCTGGAAAAATACATGCCACTTCTGTCTGCCAAGTCACAGGATCTAACCTCCAACTGTGGCATGAATACAGGGCAGCTCTAAGCAAAGCGTGCACATATGTCAACTCTACAGGTTTGCAATGCAAAGCCAGAAACCTGCAATGAGGCAAATAGAAACCTTTTGCATTGTAGAGACTTCAAATGCAACGTTCATCTTTGCAACATGCAACGTTCATCTCTGACCTGAAGGTTTTGCCTAAAACTCCAAGTATCTAGGTCACTTGGTGGCTTGAAATGTCTTTTTTGAAACATTGTTCTTTCAGATTCCTGCTGGCACTGATATGCCAAGAGCATGAGTTTAACACATGTTGGGAGCACATAAAATCACTGTAGCAGAAGAGCAAATGTATGAGCAATGGTGGCACTGAGAAGAATCAT
>NW_008794581.1:804263-841214 GCF_000699145.1 Aptenodytes forsteri
GGCATCAGTAGGATTAAACTGTAGCAGAAGAGCAAATGTATGAGCAATGGTGGCACTGAGAAGAATCATGTCAGCCCTGGCATCAGTAGGATTAAAGTGTCAATGAAAAAAGGAGAAGCAGTGGGGTAAGAGAAGAAGGCAAAAGAAAAAAGCGAGTAAGATAGGAAAGAGCATGTGAAAAGGAGACCTATGTTGACATAATTTCGCAGATACAGTAACAATTATTCTGGCAGAACTTTTCTGAATGAACACATACTATAGGCTTTTGATTAAATTGCACCCAGGAGTGACCAGTTTGTAGATAATTTCAAAGCCCTTACAGCACAGCCATACATACATTATATGACAGTAGATACAAACTGTTTCCATCATTCTCTTGCAAAAGGAAGCTTCATATAGGATCAGTCCTGAAATAAGTGGTATTTCTTTCCCCTCCTCCTGCAAGGTCTAGTAAAAATTAGCACTCTGAATGCAAACTCAGCTTCTAAAGCGGTATCAGTATTCATGTCTGGGAATGAAAAAGTGAATTACAGTTGAGTGCATTCAGTATGCCAGCTGGTGAATAAAGAAAAACAGCTGCTGGTGGCCACCAACTGTGAAGCTCATGTGGACAATGTTATGTTCAGAACATAAAATGAACAAGTTGCATGCTGGCATGGAGTCTGTTTCAACAAAAGTGCCCAATGCCTTGTAAAACTTTACAAATGGAGTCCAACTGTACAGATTCACTGTCTTTTAGAAGCAATGCAGACAGAAATATTGTAGTTGTTCCCACACAACTGCTGCAGCTAGCATGGGCCTTGTCTTGCAACATGCACTCGAAATGAATGTGAACTATGCATTTCCACCGTTGGGTTTAAATCTGATTCCTGCTAACTTGGCGAAAAGGATACGCAGAACTGGTGATCCATTCAATATCCATGTCTTAGCCTGAGCAAGAGAAGCACTAATTCACATCGACACTTTTATAGATCTTTCTTATTTCAGAACACCTTACACCAAACTGGGATCCATAGTTCGGAGTGAAAACATGAGTCCACATTAAGAATAGGCAATACTCTGTTCTCCAGCATGAGTATATGGACTGGGAATCAAAAGTCTTGGAAGCCTGTTTCCAAATTACTCCCTGGCCAGCTCTGCCACCTGGGCAATTTCCATCTCCCAATTACAAGAAAGGAAGCTTGGCTCCTACCACACTTTGGTTGTGCTCATTACAAGGGAGTCCAAGGTCGACAGCAGTACCAGGGATGTTCTGCCAGTTCAGATCTTCTATGATCTGCATGGAAAGTGCGAAAGTCCATGTGACCACATCTCCAACATGGTGGCAGTGTGCAGGAGGATGGGGTCACTTGACAAGTATATCTTGTCATGGGTGACTGCGACAGAAGCATCCCTTGCAGCACAGCCCCTTTTAATGCAGAGATGTGTCTTCTCCAGGTACAAGACCATGTCTCGGCGTCTTTTATCCTGTTATCTGCTGCTGTGAACGCAGCCCTCAAAGTGTGTAAGCCCTGAGCACTCTCGTGGGAGTGGGAGGCTGCGAGCCTGGCACACTGTGCAGAAGGCTCTATGGCTCTTCAAAGGACAGCAATTAGTTGCGATGCTAAATCACTTGCATAGGGCAGCACCTCACTTCCTCCTTATTTACTAGTGATCAACATTTCTCCCTGATATTTCTTTTGCCTCTCCTCCTGGCTGTGGGACCCCTTGTTAAACTTTTCCCTGCAGGCCACCACAGGCTGAACATTTTTGAGCGGTTAGTTTCTCCCCTCTCCCATTTCCAGAATATGGTCTCTTTCCTCCTCAGAAGGCCATTTGTTAAGCTACTTCAGATATTTTCTATTTCTAATGCAGCAGTCACCTGCCAGACAGAAATATGGATGCTATGTTCAAAGGCTGAGACATTTCTCTCCATGTGTGCAAGATGCATTTCCAACAGACACCTCCTCCAGAGACAGTCGTTTGCACTTTGAAAGCTCCTCCCACCTGGGACGTTTTCACTCGTTAAAAAGGTGTTCCCCATTTTAAGTACCAGAGATGTCTCCCACCATAGCCCTCTCAGAGGCTCATGTGGCCCTCGTGACTGCCACATCTGACGTTTCCAGCACTTCTCCTGGATGTGTCCCTGTGGGAGGAGTCCAGGCCTGTTTCACAGACATACAAATGGAGGTGGAGAAAGGCTAATGGTGGGATCGAGCTCACCTCACTTCACCTACTCCCAAAATCAGGCATCAAATCAGAGCTAGTCATCTAGGCTCTCTCTACAGTCAATGAAGAAAGACGGGTACCTCCAGAGCATGATTCATTCCTCCTTTCTTGGACAGCTATCCTAAAATAGGTTGAATCGTACTCCAGAGATGCCTGTCTGTCTGCCTGAATGATAGAGGAGACCTAAATAACTAGCTTAGCCGAGATACCTATCTGCAGGATGGCTTCAGCTAAGTGCTGGGCTCCTGCTCCGTGTGACGCACCCAAGCCCAAGTGGGGAGTCTGGGGCAGAGTCAGGAGTCAGACTCTTTCTCCCACCCCCCGGCCACCTGCCCAACTAGAGGGTCCTTCTCCACAGACACTTTCTTTAAAGCAGGAAAATGTTGAAAACTTTCTCCCTGTACCTCCCATATCACATCTCTGACACCACCATTGTCCTGTTGAAATCCTTCTGAAATCCAAAAACTACCATTAAAACACAGATGTGGAGTTTTTCCACTGTCTTTTTGTTCTTTCTTTAAAGCAGCAACAACAAAACCCCACAAGCAGGAAAATTCAGGAAGAAAAGGCTCAAGGCTAAGGCATGGTTTCTGTCTAATTTGAATTCAAATAAGTTTTTCATTATTTTTGAATTTAAGTATAGCCTTCAAATGTATAAAATTGCATGTAAAAATAGTACACAGAGCTTAAATATACCCTAGAACACCAGACAGAATCACAGACACTGCTAATTTTCAGGCATGCTGTTGTCTTGATCAGCATAAGATCACGATAGCTTTCTTTGTGTTCTCAGCCTGACTAAGCGGATGGAGAAATGTCTTTTATATACCTTACAAACTTATATAAATATGGCCCTATCTGAGGTTCAGTGAGCAGATTTGACCTTCGGAGAGCATGCTGGGACTCCTTCTCAGTTATAAAGTACCCTGGAGAATGTAACAGGAACCAATAATTTTCCCGAAGTACTGTTTAACTAACCATAATCGTTCTCATATCACACATATAATTTCCTAGCAAGTGCTATTGGAGATTTTCAGAACTCTCTGTATCTCAGCACTAAAATCCAGTGCAAGTGTCTCAGAGGCCTTTCTATAACATCTCCTTTCGGTCCTGTTGAACCCTCTTGGCTCATTCCCATTACATTCTCAACAATGTTATTCATAGGAATAAGGGCCCAGGACATGATCCACATGTGGTGACTGTTTCTCCTCCTTTGTTCAGTGCTTTCACAGAAATCTATCTTACTGTTTCTCAGAGAGCACAAGTGAGAGTGGGGGTAATAGTGAATTGCAGCAGATTTTTTCTTTACAATTCCTGAAAGGAATTTCATGCAACAAATGAAAGGTAGCTCTTTCACCTACAGGCTTTCAAGGTCTTTTGAGAGTAGTAAAGATGTCAGAACCTCTTCAGAAAGTCTTTAAACACATTATCTTTGAAGTATTAGGTAACTTAATTCAATGGGTCGTTAATAGCTCTCCCAACAGCATACCAGTAATAATGAGCAGTTATGGAGCTGAATGGGGAAGTTTACATCTTTCCAAAGACCTGCATTTTAGGTTTTTTGTTTGCTTGTTAAATAAGGCAGATCTGCAGGGCTCTGAGATGTACACAACATTTAACTTGCAGCCAGAAAGGCAAAAAATGTACAACTGTTTCTTCTTTTATTTTTTCTTTTTTAAGTAATAGGAGTTCAAATTCTTGTTCTGGGCTACCCTTGTCTAGAATTTAATGATGGATTGTGAATTAATTCAAACTCCAAATCTGGGTCATCCCAGACTAAGAAAATTTGGGGGTTTTTTTCTGCTTCTAGCTCAACGTTAAATTCTTTTTTATTGTCACAGATATTTCAATTATTGTGTGCGCGGGCTTGTGTATAACACACACTGCCTCCAGTGATGGTTTGCACACATAGGTGTGCTTGCCCCTTGGTGCTCAGACCTCAGAATTTCTCACACAATTCATGCACAGATGTGTACAGCTCTGGTTGTGGAGATTACAACATGTGTTGGTGCTCAGAAGAGGACACAAGCAGTTTTTCCTGCAGTGACTAATGTGCACAACATATTTTTCATCTAATTGCCAAAGAAAAACATAATACTGTATTGGGTTTGCATGGCAAGGTTTTGGTAGCAGGGGTGGCTTCTGTGAGAAGATGCCAGAAGTTTCCCCTATGTCTGATAGAGCCAATGCCAGCCGGCTCCAAGACGGACCCACCACTGGCCAAGGCTGAGCCCATCAGCCATGGTGGTAGCGCCTCTGTGATAACGTATTCAAGAAAGGGGGGAAAAATTGTGTAACAGCAACTGCAGCTGGAGAGAGGAGTGAGAGTATGTGAGAGAAACAACTGTGCAGGCACCAAGGTCAGTGAAGAAGGAGGGGGAGGAGGTGCTCCAGGCATCGGAGCAGAGATTCCCCTGCAGCCCATGGTGAAGACCATGGTGAGGCAGGCTGTCCCCCTGCAGCCCATGGAGGTCCACGGTGGAGCAGATATCCACCTGCAGCCTGTGGAGGACCCCACGCTGGAGCAAGTGATTGCCCAAAGGAGGCTGTGACCCCATGGGAAGCCCACGCTGGAGCAGGCTCCTGGCAGGACCTGTGGACCCATGGAGAGGAGCCCACGCTGGAGCAGATTTGCTGGCAGGACTTGTGACCCTGTGGGGGACCCACGCTGGAGCAGTCTGTTCCTGAAGGACTGCACTCCATGGAAGGGACCCACGCTGGAGCTGTTTGTGAAAAACTGCTGCTGGTGGGAAGGACTCATGTTGGAGAAGTTCATGGAGGACTGTGGGAGGGACCCCATGCTGGAGCGGGGGAAGAGCATTTTTAGTCCTTCCCCTGAGGAGGAAGGAGGGCAGAGCCAATGCGTGATGAACTGACCGCAACCCCCATTCCCCATCCCCCTGCCCCACTGGTGGGGAAGAGGTAGAGAAAATCAGGAGTGAAGTTAAGCCCTGGGAAGAAGGGAGGGGTGGGGGAAAGGTGTTTTAAGATTTAGTTTTTATTTCTTATGATCCTACTCTGATTTTTATTGGTAATAAAATTAAACTAATTTCCCCAAGTCAAGTCTGTTTTGCCCATGACGGTAATTGGTGAGTGATCTCTCCATGCCCTTATCTCGACCCACGAGCCTTTTGTTGTATTTTCTCTGCCCTGTCCAGCTTAGGCAGGGAGTGATAGAGAGGCTTTGGTGGGCACCTGGCATCCAGCCAGTGTCAACCCACCACAAATACATTCATTGTAAATTTATAGCAGTGCACTGGAAAATTTAGGAAGTACAGTGTGTTATCGCTGTGAGGAAGTGAAATTACCTGCCTACAAAAATGTAGAAAGGAGGTCAGGTCATGCTGCCCGCTCTTTCAGGCACAGAGAACTGAGAACAGCTCCCGTTGGAGCTGCTCCTAACCTGCAGGTCAGGCTGCCGCTCACTGGAGACCTGGCTTTGGAGGTCTCTGAGTCAGACCCTTACCCAGCCATTACCAGTCCTGGTCCCTTGCTGCTGGTTCCCATCCCAGCAGGGTCAGTCACCAGCTTCCAAAATGACAAGCAGCTACCCAAGCCCCCTCCCACCACTCGGGGCTTGCAGAGGCCCTACCTGGCCAACTCGATGAGAAACAGAAGCAAAAAAAGGTGCGTAAGCCTCCCTCATACTGGCACAAAGTGCCACCAACAAACCGGTGGCCTGACCAAGCATTCGTGTCTAGGTCTCACACTCTCTGTCACAACATTTTCCCTTTTGCGTGGTCGGGATTTTGGTTTCACCTTCGGAAAAATATCTCCAACCTACAGCCAATGTGCTCCATCCTCCATTAGTAAAGTTCACAATAACTTGGCTTCGTTCCCACTTGGAAAATGTCCTCTGCACTAACAAGCCACTGGCCAAATTTCTCCCTGGGCAGCCTGAAACCTGCCAGACAGAAATGAGATCTGTAAAACTGAGCTGACAGCACGAGGACTATATAGACTTTTCCAGGCCATTTGCCAGGCCCTAGTGGTCTAGTTTTAGAAAGACAAATTGAAACCATAACTAGCTAGCTAAGCTCTCCTCAAACCCTTTTAGAGTGACAAAACTCTGTCCTTGCCAGGCCTAACCCCTCGTACTGAAATAATTGCCAATGGCTCTAAAAAGACGTAGCAGAAGCAGTCAGGGAAATGTTGATAGAAGCAAATCTGAGAGACACTCTAGCCACTTCTCCTCCTGTGTGAGGCTGCCCAGAAGGATGGGGTGGTGGCAGGTTCTGGGATTTCCGTTCATGTGTCCTGGATGTTATCTGCTGGGTATCAAAAAGGAAGAAAACAAGTCCCCAGGATCCAGCAGCGGTGCAAGTGCACGCTGGGGTGATGTGGCAGAAAACTAACCCAGAACCTGCTCTCCTCCAGTGTCCCTCTGGATGTGATCCTGCAGCCTGCTTCTTCCCCCCAGATCACCCTCCTCTTAGCAGCACCCACCACCACTGCTGCCTCTCACATCCCATGGGCTGTCTGGGGGTCCGCTTGCCTAAAGACTGATTTTCAAAAGCCAGGACTTTTAAAGGGCTGTACACAGCTGGTTTTGTATGCATGGAAATCCATGCAGGATGCAAGCCTACAACAATTTTTATGAACGTGTCCTACATACCACTTGGAGGTGACAAAATACTTGGGCTCAAGTGAATAACATGACCTTTCAAGAGTAAGGAAGACATTGCCATTGCTTGATGTTAATCAATGTTCTTTTTTTCTTTTGAATGAACGTATGCATAGGAATTACTAGGGTCAAAAAGTGTTTTTTTAGGTGGGGTCACTCTTCTGTTCTTAAGGTGCTGTATTTCTTGTGAATGTGTTGTGGAATAAAGGGGAAGTACAACTACTTTGTGTGATCAGGTATTAGTGGATATCAAACAGAACAGTACATGAGGTCTGGTGTTTGCAAAAGCAAACTATGCTTATGAGATATACAAATGACTACAGAGCCCAGCTCTCTAAAGACTTAATGCATTTATTTATAGCTAACTGATTTGGAACTAAAATATTGGAACACGTTCACATGTTCTTGTTTCTCCTGCCTCAGCTTATAGTTGATTTATCATTTTTTTGCCAGCAGCCAAAGGAAAGAGAACCTTTTTTAACCACAGCACTTGTCTCCTTTCCAAGGCATAAAAAAAAATAAATAAATGTTTACTAAGCACAACCCACAAATCGAGGGGAGGATCTTTTCTATCCAGCAGTCTTTCATCCTGGAAAACTAAACAATGCTATTGACTCTCTCTTACACAAAACTCCAGTGCACTATAGAAAACTTTCAGTAGAAAGGGGCAAAGGCAACAGAAAAGCAAACAGTCATGGCATCTTAAGGGAGAGAACAAGACTTCGATTATTCAGCATTCAGTGCAGCAGCCCAGCTTGGAACAGAAAGGCTTGGGAGGAATAAAATAATATATACTGCCTGGACAGCTTCCTTACCTTAACCACAGTTCCCCCAGTCCATAGTTTTATATTCTTGAACTCTTGCCTTGTTCCCTGGTGCATAAAACACGTGTATGCCATTAGTGTTTTTTCTGCAATTAGAAAACAGTTCTCGGTGTTGATTTTGATGCTAATCTGTGATATTTGGGCACATGTTGCTGCATATCTTGAAAAATCCCTGGCATGGAAGTAATCGTGGTTTTTAATATGCTCGTCTGCGTATTACCTAGTTTGGTGGAAAACCTGGCATAAATCTTTTCCTGTATGTCTAGGTTTGCATTTTGGATAGATTATCCTTCCCTGCTTTTTGACAACGCTTTGCAGTGTATCAGAAGATGAGGCTGTTTCTCAAGAGTACACTTTGTGCTATGTATAAAACAGCATTAGTGACAGGGTGTGCTTTTTTCAGTTGGAACTGACATTTGATATATTAGCCAAACGGGGATCGCAGCCAGATCATAATTGGATATGTATTTTCAACATCCTCAGCCCTTCAGCCAGTTGGCTGGGACTCCAGGAGGCTTATTAGTAGAAATGCAGCTTTATCTTTTTTTCTAATCTGACTAAAGTGAAACCATCAAAGAAGGAGCCAAAATGAGGGAAAGAGGGAAAGACAGAAATACCAGACCTTAGGCAGCAAGCTGCAGTTCAAGAAAATTATGGCTCATTAGGCTTTGCAGGCAATGGCAACGTGCAGAAAAGGTAGCACAGAATGGCTTTAAGATGAAGAATATTTTCAAGCTGTACATATTTGTCATAACCAAACACTTAATGGTCTAAAGGAAGATTCCATAGGGGAATATTGGCCAAAACCTAGAGACATTAGTTCTGTTTTCGTTTGCTGCTAAAGCAGGTTGAAAAAATGTTGCCATTGAATGCACTTGCAAAATCACACCAAGCCTTTTTCAGGCAGATCTTTTTGTCAATTGTTTGTCATTGCGCATCTGGGAGAACAGTTTATATATGATGTCGCACAGAGAAGAAATTGATTAATTTAGAATTAATCCATAGATTTTGTTGGCTATGTTCAAAATGAAGTGGGTTAAAAATTCTTCCTCTTGCATGGTTCATCCTGATGAGGAGTTTAGTGCATTTTAGTGAGTAAGAATGACCATGACAAAGGGATGGCAGGAACTGGGCAAATGGCTGTTGTAAAAGGGATGGAACAGGAAAAGTTTTGCAGGAAGATTTGAACCGTGTGCAAATTATAAGCCCAGCATTACTGAAAAGAAATCCTCCAAAATAGATCTAAGCAAAGACTCCTACTGAAGCAAGGCAGCACATGGATACACCCACACAGAGCTCATTGCAAAATAAGAGCTTGCATGTTCATTTAGCAAACTTGCAAGCTATAAGACACTTCAGTAAACCGCTTTCGCATGCCTACTTCCAGCTGCTATCGGCTGATGGCTTTGCCATGTGTGCACTGATAGGTTCTGCACTGACTTGACACACGGACTCAAGCAATGAATCAGAAGTAGTGATTGGTGAAAGTGGAAGCTGTAATGAACGTGAAAGTGGCAATCAGCCATTATTCACTGCTGGACAATAGTATGAATACTAAAAAGGAAGATTGCCACCCAAAAATTTTCCATGAACAGTTCACCTACCATAATATGGAAATGCTTAGAAAAGGTTTATCTGGACTTTTTTGTTTTAAGCAAAGCAAAAATTATCAAACCCAGATCAGACAGTGGTCTAAATGGTTTAGTATTTTGTACCTGACAATGATCAGTACCAGATGCTATCTAGAAGCATTAGAGGTTGACTATACTCCTAGGTTTTCTTCTTAAGTGGTTAGAGTTAATATAAAAGTCAGAGAGATATGTCTGAGCACTTAGTTAATTTTCAAGCCAGCAAGCCATCCATCTTTTAGCCCACAGCACAAGGGAGGTAATTTAAACCAGTCTAGCAAAACACTCGAAGAATCAGAGTCAAGCAAGTAGACTTTCACCTCCCGTCTACCACTGGTGAAGTTCAGTCACATGATGGCCATCAGGGGTGAGATGAAGTGCGGTCATTTGTTCTTCTCTGATGTTTTTCCCATGTCTGAACCCCATGTGGAGTAACTGGGAAGGTCTGTCTGAAGGTTTCTCACAGCATCGCAGCCAGTGGGATGCCCACGCTCCTCCGAGCCACAGCTCTGGGATGGGACATGACAGGCCTCAGGGTTTTACCCCTTAGGGAAAATCCATCTGGCTATGGCTGTTTGGTCTCTAACTGAAATGTTCCACTTCCTGGGATGTTCTTGATGTATAAGTGAGAAGCTGAAGGGGTATTTTTAAACCAGAGCAAATTCACATCTAACAACAAAATAGCCTGCGAAGCCCCATCGCTCTTCCCATGGTATAGTGCTGCCTTCCTTCTATTCCCCTTTTTCAGCTGCTCCCAGTATTGCTGGTGAAGCCCATGGATAACCTCTCTCCCCATAGTCAGAGCTTTCTGTTTTGCCCTGCCCCACTGCCCCCTGGCTGCCTGGCCACAGAGCTGTTCCCCCCTGGGGGATGGGGACCCTTCCCAAACACTGCCTTTCCACTTCTCACAGGGGATAAAACCCTGGAGCTTCAGCCACTTCCATGGTTTAAATAACAAGTTTAGCTTCACAACTAGGCTGGGCTAAAACCAGGCAAGCAGCAATTTAATCACTTATAATAATCTTGGCTAATCATCATCACCAATAATACCCTTGGCTAATTTCTAATCCATAACAGCGTATTACCCAGCCAGATAATATTTAGTTTTTCATTAGCCTCTGCAGATGAGTTAATGAGAAGGGGGGGCTAAAGTCCAAAATTAGTCGTTCTACAGAATTCACTGTTTTGCTTACATTCACAAGTAGTTCAAACAAGCCCTTAGCTTTAAGCACATGGGGTCTTTAAAAGGTAGGGATTTAAGCATGTGCAGAATTGACTTTTTACAAAGTATGGTTCTGCAGTGCTCCTAATCTATCTTTACATGCTGCCTTATTTTACAATAGATGCTAACATTATTTAAGCATGTCTACTGATAATCATTCTCTTAAAGAGTATAGGTGGCTGAATAAACATTATCTCTGGTAAAATATCTGTACAACAATGTGCTACCAAAGAGTTTTGTTGTTTACACCACAGCCATAAGAAGCCAGCACTGGCTAAAGCCACAGAGGTCGTACGTGTCAAAGCTGACTATACTTCTTAAAGATTTTCCAGGCTAAATTCATGGGTTGTCCAAATTGACTACTGTGAAATATCTTCTTTAACTGATTATTTTGCTGACGTTCTTCAAGAATTGTTCATCTTTTCTGTGCCCTACAAATGATTTTTGTTCTGCTGATCAGTTACCTGGCCTTCTTATTCATCTTATCTAGTGAAGATATTAAAGAGAGAAGGATAGGTGATGGATAGCAAATCCAAACCACATGCTTCTGATAAGAAGTCTCAGGTGGCTAATCCATCATGCTGAAACACATGAAACTTTCAAGATATGCAAAAATTATTCACGATCACTTTGTTACTGGGCTGTAGTTAATGCAGACCAACTATTAACAGGTAAGAAAGTAGGTGCAAGGATCAGAACTACTCCAGGAATCCAAAGAAATAAGGGCAGAAAAATGTAATCTCCAAGGAGAGTACAGTATAATGATGAATTAATTTACTGTAAGACCACACTGTAAGTACAGTGCTGGTAGCCTGCAAACACAGCCTGGAAGCAAATCCTCCATATGGCTGCTTCATTCCATGTTAAAAGTTGAAATTCTGGTCTCCCCTGAAAAAACCCAGAACTCCATCTCTGAGCCTGTGAAATAAAAGTGTTGTGAACAACCACAGCACAAGGATCCCTGCAAGTGCATGAGGGTGCTCGCTGCCAAGTGGGGTTGTTGTGGAGTTGCACCATACCATAGTGGCATATACATTGCAATAACTGCAAGCACATGAAATGCACACATAAATTTTGATAACTACACTTTGGAACTGCATGGTGAATGATTTATAGTACCACTGAGTTAAACCCGAATCAAACAAGTAAGCCATGGTATATTTCTGTTTAGCTGATACTTTGACCAGGCCCAAGATGGTATCTTCAAATGGGGGGTGTCTAGTGAATTACGCCTTCTCTTTAAAAAATTGTCCATCTGCCTATCTTTGCTCTTTTGTGGATCCCATTACTAGCAGACCTGGAAAATTCCCAATATGATGAAGAGTTTATACTCAATACAAAGCATATTTAATTATCTTTGGCTTGTCTTAAAAGCAAAGGTCTTTAGTCAGGTGAACTCCTGTTGACTATAGCTGCAGTTTGCAAAAATCTCTTTCAATATAATGGATCTTTGTCCAAAAAGGAATGCAGGAAGCAAAATTAAAATCTCCAGGAACAGCGCTCAGGATTTAATCCCTTGCCAGTAGTGTGGGTCTGGCCTGAGGAGAGACTGCAAGCTGTCTAACTGGATATAGAATCATAGAATCATAGAATAGTTTGGTTTGGAAGGTACCTTTAAAGATCATCTAGTCCAACCCCCCTGCTGTGGGCAGCGACATCTTCAACTAGATCAGATTGCTCAAAGCGCTGTCCAACCTGACCTTGAATGATTCCAAAGATGGGGCATCTACCACCTCTCTGGGCAACCTCTGCCAGTGCTTCACCGCCCTCAGCGTAAAAAATTTCTTCTTTATACCTAGTCTAGATCTATCCTCTTTTCGTTTAAAACCATTCCCCCTTGTTCTGTTGCAACAGGCCCTGCTAAAAATCTTGTCCCCGTCTTTCTTATAAGCTGCTTTTAAGTACTGAAAGGCCACAATAAGGTATCCCTGAAGCCTTCTCTTCTCTAGGCTGAACAACCCCAACTCTCTCAGCCTTTCTTCAGAGGAGAGGTGTTCCATCCCCCTGATCATTTTCGTGGCCCTCCTCTGGACCTGCTCCAACAGGCCCATGTCTTTCTGGTACTGAGGGCTCCAGAGCTGGATGCAGTACTCCAGGTGGGGTCTCAGCAGAGCAGAGCAGAGCAGAGGGGCAGAATCACCTCCCTCGACCTGCTGGCCACGCTTCTTTTGATGCAGCCCAGGACACGATTGGCCGCCTGGGCTGCGAGCGCACATTGCTGGCTCATGTCCAGCTTTTCCTCCACCAGTACCCCCAAGTCCTTCTCGGCAGGGCTGCTCTCAATCCCTTCATCCCCCAGCCTGTATTGATACCAGGGGTTGCCCCAACCCAGGTGCAGGACCTTGCACTTGGCCTTGTTGAACCTCCTGAGGTTCAACATGGGCCCACTTCTCCAGCTTGTCCAGGTCCCTCTGGATGGCATCCCGTCCCTGCAGTGTCAACCGCACCCCTCAGCTTGGTGTCGCCTGCAATCTTGCTGAAGGTGCACTTGATCCCCCTGTCTATGTCACTGATGAAGATATTAAACCGTACTGGTCCCAGTTCAGACCCCTGAGGGTCCATATATAGGTAAGCACCAGTGGGATGCAGGTCCCCACCTCTGGCTGCTAGTGTGGCCCGGTGAAACACAGGGAGGAAAGCTATGGCATGTCAGCTCGCAGGGACACATTGGAACATGCCAGCTTTTTTGCCTCGAAGCTGCTTGGCATGTCAAACAACCTGGTTACAGCCATTAAAATGATTGCATGCTAGATTGCAAACCACTATGAGCTGGCTGCACGCAAAAAATGGGAAGGCAGAATCTGTAGGATTGTTGCCACCAGCTAAACCCTGTGGGCCAGACAAAGCTAGTAGGAACAAGGCCTCAGCTACGCCGAGGAGTCAGGAAGCTTCAGGGCCGTTCAGCAGCACGAGGCCCCGAGGAGGGTTTGCAGTGCAGGCTGCACACGTGCAGTGAGCTGGCCCTGAGGGCTGTGCTCCTCATGCTCGCATAGCCAGCAGCAGCAGGGAGAGGACGGACAGCTATGCAAGCTCCAAGAAAAGGGACCTTTGCCTTTTCACTGATGTAAAGTTGGGGCAGTGGTTTTCATGCTGTTTGTTCAGGTTTGGCTGAGGGCTGAGAGCCCAGCCCAGGCTTGGGGCCCCAGCAAAGCTGTGTAAAATAAAAGGAGAGTGGGAGAGAGTGAAGGGGAAAAGCAGAGGAGTATGGACATGTTTATCATCTACATCCTGGGGCCTGTGATGTTCCCAGCTCCTCTTTCGCACTGAGGTGGGTGGGAACGTGCCACCAGGAGTGAGGGAGCTTTTGGTATCCCTCGGTTGGCCTTAGGCACAGTGCTCCAGCCCGGCTTGTACAATGAGTTCTGCAAGTGCCCAGATGAACGGGCTGGCTCCAGAGTCTTTCTGAAACTCCGTGCTGAGGACCCGGGCAGATGCGAGAGTACGAAGCCCCATCTAGCTCTCCGAGAGGCAGAACTGGGGAGCAGTGCCATTGTCAGCTCCACTGGTGCTTGTCACATGCTTAAAATCAAGCATATTCTTGCTTGCTCTGCTGGTTTGCAGGCAGACTCCTGTGCTCCAGATCCATAAAGTGGAGGAAAGGGTCGTGCTTGGACTGGTTCACAAATGGATGGCTCTAGGATTTGGAGGGAGGCTATCTGAGAAAACACCACCCAGTCCCACAAAGCACATGTACAAGTCCTAGACCAGAGTCCTGGTGGGAGTGGTGCAGGTCCGGGCTGAAGGACGGACCACCAAGTTTACAACCTAATTAATAAGTAAAAGGAGGCTGCGGAAAAACATCACATCCACTTCAAAGTACCTGGTGAGCAAGATGCTGTTAGCTTGGCAGTTGACATCTCCATGAAGCAAGCACTCCCGCCAGTAGCTGTCCTCCTGCAGCACGACATGAGCTAGGGTTAGGACAATGTCCCGAAAGGAGAGCTGGTGGAGTGGCTGGAAAAGATGTAAGCTGGCCCATGGCACAGCTTACAGACCCACACTCAGGGCATGATGATGAGGTCTGCAGAAAGCTATGGCCAGCTTGCACAGCCAAACCATTCCTCCCTGCTCTGCCCCCATCAGCTGCACCAGTGCAGCCGCCACACGACTCCTGCTTCGGCATGTTGCGTTACATGGTGTCTTGTGTGCTGCAACAGAATTTAGGCTATATCAAGATGAAAACATAATTGTTCTCAACAGCGGTATAACTGTAATAGCTGCCTCCAGGAGCAACCCTTCTGTATGTGAGGTTTATGCCAGCGACTCAGGAAATCACACATCTGGTTTGCTTTATCTCCCTTCTCTGGGCTCGCTGAGGACTAAGCTGCGGATTTACCCTCTAGCCCAGAGTGAAGGAGAATTTACTCCCCAGTACAAGCTAGGGACTGAATTATAATTCAGCTACTGTCCTAACTATGCTTCTCTGAAGCTCCATGCCCAGCCCAGCCTCCTGCTGGCACAGACTGGCCCTGGCAGCTGGCAGGGACACCAGCACACTGCACCGGAGCCACGAGGTGCCATCCTCCCCTGAGACCCGTCCCCACAGCCCCCACCCAGCGTGGGCCACCAGGAGCATCCCTGGAGCAACAGAGACCTTCACCATGTATGGGGAGACGATGGAGGTCTGTGCAGTGGAGGCGAGGCAGACATTTTACCTGTACTAGAGTGTTACAGAACAGGCTCAGCCTCCAAAGGTTCATTTACAATTAGTGTCCACTGCTGGCAGTGGGCTGGGGGACAGCTAGCTGCTGCTGGACGAGGGAAGGGACATGGTGCCGACCACCACGAGGCACCACCGCCAGCAGCCGAGCAGCTGGGCACTGCCTGCCGGAGGCAGTCCCTCCTCCTCCTCACAGGGCAAGCGGCTGGAACATGGAAAGCATTGGGACGGGACGTCGGAGGTCCCCTTCTCCCGCGCAGGGTCCCACAGAAGTGGGCTGAGCCCCCTGGCTGGTATTAGTGTGGTGGTGCAATAGCTGGGCCCTGTTTTGATTGTGTGAGCACCACTGTTGACCCCACTTCTCCATTTCTGCAACAGAAAATAGGTTTTTGATGAAACATGAGTATGAAAGCGGAAAATGCTTTCACTAAAAATGAAGGGTTCATGGAAAGTAGCAAGGGCTTGGGCAGGGTCCCAGAAGTGGGCTGAGCCCCCTGGCTGGTATTAGTGTGGTGGTGCAATAGCTGGGCCCTGTTTTGATTGTGTGAGCACCACTGTTGACCCCACTTCTCCATTTCTGCAACAGAAAATAGGTTTTTGATGAAACATGAGTATGAAAGCGGAAAATGCTTTCACTAAAAATGAAGGGTTCATGGAAAGTAGCAAGGGCTTGGAAACTCAAATTGTTCTCTTTAAAGACAACAGCACTACAGAGAAGCAGGTTAATGAACACTGATTTTTAGTGTAACTTTGTTACGAACATGGGTTCCCATGCACTCCTGAGAGCCAGCTTATTTCTGCCCTAATGAGCAAGCTGAAACACAGCCTCACGTACGCTGCCAAAGGCAGAGCCAGAATACTCCAACACAATAAAAATTCTCTGTTGCCCTCAAGCCTCCATCTAAAATTGTATCCAAACCTGAACTGAATTATTTCTGAAAGCGTAATTACTTCTTGATTACTTTTTACCAACCTCTAGGCTCCCAGGCTCCAGGCAGAAGTCGAACTGTCAGATGTCGAAAGGGGGAGAGAGAGAAAGAAAATGTTCGTACAGTGACTCCAGCCCAGCTGGAAGAAAGAAGTGCAATAAATCTTTTCTTGTGGGATCTCCAGACCACTTTCCAGAGGCTGTGTTTCTTCTGATGCATTTCTGATAAGCCTCCAAACCCTGACAGGATGCTGACCTGCCCTTGCTGCACAGCACGGGACAGGAGGGGAGAGTTTGGCACCAGCGGTACATCTCAGAGGTCAGAGCACACGGACGGCAAACCATCTCCACTGAGTCGCTCTTTGGCCCACTGTGGAGGTGGGCTAGGAAGGGGTCTGGTCTTTCTCTCCCACCGCAACCACAAGCCAGCACAAACCAAGAGGTCACCCGCCCTGCAAAGTGCTGTTCACCACCAGTGAGTTGCCCAGTGCCCTTGCTGGTGCGGTGCAGAAGGGAATTGGAGTGCGCTCCCCTTGCCAGGAGCCGTCTGCCAGCCCTCGGCCAGACCAGGTGGTGCATTTTCAAACTATTCCTCCTCCCCGAGCCTCACTCCTCACAGGAAACACTTCAGGAGAGAGGGCTTGAATTCTTCCCTATTTGGCTCTGTCTTGCCTGGGCATGACAGCAACCTTGCACACCGCCCAGCCAATTTTCCACATTGTCCTCTGCAGCACGTGAACCACCCGCATGCAGACATCCCCACTGGGGCCGGACGACAGTTCATGCAGGCTGGGGATTTTGTAGCCCAGTGCATCACCTTTCTGTTGCCTGCTTTCCAAGCCAGTCCTATCGTTGATCACGCTCTCTACACAGAAGTCACTTTGTATTCCTAAATCTTCCTTATCACACTTTTTTTTAACCGTTTCTTTTCTGAGCAGGGGTAATGGGTACTGGGCACGGTACTTATGGAATAAGTATATTTCTGTTTTCTATGGTGGCATGTGACACTCTTTTTTGCTTGTTACTCATTTTAACAGATCCTCACATCCAATTTTCTTAGTATGGAGCTGATGCTAGCGAAGAATTGTCTTCTGTGATTCCAGTCTTCCTGGATTTCTTCTTGAGAGACATTTGCTCATCTAGAGTCTATCCATATGTATGTAAGGCTAGGGTTGTTTTTCCCTGCATGCATAATGCAAAAGGCTCTTTTTAACATTAAATTTCATCATGGCAGTTTATCACCCAGTCATTCATTGTCGGTGAACACTGAGGAAGTAATTTTTCCCCAGCAAAGCTAATGGAATTATGCATGGCTTTTCCTTTGTGGAGCAAATATCACCAGTGCTGCAGCCCTTGACCAGATGTCTTGGTTATAGCTTCTGTATTTGAGTGAAGAGTGCTGCAAGGAACATGAAGCCTAATTCATTCTCAAAAGAAGGAGTCTGATCCTGAACATCTTTTATTCCTTTAAGTGTTTTAAATGATGGCTTCCTTCCTTCATTTCTCTTTGATTCAGCAGATGCTATGTAGCATCAGGACTAGTTTGGGTAATATTTCATACGAAGTCACCATGCACTGGTTGGGTTGGATTTATTTCCATAGGTTCCTTCAACCACAAGGGTACCATATATTTTATATTCCTCAGTATATCAAAGCCTAGTGGCAGGACGTGAAGTTTCTGTCTGTGTATGTGTGTGGGTGTGAGTCTGTTTCTAGGATGACAAAGGAAAATCAGAAGAGGGGACACAGCACAAATTGATGTGTTATGTGGGACCTACGGTTTCCATCTCACACATCATCCTTATCATCTCAAAGAGGTTTTGGGGAGGAACCACAAAATTGTATTTTCACAAAACAGTGGAGCACAAATAGGCCTGGTTGAGGGAAAGCAAGGCTCCTGTACTGACTGTAGTGGGTGCTAACATCAGGAAGGACAAAAGGGAGCTGCCATGGGCTTTTAGACCATGAATAAGATCAATGGGCTTCTTAGGAAAGCCAAAACCAAGGAGAATGCTCAAAGGAGATCTGTGTTGTGCTCATGACCGAATGATCCAATTTCAATAGAAAGATGCTAATTTGGATTTTAGTCCAGGTTCCTTGTGTCTGGGTGAAGATTGGCAGACGATTCAGCCTGCTTATGAATCCAGAATGACAATAGTGTGTAATTAACAGGAATAATTATTATTACTAACTCTGAAACATAAAAAACCTACAAGATACATATATAGCTCAAAGAGATGCCCATCATCAAACCACAACAGTTTCATTTGCCCTGAATAGTGGGCGTATGGGCAAGCAGGAATTCAACTAACAGAAAGTCATAGGAAATAGAAAAGTGCAGCTTTGACCAGAAAATGACAATACCCCATGACTTCCAATTCATGTGGCTGTATTCCAGTGGTATCAAAGTATTTTGTGGTGTTGTCTTCACATGTTTCTTCAGTTACTGATTTTTCTTCTCAGGCTAAGCAGCTATTCTGTTCAAATTTCCTCTTATTTTTTAAATAATCTAAAGACCTATCTTCTCACAGCAGGTCATTCCTGTAAAAATGATACATGACTAAAAAATTCATATTTTTTCTGTTTACTGAGTATCTCAACATCCATTTTTGAGTGCATTCTCCCTTTTTATTTTAGAGAAGGTCTGTAAGACTTTTGATGCCACATAACTTTCTCATACTCATTATTCATTTCATTTAGAAAGAGTTAAACTCTTTAAAATTAACTAATAGGTGAGTATTCACACAGAATAGAAATACAGGAAGAAAGAAAACATGTTGAAAAGCTTAAACTAATACTTTATTTTAATCAGGCCTTTTATTTTTCCCCCAAAGGGTAATAAAAAGAATACACACAGTCAGCACGGTTTCATTTCCTCAGGGGCTGCACAGACCGAGTGGTGTATCAGGTGCTACGGGGGCTTCTGTAGGAAGTGTGGTTTCTTTGTTTGTCCTTTATACCTCATAAGGCAGTGAGTGAAATCTGAGTAACTTCTTGAGACACGACCTGTGAGTTTTTCCCCCCCAGTTTTTTACTGAGGCTGGGTGGAGAGGCAGATGTTGGTGACTGTGGGGAGAAAGCCAGCGGAAGAGGAGAGGGTGAGGATGGAGGCTGCAAAATCAACCCCTAGAGCAGGTCAGACTGGGACCCCAAGGCTTGTGGCGACAGGGGTGGGCTCCGCAAACAGGCTCTGATTTCAGCCATCTCCATTTTGATGAGAAATGGGCAGAAACAGGAATGATTTTGATTTAGCAACACCTCTTTGGCCAGTTGCTTAACTCAAGTGGCTTGGAACAGGGAGCTGTTTTATTAAAACCAAGCATGTTTGCCTGGATGCATGTTTCAAATAGCTGGCTCTGGTTTGGGCTCGTTTTCATGTGCAGCCACAGGCTCACGCTCCCTCGCTGACTCCTTTTTGCAGCTCCTTCTCCCCTAGCCTGTGGCCGCTAAAAGAGCGTTTCATTATTAGAAAACCAGGGAATTGGGTTTATTTACTGGGAGTGACCGAGTTAGAGCAGAAGCAGGGGGGGAGGGGGGAGAAAACACATCTAATATAGTTTATCATTTTGAATAAGCACTGAAACAACTGCTAGCCATCCCCTGCATACTTCACTCCTTGGATCAACAGAGAAACCCTGCCAGACATCAGATTATATATTCCACAGTTGAAGTGTTTGCATAACTTTTCAGTGGCTACCATTTAAAGAAAGAAAACCACTGATGGGCCTTTTCTTAACATATTCCCCCAAGTTTGACATGTTCACGGTGTACTGCCAGCAATCATTTTGTACTTGGAAGGCAAAGTTACTCATATCTCCGCTGTGGCCCCCATGCCAGCTAGCAAGACAGGACTGGCCTTCCCTGTTTTCACAATCTCAGCATTCGACTGAAGGTAGTGCTGGGGGGTGCCCAGCCCTCCGCACTCATGGGGGGTTCCCACCTCCCAGCCCAGGAGACTGTGGACTTGTTGGCGTGCCGGTCGTGTGCTATTGATAATGATACCTAGAAAACGTTCATTTGGCTGTTTTGGTTGGTTGCCCAGTGACTCAAAAGAAATTGTCTGGTATTTCTCTTTGGAGGAAAGGAAAACGTGACTACATCCAATTTCAACATTGGTTTTTGCAGCATTCCTATCACTGCCCAGATTTTGTCTTTACTAAGCAATTATCCAAGAAGCAGATTTCCTTTTCTGAGCAGAAGGTGCTCGGATAAGCCTTCCCACTCTGCGGCTATTGAGCACATGCCTCAATATAGCTTTGCTCCCTTTGAACCCTGAAGGTTTTCAAACTCCTCTGGGGCTTTTTTGCCAGCCCGTCACCCTCCCTGGCTTGCTCAAATTATGGTTTGGCCAAATCTGTGCAGCCCACATACCTTCCCCTTGCAGCAGGCCAGTGCTTTGGCAGGCTGGGCCACTCTCCCACTGACAAGAGTGAGCTGAGTTTTTTACATCGGAGAATGGCATTTTCTACTTTTGCTGCAAGCCAAAGCTACCAAGTATCGTCTCTGAAATGACAGGCTGTGTGCCAAGTGAGAATTCACAAATGAACCCTGTAATTAGATAATGCATTACAATCAGAGAAAAAAATGGGTCCAGGAAGATAATTAGCCCTCTGTTTAATTGTTTTTGATTGCCCTGTTAAAGGGCAGAGTGAGACCTTTGACATTCTTCCATAGATGAGACATACTAAGACCATATGTACTGGTTTACATTTGAAGACTTTGTAGAGTTTTTTTTCCCTCCCCTTTTCTCTTCTGTTCCATAAAAGAAAGCAGGGTCTGGAGTCAGAGCAAACAAGCAGTTTTTCCTAGAGATTTTCTTAGAAAATTGCCCTTTTTCAGAATGCTAACCACCTCCTATTTTCAGGGAAAAAGATAGCCTTATGATGCAAGTTAGATATAATGAACAATGAGATGGCATGCACTGGAGGGAGATGAATGGTTTAAGCAGAAAAGAAATTACATACTTTTTTAGCACCTGTTAAACTTGTGGGAAGTTTCTCTACACACTCCTGAGGAGTTATGGCATTTCACCCCAACAGTACCAGGGATTTCACCGCCAGGGATAGCTGGTAGTGGATGTAGTCATTTATGCTCATGCATTGTAAAATCCTCAACTTCTAAGAATTGAAACGCTTTCATATAGATGGGGGATATTATTTATGTCTGCTGACACTAACTTTGAACTTCCTGCTTAGAGCAGGATGTTAGACAAAATGACCTCCAGATTTCTCTTATAATGGAAATTTTTCTACAATTTTCATTAGCTCAGAAACCCATTCTGTACCTGCTGTTAGTGTCAGTCAGTATCTTCAGACAAGCTATTGCATATTGCTACATTTCTCTTGTCCTGTCTATTGAGACATAAGCACATTTTTCTCCTTTTTTTTGCATCTTAATACAGACACTATGGATGTAGACTACAAGAGCACACTGTCTACAGCAACATGCTTTACTGCCCAACAGATCCGTCATTCCAAAGATGGGATGCTGCTCTGAAGGTAGCAGGCTTTTGGCTACCTTCAGGTTCACCCATTCCTAACCCCTGCAGTATCGATTCTCTTCCATCTCCAGTACAATAAATTCTGGGTTAGGAGAGTGCTCCAAAAGGTTTAGTTGTTATGTGGCAGCGCTGGGGGTGGTTGTGCAAGGAACCAGCTGGCTATGGCCCAAAAGGTTGGTACCCCACTGCATGGTCATCTGAACACAGCAGCAATCCAGCTCGATCTCCTTCTTGCTGATTGATTTACCAGCATGTCCTGTGGCATTTGAGCCTTGCTGTGTGCCACGCTTCATTTCCATGCCAGTTTCCCCAGCTAGCTGATTTTCCAACAGCTTTCCATCACCTGAGCAGATTTGAGGAGCAGTGCGTCACTACCATAGGTTGAAGCTTAAAGGCTACCATTGTGCCCAAATTCAGCAACTGCTAGACAAGCCAGCAGAGTCCCCAGACAGCCCTGTGCTCTGTAAATGACAAAGGGAATCCCAGCATGGGGTTTCTAAAATCTTTGCAGGTTCCACATAGGGTAGAATAAGTCACAGGAACAGATCTAGCTATTTTATGTCTGTGAAAAGGCATGAAGAAAGCCTAACTTTGCCTAAGAAGTCAGTTGAATCCCGTGTGGATTGACTATAGGTACCATGCAAAAAGCATGCAGCGTATATTGGGTTGGGATTGAGAATCCCTGTCCTTAACTTGCAAACTGTGCTTCAAAGCATTTTTTTTTCAGGTTAAAACCATCTAACTTTGGCTGTGCTCCATTTTTTAGGCTGTACAGTATTTCACTGGATTCCTTTTCACATGTGGTTTAACAACACCCCCACACTAGCTCTTAAGTGCTGAAGAAATCAGGGAGTGGAACAGCACAGCACAAACAAGGCTGGACACTGTGAGGGAGGGAAAGCTTGCAAGAGGGCTTATGTGGAGGCAGATGCCAGGTAAATATAGATTCCTGTTAACTTTTTTCAAGAAAAAAATAAAAATAAATACTCTAAAAATAGAGTATTATATAGCCTAGCTGAACCTACCAGCTTTATCAGTTCTTATTATCAGTGGCCTCCATCACTTTGTTAACAGCTATGCAAACAGTGCTTTTATAAAAAGTTATTTTCTCATGGGCCATGTGACTTCCGCCTTCTCTAAACAGACACCCTTTACACACAGGCACATAAATGCCATTTACGTGGGACATTTTTGCAAGTTCTCCCTCTGTCAGGTTTACACAGAACCAGAGGATTACTAAGATCATCATTAGTCTAATGAAGCAATACTTCATACTGCTAAGTCATTTGCTAGCAAGCACAGCTTAAAAGAATTCTTGAGAACACACATTTTTCTCAGGGTCAAATTCTCTCACTCTCTTCCTAAAAAAATGTTCACAAATGAAGGAAGGAGGGAAGGACTAAATGCACAAACTCAGGTTGTGGGAGGAGACGTGCCGTTGCAAGCAGAGCTGTGGTCACTGCTGTGTCACCGTGGTCAGTGGCTCTCCAGTTTCCATGCAAACTTTTGCATGGCCCATCCTTTTGAAACAGCCAGGGGTCAGGGAATACATACAAGTTGCAAAAGGGCCCTGGCTGTTTTTAGGAGACCTGCTTTAGGTGCCAATTGATAAATAAGAAGTCCAGCATCATCTTATCACTCTGTGGTGGTGCTCCACCACTGATCTGAGGAAAGACAATATGCAGGCTTAGGAATAAGCAGAATTTGAAAAATTTATTGTAGCAAACCCCTCAGTTCTGGCCTGGGTGCAAACCGCAACAGGAATGTACCCTTGCTTGGAAGCAGTGACTTCTTCTCTCTGCTGTGCAGAGAAGGAGCCATGCTTCAGCAGCCCTGGATAATAGGCAGAGGGTGTCAACATCATGCACTGTCCTCTCAAGCTAAAATACTTGAGCTGCTGTGGGGACTGAGTCAGGCAGCTACTCTAGATGCGCTCTTAACTGACTGGAGACAGGAATCGGAAAGACAAGTCAGTTAAAAAAACAGTTAGGCTCCCAGAAGATTTTCAAAGGTGCTTGGGACCATTGATGGATGCCTAGAGAGACACAGAAAACAATTGACTTTCCAGGGCAATAGGCTTTGACTTCTTTAGAGTTAACAGGGGAAAAAACATTTAAAATTTAAATTAAAAATAGGTGAGGAGAAAAGCTTGAAGAATCTAAATCTATATGCAAATTGAAACCTATAAATATAGATTATATATGTGTTCTGAATAGAGTCTTACAGTAGTCAACCAATGAGCTTACTGAACCACTTGCAGCAGCGTTGGAAAAACCTAGGTTCACAGGTCTTCTGCATTTTGTCACAGTCAGAGACCTTTAGGCCAGATGTCACCACTGTCACTAACATTGAGTCATCTCTCACTTCAGCTGTGGTCTTACTGGAAATGAGTGGAAACACAGTGAAGTCAGTCATAAGGAGTTCACTTAGTGACTACTGATAAAGGCAGAATTGCTTTTGTATATAAATGTGCTTGATGATATTTATATAGTATTAGGTTTTTGGCTTTGGTTTTCTGAAGATTGGCTACCAGTTGGTATATATACAGCTTGCAAACTTGGTTTCACTTTTAGAGTTGGCACGTGTTGCATTTTTCTGATATTTCTTGTGGTAGCACTCACTGCCTTATTCATCTGCAGGAAGAAAAGGAAGACTGGCACCTGCAAGTCTGCCTCTGAATCGGCAAGGTATTAAAAAGAATTAACAAAAAAACGGTCTGTTTTCCAAGCAGAACAATGAAATTGCTGCCATCTAGATAAGAAATTGTTTTTCAAGCCTAGGCTTTTGGTGGCTAACCTAGCAAAAGACAGGTGGAGGGAGCCCTTGATTATCTGATGGGTAGATGTTGAGGTTGACCTGTCAGAGGAGGTTGGAAGTTATAAAAAGACAAAATCTGCTGAGATGTGGCGCAAAGGCAAGACCAAACAGGAAAGAGAAAGTGAGCGAATGCAGCAGCTTCGTCACCTTCCCACACAGCTATTACCTCCTGGGATGAAAAGCAAACTGGGGAAAGGGTACGTGGGGTTATGTTGGGTGTTTGGTGCCTCTCAGGCTCCATCTGCATGCAAAATACAAACAGCTCAGGCAACTTCTTTGCACCGTCTGTGCATTCCTGCATCAGCCACCCCGTGCTGCCCGGGGGTGCAGACAGGAGGGCAGGTTTGGGACAGTGTGCCTGTGTGGCCAGTGTCCTTCAGTGGCCTGGGTTGGCACAGAGGCTCCCAAAGGCCACTGGGCCAGCGGGCTGCTGTAACAGGGGCCAGAGCTGGTGATCCGGGCAAAAGCCTGCCAAAGTCTAGAGGCTGCTAAAGCAGATTGGCCTCGAGATACCGGTCTGAGCACAGTCACATGGAGTAGCTGGTTTGGCCTGAGACAAAGAGTCATTAATCTCTGAGAGCACCCCTGACTGGTCATGAGGCTGGGTTGGGCAAGGCTGTTTGCAACCCATGGCTTTGCATTGCAGCTGCATCCAGGCTTTCTCTCAGGTGGGGACACAACATGCCAGGCAGGACTGGCAGCAGCGGGCAGTTGCTCTGCAGAGTCAGGAGAGGCTCGTAGCCCTTGCTCTGCCCTGTGGCCAGGTGGGCAGGCACCTCTGGGCACTTTCTTACCTTACTTTGCATCTCTCTCTGCCATGATGCAAAGAAAACCTGCAGTGACAGCAAGTGAAGTGCTGGTTCTGTTTTCCATTTCTTCTTAGCATGCAGACAGACACACCGTGTGCATCTGTGCACATGCTGGAGCTGCCCTCAGGAACCCCTGCTGCCTCTTCCTCGAAGGAACAGTGTGCCCGCAGTGTGGTTCATGGTCCTGTGTGGCTGAGAAGGCACCAGGGTACTTTCATTCACAGGGAGCACAGCCGAGGGAGGCTACTCCAGACATACACCCTGACCCCAGGCTTTTCTCATGTCCTCTTGCTCCACTGTTCAAGTTTGCATGAATTTCTTGCTTTATTTCCACTGAAACTCTCACCTAAGAGGGCATTGAATGTCTCCATTGACAGCCTGCTCCTGCACCAGTTACCCTACCACCACATCTGGATAGCAGGATGAGGCAATCACTCTTTGCTGTCTTCTCCTGGATAAGCCAATGTGAAACACACCCCTTCATCTAAGCTCTCTGTATCTTGAAGTGGATAAATATATAGTGTATAAGCATTTTCTGAATGAGCTGAACTCTCTCAGTTCCTACTTTTGCCTCATCTGAAGCTCTCTCCTCCTGCTGCATTTTTCATAGCCATCTTGAATTCCCGTATTCTGGACACCATCACATCCTGCTCCACTCACCACCTGGTGTGGCGCGAAGTGATGACTTCTGTTCCAGTATCACCAGTGAGAGCAGACTGGCAATGCTCACAGACATCACTGGTAATGCGCCTCCCGACCTGAGGCGCAACCAGCTCTGCACAGGAGGGCACAGCGAGGCTCTGACCCAATGCACAGCACAATGCGATGGGGATAGGAAGACCCGTTTTGATGGGAAATACCACTGCATCTGCCAAGGGTGTGACAGGCAAAACAGTGCATTGTATTTGCAGTTACGTAGAAAAACGTCCCCCCCAGCAAACCACAGAGAGAGCCTGGACTGCAGATGAGCAGACCTCTGCCTGTCCTGGACGGCTGAGGCTGGCACAGCCCCAGCGCTCAGCACGGCGTGCTTGATCTTCCCACCGCACATGTGGCTGTGACGGGCGCTTCCTCAGGGATGTCCATAATCCCATCATACGTGATGAGCCACCCAGACATGACCGTTTTTGGCAATACAAGTGACTGGGAGACCCCAGGTCTGCTGGTGTCTGAGCTCTCTCATTGCTTTGCCTGATCCAAGCAAGCTGGGTATGTCTGACCAGATTTATCCTCCAAGTGACACCTCCAGGCTCTCGTGCTCTGCCAGAAGCAATCTGCTTCAGACATCACTGATTAGTATCATCGCTCTTATTCTGGGTTTCACCATCGCATCTCTACCTGGTGTGTCAAGCAGGATCCAGAAGTGAAGGATGAAGGACCATGGTGGCTTTAAGCTGCCCCTCAGCTTTTCTGCAGCTGCAGACGCTCTACTCAGTCTGGTTTTCCAATGATTTCTCAGTGGTGCCAACGTTTCTTAAGGTGAGGTATAACTTTGGGAAGTAACATATACTTTCTAATATGTTTTCCAATTCGGTGCCATAGCCCAGCAGCCACATGCCATGGACTACTAACCCTTTCTTCAGAGCTATGTTGTCTGTCCTCGATTAATATGATCAAAGTATCATAGCTCAAATCCCATATTTGTCACTTCTTCCTGAGCTTCCATGAATTAATACCAAACATCATCCATTGAAAAAATAACATTTTTCAGAAGAATGGAGCCCTTATCCAACTGTTATATACCTGCTGTGAAGTGTAGCAAAGCTCTGTATACACTGCTGTTTGGCTATTTGATATCATTTTCCCAAATGCAGTCAACATTGGTAGTTTTGTTTTGTTTTGGTTTGGTTTGGTTTATTTTATTTTATTTTGTTTTGTTTTGTTTTGTTTATTTCATTTCATTTCAAAAAAAAGTGTAGCAAAGCTCTGTATACACTGCTGTTTGGCTATTTGATATCATTTTCCCAAATGCAGTCAACATTGGTAGTTTTGTTTTGTTTTGGTTTGGTTTGGTTTATTTTATTTTATTTTTGTTTTGTTTGTTTTGTTTATTTCATTTCATTTCGTTTTGTTTTGTTTAATTTGATGCACTAGGTTTCTTTGATCACAGTATGTTTCAGGCTCAGTAGTGAGTTCCTTTCCCAGATTTTCTTTGCTGTCCTTCTCAAAGCTAAACATGATTGTAGGACTGGAGTAATACGTGAAAGTCCTGCCAAAATTAACCTCAGTAAAGAAAAATTAGTGTCATCTGCATTCAGGCCTTTGTTGAATTCGCTTCCTAGAAACATTCCAGTAAATACTGCCAGCACATTATCAAAGAGAAGTGAATTTGAATTAATCCTGACAGAACTTTTACTGAAGTTAATTATAAGCTCATAATTGTGCCTGTTTGCAGCCAAAATCTTATTTTAGGAAATATACATATACAGCAAGACAGCAGAAACATTTCTATGCATTACTTTGTGCCTAGTTAAGTGTTACTAATATAATTCAAATGTCAAATGCTTGGAACAAGCTATTCACAATCACCAGGTTGATAATTTTTTGTAGGATCTGATTTCTTCTGTAACCAATTTTGAATAGCAAATACATTCAGTAAAGCTGCAGGCATGAAGAGCAGCTAAAAAAGGAATAAATTACAGGTTATATCCCATTTGTTAAACTCTGCATAATTGTGTTTTTTGCAATGCATGTCAAAAGCACAAACAGTGCCTGTAAAACAGAAGTGCCCAGCCTACAGGTGAGATGTTTACTGCTCTGCAGACATCCTCCCGTGATGAAGTAATCATTCCTGGGGTGCTGAGAGTAATGTTACTGCCATTCACCTGCTTCCATGTTTCCTTTTCCAAGGGCATAGGAACTGAAACAGGAGAGCAGCATGTCCTACCTCCAGCCCCAAAAGCAGGGATGCACGGCTGCCTGACAGCCATCCTTGGGGACACGCCAGCTCTCATCATAAGAAAGCAGACGCAGGCCTATTAAAAAAAAGAAAGTACATAGCAGGCTGACGCCTCGAGGATCCCTGGCACGCAGCAGGTGCATGGCAGGAGCCCGCAGGTCCATTGCTCTCATTCGGCACAGGAGAAACACCAGGGCAAGGGGATGGCAGAAGCCCTTTCTGGTGCCAGCACAAGTGGATCTTGCCCCTCAAGTAACATTGATCCTGAAGTCAGCAGGATTAGGTACCCGCTGGGAGTTAAGCACACTCTTACATGCACAGCTGGGTCGGTGCCAGCACCATGCATGGCTGAGCCCGGGCTGCTGCCTCCTGTGGTGGTACTCAAGGAAAGGTGAGGGACATACGAATCTCTGGGCATCCACTGAAATGTTCGCAACAGCCCAAGACCTCAAGATAATTGTGTATATATTTTTGAGTGAATATATATTAAGCGGGGAGGAGGATAAAAAAGTGACACATGTAGGATGACTCATTTAGGTCCTAGACATACAGAAGAGCAGCAAAGTTAATGTTTGTGCTCATTCTCCTTGGTAGCTACAAATACCCTTAGCTCTTCGTAGCCTTTGCCTTACATGCATGCACACACACACACAAACACATACACACACATATATATATACACATATGTATACACCTTTCACATTATTGGCTTGTAGGTAAGCCCTGAATATTTGAGTGGGGGTCCCACACACGAGTCCCCCCAGCACAGTGCTACGTCACTGGGATACAGAGCTGCCCAACAGGTGGCCTGAATGTCTTTCTGTTGCATTTTTAACATTATATGCACTGGTTGCAGCTTAAAACTGACTGAACAATCTTTATTCTAAATGCAGGAAGTGCATTTCATTTGCATAGCTCTCATGGGATTAAAGGAGGCATTAGAGTTATTAAGGTCAGAGGGGTTTGCCATTTACTAAATCCCTAAATCCACCTCCGCTCCAACATAATTTAGTAATATCATGGGGCAAAAGGTGACTACAACAATTTATGCCTGTCTAGCCTTCCATCACAGAGAGATAAACCCTTTTTTGGACAAAGAGCTTTTTTGGACGGGACACATATACATTATTTTCCACACATGCATCACAGGAAACTTTGCCTCAGCTACCATCTGAATGCATTAACTACCCTATGCCTCTAGTTTGTTTTTTTCTGGTTTTGGATGGGAAAATTAATAATACCTTTTATACACATGAGCTTATATGGTTTCAATTTTTAAAAAAGCCCAGCTGATACAGAACTTAAATATGCATTCCAATAAATTTCTTCCTGAGTGTAAAATATTAAGAGACCCCTCTGTTAAAATGAGAATAATAAATGCAAAGGGAACATTTGGACGATAATGTTTTATTGAGTATTTTGTGTTCTTATGAGTAAGCTTGCAGCAGTTATAACTTTTAATTAAATGTACGTGCATTAGACACTGCTGAAGGCCTTAGCTCCTAAGGCTTCATTGTTATCTGTAATCCAAAACTGCTCGATTCAATTGAAAGAGCTCTGAAACAGAGTAATGCTGAGCAAAGCTGCTCTGGGGACCGACACGCATGCATTTATTGCCTTTTGCAAGTTCAGTTAGCTCCAAGCCAAACAGATTGTGCTAGATGTCCTTCTCCACTCACAGCCTTTAAGGTTGACTTGCTGTAAGCTCTGTCACCCCAAAACAGTCCTGGAGGGACACTGCAGTACCTCGTGCCAGAGGAATAGGTGCCTTGCTGGACAGAAGAGGGGTTTGCAGAGCTCTCAGCCAGGTGATCGTAATGATATTTTAGTGATGACCCTGCCACTATGTGTACTTGACCCATCATGTCTCTGAGCTCTCCCACGTGGCTGATTCAAATCTCCAAGCAAAATAAAGAGAGTTGAAGGACAAAAAAAGTGGTTTTGAAGCTGAAGAGATTCATTGATATTGCTTTAGCAGTGCTACGGATAAAGAAATCATGGATTCAAAACTGGTGGAAGTAATTGAAGCAGCTTCAGCCCTGCTAAGTGTTGTCAGAAAGTTGTCAAGTTTTGTTGAGACAGCTTTGGTGACACATTTGGACCCATCGATGATGCCTATGTCGCTCCAGCCCTGCATCTGACGGAGTAAGTAGAGGTCTCAGTAGTGGGGCAGCATATACAAGTGGGAATTAAACCCCAGGCAACAAATTTCATGCTAGAGACAATAAGGAATTAGAAGGAATTATTTTGCTTCTAAGCAATGAGGGGCAGTGAACATGCAGTGCAAGGCCCCAGTCTGTAGCCAGGTGCTGCAGCACAGCTACATGCAAGGAGATAAACTGGGGGGTTCTCTAGCAAGGGAGTTAGTGTGTCGCCCCTGCACAGCCTTGCCCCTGGGACGGACTGTCCGGGGAGTGCAAGGAGACTGGAGGAGGACTTTTCTTGGCTGCTTGCTTGTCAACTTGCATTTACATAAAGCAGCAATTTTGTTGAAATTCCTGGGTTTGTTATTTCCCCAAACAAGATGCTTTTCTTCAGCTCCCCACATGCAGCAGTGCCTCCTCACTCCTGGCAGACCCATGCCTGGCTCTTGTGCAGAGGTGTGGGGGGGCAGTGTTTGTGTGTACATGTCCCCACGCTCACTCTTGCCAGAGGCTGGTGCAACGCTGGTTTCAGGAGAAGCCCCATGGGCAGAAACTGATGCTGCTTTGCTGGTCCAGGGAGCATTGGCCAAAAAGTTGAGAATAAATCAAGTCATCCTTGGCTATAAAGAGGCCAACATAGTGAGAAGAGACAACAGAGCCCATGTGGCAAATAATGCCATCCTGCTGGTGCTCAGGCTGTGCTGGTGTTTCATCCCCTGGCACAAGGCAAAGATGTGCCCTGCCCCTGATAAAGGAGCCCCGCTGCCACTGCACGTGCTTGCCCAGCCTTGCTCTCACCCTCCTACCTCCCGGAGCTCCTGGTGCCTCTGTGCTGAGAAAACCAGGGACTAGCGACCTGAATTTATTTCCAGATGCAAACAATGGCTGGATCTGAAAAAAGCTGGCTAGATGTTGCCCAGGATGTCCCTCCACACAGCAGCTTCCCCATGTCCCTGTCCTTGGCAGTGACATCTAAAGGCAGGGGTGGCTCTGCCAAGGGCACTCTGGGTGTGGGCTTGCTGTGCTGTACAGACCTGGCAAGATTGCACTATCCCAACCACATTATTGCAAAATTTTCTCCACCCAAGAAGCCAAAGAGACAGGTATTTGGGGATTATTTTTTAAAATAAATCTTCCAAGTGAAGAAAGAAGAAGAAGAAGAAGAAGAAGAAGAAGAAAGAAGGAGGAGGAGGAGGAGGAGGAGGAGGAGGAGGAGGCTGCTTGATGTCCAAAAGGATGCAACTTCACAAAGACAACATAAACAGAGAAAAGCACATTGTGAAGCAGGGGACGCTTGAACACTTCTCTTAATCAGAGGGACCAACATGTTTTTATGACCACTGACTGTTCCCAGCATCGCTAAAAGAGTAGGTGAGACGTCTGTGCTAAGTAAACAGCATCTGCCATCTCCACAGGCTGTTTGAAAGTGCTGACTAGCTGGTGAAGAGATTAGCACCGTCTGACTCCTCTACTAATAACTGATTCGTTACCCAGGCTTGGCAGTGCCTTCCTAATTGTCAGTTAGAACTGCTGACATTCCTGAATATTGCTCTTCAGATGTAAACAATATTTATTTGAGGGTACTCTGGCCTCTGTTTTAATCCTGTGAGTTCAGTTAGTTCACTCACCTGAAAGGACCAAAACAAGTTTTACCTTGGATGCTACATCTATTTCATAACTAACGTGTCATTATAATTGTCTCCCTTGCAAGGGCATTGTGCTAGTTTTGGCTGGGACAGAGTTAATTTTCTTCACCGTAGTTAGTATGGGGCTATGTTTTGGATTTGTGCTGAAAACAGTGTTGATAACACAGGGATGTTTTGGTTATTGCTGAGCAGTGCTGACACAGAGTCAAGGCCTTTTCCGCTCCTCACACCACCCCACCAGCGAGTAGGCTGGGGGTGCACAAGAAGTTGGGAGGGGACACAGCTGGGACAGCTGACCCCAACTGACCAAAGGGATATGCCAAACCATATGGCGTCATGCTCAGCAATATAAAGCTGAGGGAAGGAGAAGGGAGGGGGGGGACGTTTGGAGTGATGGCGTTTGTCTTCCCAAGTAACCGTTACGCATGACGGAGCCCTGCTTTCCTGGAGATGGCTGAACACCTGCCTGCCCATGGGAAGGAGTGAATGAATTCCTTGTTTTGCTTTGCTTGCGTGCGGCTTTTGCTTTCCCTATTAAACTGTCTTTATCTCAACCCACGAGTTTTCTCACTTTTACTCTTCCGATTCTCTCCCCCACCCCACCAATGGGGAGTGAGCGAGCGGCTGCGTGGTGCTTCGTTGTTAACTGGAGTTAAACCATGACAGGCATATTTTAAATCACATGCTTGAAATTTTGGTAAATATATTGAGATGGTGTGGGATGGGTAAAGTTGCTTCACTGTGGGTTTAGTGTTTGGGAAACATTAAGCAGTTCTTCTGAGTGCTGAAGAGTGATGTTTGAGAAGAAGTGTCTGCACAAGGCCATGATTAGAAACACTTTTTTTGAGAGGCAAAAATGTAGACAATTCCACATTCTTATCAGAAAAAAATGATGTTGAAAGGACGCGGCTATGTTTTGTCTATGATTTTTTAATGTAGATTATATACCGACTAAAGAAAGTGCCTTTTCTGAAATTCTCGTTAGGGTTATTCATGCCACTGTCTTTTAAAATAGCCTGGGAAAAATGTTCTTACGAAAATCATAAGTATGTAGTTGTTTTAAGTTCAAAATATGAAGTAACCAAGAGTTGTGTTTTTATTCTTATTTCCCCTATTTTAATTTTTTTATGCTTTTTTACTACATCTCTGCTGAACAGATGGCCACTAGCTCCTGACAACGATATTTCACTAGTCTTGGCAGGATGATGATGGTTCAATCACCCATTAATCCCATGGCCGATAATGGCTGAAAGCACCAGATCAGGTCACTCTTGTTGACCAGATTGTGCAAATCTATATGTGGGGTTTTTTTCACTGATTCCTTTGAAAGCTTTTTAATTTGAATGTGCGACATTCATGTGTCAGTCATTTTGAGTCTCATCACAAATCCTCACCCTGTCCTCCTGTGATCCTTCCATCTGGTGAAAAAGCCTTCACATTTTTTACCTGCAAAATAAAAATTGCTCCCAGAAATGATGGGTTTTCAATGAAAACCACTCCTGTGAGACAGTCACACCAGTAGATGTGATACCTGATCTCTATTCGCATCTGGAGGCCAATATGCAGCCCAGCACAGAGACTGACCCAGGAGGCATCGCATCCTTGCCAGCTTGGTGCTATGAATCCCTGAGGGCTGGGCAGGCGCCCTGGCAGCCAGTCCTCCTTCAGGGGCCACCGGCAGGAAGCGGGCAATCAGTCCTGCAGGCAGCACACAGCAGGAATGGGAATCACACCCGGGCTCGCTACCCCTCCGCCTGGCGTGCAGCTTTGAAATGTCCCCATTTTCTACAGACCATAATTCCAAGCAGTTTCTCCATTTAAAAAAAAATAATTAGTGAGAAAGGAAAACAGCAGACCACTGATCAACACTGCTATTTTGATTGTTCTCTAAATGAGAAAAATACAGAATAATTTTACTTGCCTTAATTTCTTTCCTGCCTGCTTGCATTTTACCTTTTTCCTATGATTGTGTGGAGACTGAGCAATCTGTCTCTCTAATGAATATAGACAGTAGCAGTAGGTGGGGAGTCGCTTATTTGCATCCTTTGCACCTCTATGTGAGATTCATTACCAGATTATGTTATGCTGAAAGGCTCTTGGAAGATCGTCAAAACACTTGCAAACCCATGCTGTCACAGCCCGATGAGTATCGCATGCAGGTCCGAACTGTGGAGTCGTTATTCAGCCCTTACCCAGGCAAAACTCCCCATGCAGCCAACGGCTGGGAAGAGGTTGCAAGGAGAGCCGTTGAGCCGGGAGCCAACGCTTCCTACAGCAACAGCTGTGGCTCCCACAGCTGGTTGAGAAATGCCCAAATTTAGTAATTGCCCCAAAGAGTCAAGTAAACAGGTACTCTGACCAATGCACAGGCAAAGAGACTGTGGAAAGCGATTTTTGAGTGTGTTAGGAGACCCCTAGCACCACTCCCAGTGAAGCCGAAGGCTGATGTTAGCAGTGGGCAGAGGAGGCTGCAGCAGTCGGCAGTCGGCGGCAGCCAGAGCTCTCCCTGGCTCAACAGTTCTTTTGAGTTACCTCCCTCATCTGAGCTGGCTGGCTGGCTGCTGACAACACCTGGGGAAACAACAGTAGGAAAACACAATGAAAAGGCAAAACAAAAAAGCAGACAGGTTTAGCTATGTGTAGAAAGTATTCACACCCTCAGGGCATGCTGCACAGCAGAGGCAGAGGAGACAAGCCTTCCCCCAGAAGGCACTGGCCACAGAGAGCCTTTCCCAGGCAGCCGTTTGGTGGCCCAAAGCCTGACGTCCTGCTGCTCTGGGACAGAAAAAAAAAAGGTGCATTCCCATTGTCTCTTTGGGAAGGAGTCAGCAAAGTTCCAACCCTGCAAGCAGAGCTTTGCTGGAACAGCAAAGCTCAGATAATGACCGGGACTTCTTCAAAGTCCAATGCTATTGGACCCCAGTTGTGGACTAAGCCTCTTATCTTTCTTTTTTTAAGATATCCCACCAATGTATATGTCCATTCTGAAATAACCATCCCCACCAAGTGTCATCCTAAATTGAGTCAAGGCCAGACATTCTCCAAATATTTTTCATGAGCACAGCAAACAGGCATCCCCCACAACGCTTGCGATCCAGCCAGCAAAGCCCTCCGCTGGTGTCCTGTAGCCATACTATGAGGAAAGCTCAAGGTGTGGGCCCTCTGCATCATCTTGGCAGGAGTGGGATCACCACCAGACCCACCACGAGTCAGCCACCCCAAGGGGGACCCACTGGCTGGCTCCGCTCACCCGCAGCCCAGCTAGCGGGCTGACATAGGATGTTCAAATGGATGTTTATGGAACAAAAGGCACCCTTCCTCCACCCCTGGGGCTGAGGGTCCCTCTGTTTGATGTGTTTGTAAATAAACCTCCATTTCCAAGGAGGCTGTTTCCTGTTAGACCCTATTAAACACTCCTCCTAGTGCCTTGGCTTCCTGTGTTTGAAAGACCTGAATGCAGTTTGTCATTTCACCATCTCTAAATACCCTAACTGAAGCAAAGGCTCATTTACAGCTACATTAAATGGATGTAAACAATGACAAATACACTCACAGTAACAAGAATGCAGAGAGAGGACCAGAGGGTTTCTGTTACAGAACAGACCAGACCGGACCAGTGCTGTTGCGGGGGCCAGGACATATCCACAGAAACAGAGTTTTGGTGCTGAGAAAAGACTGAAGGGAACAGCAGGGAAATATTTTCCTTCCACAGCTTCAAAATGTTTGGATAGCTACTCTAAACCCCTTCATAGAGGAAAATGTATCAAAAAACAAGTAAACCATATTTTATTTATAAACAGGGGCACTACCTAAGGTACAATCCCTATTTTCTTTGACTATTATCTTCTCCTTCCTATACCGAGCTAGCTTTAATCCCCTTTATATCATAGACACTTTCTAGATGTGAGGATATGTATTTCAGCACAATAAACAGGTGGAGCAGCAACTAAGTTTTTCTTCCTAAACATTTCCTCACCATTTTTTACAAAGGCATTTCCATAAGGATTTTCTAAGAGATCTCTAAAACCATCTCGGTGAATTGTTGACTTGCCTATGACCTTTCAAATTCATCACCATCCACCCATCAGGTTTAGGTTCTGTTAGTCAAAAATACACATCATACAGAAGGTACAAGCGTCATGTGGCACATGACATAAATTAAAGTGGGTATCAAATTGGACAAATCCAAATCCTTCATTTAGGTGAAAGAACATCCTGTGACACGCTCACCCATGTGATCTGTGCGTATTTATAAATCATTTGTAGCCCAAAAACCATTTCTTGTTGGAGTTCATGTCTGGTTTAGAATAGGAGTGAAATTTAAAGACTTCACAATGTGTTTACAAGCAATCTGTGAACAAGTAAAGAGGGCCACAGTAACGTGTGTGTATCCATTGCAATTAGCTCACAATTAACATCTGTACACTGGACTTGCACAGATAGTTTTAACTTTAGTTTTGAAACAAATGACCACCTTGAAGGCTAGAATTATCTTCCACAGGCTTACCACTGAATAGTTAAGTTGACAAGGACCAAATACATTGAAAATATTTAAATGTCGTTGCATCATATAATCAATGAATAAAATAATCATTGCATAAAATATGCTTACATGGAAAAATCAGCCTGCTTTGCTCTGCTTCAGTTATTTCCATCATACATAAATGTTGAGGTCATTGTGAGTTTTGCCACTGACTTCAACGGGGCTCAAGATTTCCTCCTAAGAACTGATTAGTGGGAAGGTCAGATTTCATACAAAAGACTAAATATGGACATTACACGTTGGCATTATGAACTCCTTCATACTGTTGAATGATTAAGATTTTGCACTGTATTTCTTTTCAATGCTGTGTGAGCATGCTTACTTTGTTCAGACCTTTGAAACAAATCAGTAAGATGGGAGTGAAGTTAAGTTAAATATTAAAGCAGTTCATCACAAGGCCAGGGGCATTTATTACTAGGCCCAGGAATGAATGTCTGTAAGAATGTGCCTGGAGTATCATGCAGGAGGTGGTTTTAAATATGTCTTTTTTTTTTTGGGA
>NW_008794581.1:841291-857384 GCF_000699145.1 Aptenodytes forsteri
ATTTTTTTTTGGTTTTTTGGGGGGGGGGGGGGGATGGAATGTGCGGAAACTTGGATCTGCACAAGCTATTAAATTTCTTTTTCCACACAGTCCAGATAGTTTTACTTCCCACCTTGTGCAGCTACTTCTCAGGAGGGACAAGGGTCCATATTACACTAACAGAAGCAGTTTGTCTTATACAGTCATTTAAACTACCAGTTAAACTATCCCGTGTGTCAAGTGTTAGAAATATCACCAGAAGCCCCCAATTCCTTTCCAAGTTTTCCCATTAAATTTCTTTTTCCACACAGTCCAGATAGTTTTACTTCCCACCTTGTGCAGCTACTTCTCAGGAGGGACAAGGGTCCATATTACACTAACAGAAGCAGTTTGTCTTATACAGTCATTTAAACTACCAGTTAAACTATCCCGTGTGTCAAGTGTTAGAAATATCACCAGAAGCCCCCAATTCCTTTCCAAGTTTTCCCTTGTTCTTTCTGTCCAAACATATTAACCTAAATGAGGTGGTCTTTACCACTGAACTTAGAAGTGACACCTTTCTAAGTTTCATCTTACTCTAAAGCGAGGAAAAAGTGTTCAACAGATGTCTTGATATAAAAACTAATCATATACCTTTAATGCTTATTGAGAAGAAAACATATTTCTTACTGAGTGCTTGTAAAGGGTCTGTAGCACCTACATGATACAGAGGAGGGAAAGGACAGGGAAGCGGAAGAGCTAAAGAACAGGGAAAATTCCATTTTCATACTCTGGTTTTCCAGAAGTAAGTTTGCAGCTTGTCTTTTGTGTTGAAAGCTAAAGAGGATTCAATTCCAGAAATGTCCTGCCTCAAGAACAGTTCTTATAGGGATTGCTCCTCTGCTTCTGTGTTGTTAATGTACTATAAGTGATGTTACACACTCAAGTAACCGATGAATTATAAAAGAGAGGAACACCATACCAGAAGGGCTTCTAAAGAGAAATAAGTTGGTGCTATATGTTGCCGTGTAAAAAGAGATGCTTGTGATATTTTTTCTCCAAGTAGAATAATTTTTTAAGAATTGCCATCGTTATTTTAACTCGTGACGGCACTACTAGTTTGAGGACAGGCTTCCAGGTCTGGAAAAGAAGGACATGAGAGTTACTGAACAGGAAAACAGGCAGTGAGTGGAGACCTCTTAGCAACAGCAAGTATATTGAATCTCTCCCATAATATCACTCCGGTTAAAAATTGGTTCTGGAGTGCTCACATCTGCTGAGATTATTGTGCAGGCAAAGGCCACAGCTTTCTCCAAATTGTGCTCACACATAGGCTGCTGCAGGCAGCTCATGAAGACGATGTTGTTTCCTGATCTGTAGACACTTTTCTTGTTGCACAGCTGTGCTGAGTGCTCCCAGGGAATCCAGGATGAAATCCAAAAGCAAACAAATTTTCTAGCAGCCTGTTATGATTCATGATGCAAAGAAACCTTCCAATTAGCAACTGTAACAGCAAGAAGGAAGTCAACCAATTGGAAAAAATGCAAGGATCCCCAGTTTCATTACGTGTAAATGTCATTCTACATGATATATTGATAAGCAAATATGAAAAATACAAAGTATTTGAAGGCAAATACAGGATTGAACTCCATCAGGATTTAATTTTTGACAGGAAATCCTGTGTGAATTACTACTGGCCTTACCATAAGGGCCGGTGTTGACAGAGTCTTTTTTATACCTGCTTCTAAAGGTGATGATCCAGCTTCCCTGCATTGTCCCTTGCAGATACGAAGCCGCAATCAAACACAAATGCAGACATCTCTTTTTGAAGTCTGTGCCTGATTTGTTTCCATGTAAGCAGGAGCTCCGCATGCACAGAAGCCAGGCTCCCCCTGGGCTCCCAGCCCTGGGCTCCCCTATCATCCTGAGCACCACAGTGTAATTAATGTGTCTGAACCTGCCACTGCTTGCAAAGGTGTAATCTTGCCATGAACTCACTACATCAGATCTCTTAGCTGTGCCAAAACAGCTGCAAGGTGCAGGAGAAACTTGAGCAGATAAGGTTGCTATTAAGAAGATAGTTCTAGTTTAGCAGCCTCACCACAGAGTTGCTGCTTTCTTTTTCGAGCAAGAGAATGAAGCCTTTTTTCTCATATTCTTGCAGTTATTAATGTGGTATGTTTCTGAGAGATTATTTTGATTTGAGCATTGCCCTGAATCATTCTGTCTGCATCAGCAAATGCAGACAACCTCCTTTCTGGCCTCTCTTCCAGCAAATACTTTTGTTCAAGTGCATATTTCTGGAAAAGTTGGATTGAATACAGTGTATTCATTGCATACACATACTTCTCCCCAACCTGTATGTGAGTTCAAGCACTGTATGTTCCAATTCTTATTTCCAGCAGATTGTAAGATAACCTTATTTTTCGCCTGTATTTCATTTGAGGGGCCTCCTGACTTAGACTTTGTCCCCCCCGGGATCTTCCCCAGTTCTCTACCACATTCTTGTTTTTCCAAGTTATTTTTTACAGCTTAACTCCATCAAAGTTATCGCTACTCCCCTTCTCTGTTGGTAGCAGCTTCCAGCCACAGGGCATTGCACTGCTTCCCAAGTTACGGATCCAGCCCAGGACTGTGGGCTCAGTCTCTCCGAGCCATGCTGACTGATGTGAACACCATCATTCCCACCTCTTTCTGGAATAACAACACAGCGGACAGCCCATTCAAGGTCAAGCCAATACCAGTTCAGAACCTCTCAATTATTTTTCCATTAAAGTACAAACTTTCACAGATCAGACTAGGGGGAAAAAAGTTTGCTTTAAGGCAACAAAACCCAGGATGGAGCTTTCTCTTTTTCACCTGCCTTTAATTGTGATCTGACAAAGTTGGCACTTAAAAATCAGCAGTTGCCTTCTGGGCCAACAGCTGTTTCTCAGTCACTTAAAATAAGAGCAACTCCTAACATTTGACTGAAAATAGAGAAAAGTCAGTGCTGGCTAGAAAGTAGCCCCCCCACCAAAGCCCGTGCTCTAGATGCTCAGTCTCTGTGCTCCTTTTGCTATATTGAAAGTCCTCTGTCCTCTTAATCTAACCATCAGCAGCAAGGGGAGGGGTGCCCTTCTGCACCACAACCCCTGCAGCAAACCTAGCTGGGTGTAACCTGCACGCAGCACCTCATAAGAAGAGCTTTTCTGTGTGCTGGGGCCAGGTCTGAGGAATAATTTCACTGCTGCGATGGAGAGTCCTTAATTCGGAATTTATAGCAAAGAAGAAATATATAGCAGGCCAGGTCAAAAAAAAAAAAAAAAAAAAAAATTCACTGATGTTTGGTTTGCAATAAAAGACATGGAAGACTTTGTGCCAAGACTTAAGATGGATTTCTAAGTGCTCAGTGTTTCTCAGTCAAAAGCTGCAGGGCTGATGGCTCCAAGGTAAAGATGGCCAGGCTCCCTGCTTCCCTCCTCAGCTCTCAGAAGCCCAGGGGCCCTGGGGGCCAGCGAGACACCCAGACTCCCTGCCGAAGAAGCACATCCTGAGAGTCCTGTGAGGGCCACGTCTAGCTGGCACCTGGCGTCATCTTTATGAGAGAACAGACCTGCCAGCTCACTGCTGCCCTGAGATACCCCATGTTTGGTCAAGACTGAGGTGGGAGAAAAATGCCAAAACATTTGATAGGTCAAAAAAAAAAAAAAAAAAGGCTTCACTGATGTTTGGTTTGCAATAAAAGACATGGAAGACTTTGTGCCAAGACTTAAGATGGATTTCTAAGTGCTCAGTGTTTCTCAGTCAAAAGCTGCAGGGCTGATGGCTCCAAGGTAAAGATGGCCAGGCTCCCTGCTTCCCTCCTCAGCTCTCAGAAGCCCAGGGGCCCTGGGGGCCAGCGAGACACCCAGACTCCCTGCCGTGATGTTTGGTTTGCAATAAAAGACATGGAAGACTTTGTGCCAAGACTTAAGATGGATTTCTAAGTGCTCAGTGTTTCTCAGTCAAAAGCTGCAGGGCTGATGGCTCCAAGGTAAAGATGGCCAGGCTCCCTGCTTCCCTCCTCAGCTCTCAGAAGCCCAGGGGCCCTGGGGGCCAGCGAGACACCCAGACTCCCTGCCGAAGAAGCACATCCTGAGAGTCCTGTGAGGGCCACGTCTAGCTGGCACCTGGCGTCATCTTTATGAGAGAACAGACCTGCCAGCTCACTGCTGCCCTGAGATACCCCATGTTTGGTCAAGACTGAGGTGGGAGAAAAATGCCAAAACATTTGATAATTCTAGCTGGAAAGATGTTTTATAACTTTTCTGCGCCTGTGAAAAAATAGAATAAAAATGAAGTCATACATAGAAAAACTGCAAAAGCAAGGCAGAATGCAATTCAGCAGCATCCTTGTTAGCACACTCAGCACTGTAGCCTGGGATCATTTCTCTTGGGAGGGAACCGGTTTTCATCCTCTGAGCTACTGACCTATAAAATACTCATTACTATCATTTTATGGAAGTTTATATCCAAGGCTAAAGTTCAGCCAGCGATGTCTGGCAAAATTGCAGGGCTTTTTAAACAGCAAGGATGCCAGCTCCAACACTTTTTACTGAAATGTTTTTGTGTTGTATCACAGCAATCCTTGCTACTAGAGAACTCCGAGCATAGACCCAATTTATACACATGCATATGTATGTATACATGTGTTTAGTTATGCATGCTCCTCCTAGGCATTTGGGCTGGGAACCGGCGACATAATGGCCTCTTGACAGCAGGCAGCACAAGTGGGACCTGGGCATGCAGGGTGGCTTGGACATGACCTGCAGCCTGCGAAGGCCTCTCCTCTAATGCATTTTTTACAGCTTCTGAAATCTTTACCACAATCTCTTCCTTGTGTTATTCTGCACTCCTAGAAGCTTTAATTAGCGGTGGATATTGCTGGGTGAAGTGATGCACCAACGCTCTCCTCAATGAGATGTTGGCCGGCATGCATCTTCCCCTGGTGTGCCTCTGGCAAGCCCATGCCTGGGGAGAGCATGCCTCCCCAGCGAAGAAGGGCCTCTCTTGGCCCTCAGCAGACCTGCCTTTATCACAGGTGGGTGCTCTGGTACTTCTGAGCTGGATTTCTCCTCCAGAAGAGAGGCTCTGGTGAGAAAATCAGGAGCTACTGTGAGAAGAGCTGGACTAACAGAGACGCCACTCTTCTCTCTCTTCCTTGGAAACAGCCTTTCTGCTTTTCCTGGACCCTAACTAGATCCTGCAGCATTTTCCACTTCATTTCAAAGCCCTTTGTGATGCCCAGGCCTGTGACTTCTGACCCTCCAATCTTCTGCTGCGAAAGTGCATAATCTACCCCAAAGTCTAAGTCATGAAAGGAGACAAAGGCAATGATGTTTTCCTTAAAACTGGGTGATGCGTTTTCACCTACGCTGCATGCCTGTGGGATATCAGTCTTTAATTTATTAAGTTTTTACATGCGTGTGGCCAAATTTAATCTCGCTAACACCGTTCAACCGAAGGCAATGTTGCGGAGCCCCTGGCTCAGGGCTGGAAGCTGGCATTTAGACCATAAGCCCGTGAAACATTTCACGGTACTAAATGACTTGTGTAACCCAGTGATGCAACAAATGACATTTTAATCTACAGACAACCAGAGCCCCAAATGCCTCCCCATTCAAGCCTGTTTTATATTGTTGTGCTACTACATCTTCAGGAGAGCCACTCCCGGGTTATGTCTGTGGAAATGATACACGACAAAACAGCACTGCTCCCATGGGTGGGCTTTGGGTTACACACCCTTTCTCTTGCACTGAATCCTTGCAGCCTTCTCCTGAGCTGTGCCTATGGTTCAATATATAGGAAATGCCTTCAGTCTGGTATTCACTTTTCTTAAAGTAAATCCATAGAATGGCCCTGAGTCGGACGTTAGACAGTGCCAAATATCTCAATGCATTGCAACGTGGGGAAACAGGCTCAAGTTGTTCAGTAACTAACAGATGACTGTATTTATTGGTGTGAACACACCTTTGCTCTTTGGGCCTTCAGGTTTGTGGGCAGATCGATGCACTTGGTGAAGTGATAGCTTTTACAAATGTGACCAGAAATTTTCAACCTCTTACCATCTGGCAATTTTATTTGCTGGCGGGAAGCGGGGAGGACTTTGGCACAAACCAAATCCATCCAGTCTAACATAATAATTTCATATTGTGTATATCTTAATCCCAGCTTCCTGTTTTTTGCACGGCTTTGAAACACTTGTATGGTTATATAACAACAGTTTCTGCCAGTCTGTTTATAATTATCCCTAATGCTCAGATCAAAGAGCACTATCTGCCCTTGGTTTTTCTGCAATATTACAGCGCAGGGGAAATAATGGCAAGCCCAAACTAGGAACATCCCATTGCCTTGTTAGCCATGCAGCAGGAGGCGAAGCAGGGAGGAGGCAGGAGCAGCCCTGATGCTGCATCCCTCTCCCTGCCAATGGCTCGGGAAATCACATTCCAGTTGGTCGACCAGGCTCCCGAGGACTGGTTGCACATGCATGCACCACAGGAGGTAATATAGTATTGTACCAGATTAATAAAAGAAGGAAATCAAATAACCCTTTTGTGAAGGCCCCTCCAAGTGCTAGAAATGTGTATCAGTTATTTCATCTTAGAGTAAATTAAAAAATATCCATCTTTTAAAACTTGGTGTCTGAAGGTGAACTGGGAGGCCCACTCTCTCAGGATCCAGCACTAACGTGGAGACACTCTCTCCAGAGGACCGTGTCTTACTGGAGACACCCAGATACCTGCACATTTTGTAGGTGCTGCTGGGGCAGGGAAGAAAGATTTGGTGCATGAATTCACCTGGTGACATCCCTTGCTTAATAAAGCTTGTAGAGCACAAAGCAGCTGAGGAGAGACAGCAGTTAAAGTGTCGGAAGCAGCAGAACAAGTGGTAGGTGAAAACCCAAACTGCTGGAAGAGATGCTCAAGCAGACCCCAGGTAGGTGCCCACTGCCATAGCCCTCGGTGCTGGCTCCTGCCATGGTGCTCTGCCAACAGGCCAGGCTGCTCTCATACACTCTGCCAAAGACCTGAGAGGATACACACTCCACAGGAAACAAAAGAAAAAGTGAAGGGAATTGGCAAAATTCTCAGATTATAAAGACTGCTAGGATATAATACAAAAACACTGGAATAAACAAGGGTGGAACTGGCATTCCTGCTTCACAAAATGTGCCAGCATTTCTAAGACTTGGCTGCCTGAACTTTAGCCCTGGTTGCAAACTTCCATATGACTATGGTAATGAGTATTTTTCAGGCCAATAACAACAGCTCATGGGATAAAGAGGAGTATTTCCCCACTCAGATTATCTTGACCTCCAGTGCAGCGCTGGGTATGTTTTTGTAGGAAAATAGCAATATGTTAGCTTTCTAACCTCAAATTCTACATATACATCACTGCACAAGGTTTGTCTGCACATGTTTTTTACAGCTTGCATACTTAATTACTTAATGATTTATGGCTGTCATTAAACACTGCTGCTCTGCGTTTGAGAGGCTCCAGGAGCAAATGGAAGTGACTTGGAATGGCTCCATCTCTTTGCCTGTTGAGGAACAGAGAGATTCAGAGGCATAGGTGCTCCTCCACATCTTTATCGTCTGCCCATGGGTATCTATGGAGCCCACGCTATGTCAGAGCAGCACAAGCAAGCAAAGACACACAGGACCGAGCTAGCTCCTGCTTCATCACATCTGACTTAAACTCGGCCTTTTCCCCAAGCAAGGTGGGGCCTCCCTGTCCCCCTCACAGGACTCCTGCATGTTCCCATGTTGTTCTCCACAGGCTTGGGAAAGGGGCAATCTGGCAAGCTCTCACAGAGGCTAGAGGAGCATTTCATATAGGGGAAGAGTTAAGCTTGTTGTGAAAGTGGTGTTACAGAAGGCAAGTTTCAAATTTCTTGGTGTTGGGAGGTTTAAGTCAATTATACTTCAAGTCTTTAAGCACTGCCTTCATGTTCTAGAAAGTATCAGGAACCACTAACCTCCTTGCCTTACAGCAAATCATTTTTTGGATGCTTCAAAGATGTGGCAGCAGTGCTGCTTTTCCCATGCAGTCTGATGGCTCCCATCAAACCAGCCATCACATCCCAGTGCCACCTGCATGAACTGTGGCAGGGAGAGGGCTGGGGAAATGGTACCGCAGGCACGTGGGGCAGCTGCCCGAAACCTGCACGCATGCACACCTTTCCCTCGCTCACACCTCTTCTTGGCACCAGGTGCTGCTCATGCCAACAGCAAACTTCTGCGTGGGGGAGGATTGGTGCATCCAGAGGGCAACACTCAGTCCCGCAAGCTGCTCTGGGCAGGCTTCGTTTGGGGAAGGAAGGAGGGAGGGAAGCAAAATAAGGACAGCCCCAGGGGTGAGCTTGCTCTGGGACAGGCAGTGTATGGCTCTGCCAGTGCACGCTGTGCCTGCATACACTGCAGGTACGGATGGGCCCCGTGCGAGTTCGCTGCTGGGTCAGTGTCCTTCAGTGAGGGGTCTTTGAAGAAATTCTAGATGCCAAGTCTCTTCAAACAGAGGCAGTGAAGCATTTGGACTGTGATAACATGACATACTCGAAGACTGGTGCAAGGTCAGAGAGCCTATTTGTGGAGGGTTTGGTGGTTTTTTTTTTCCCCTGCTATGCACTGCAAAAGTTGTGAGAGTCCGGCAAATGCTGTAAGCAGCTCTCTTTCTGTGGTCCACACCTCAGGGACCCTTTGACAGAAGGATTCCTCATTTCCACCAAACTTGCCTGCTTCAGCAAATCAGTATTTGGGCTTATTGGGATTGGGCAGGTTAGAGGTTTTAGAGCAATGTGGATATGAAAAGCAGCTGCGTACGTGCGTGGGGCACACAGCATCTACAGAACATTCTGTGTCAAGTGACCCCAGACTAAATTTATCCTCTGGCCCTGCTAAGGCATAGTAACTTTCACAACAGATCGAGCATGCGTGTGGGTTTCAGAGCCCGTTGAAACATTGGCTTTGAGAACAATAGCTTTGCTGTCAGGGCCAAAGTGTGACAAGAAGCCCTTCCAGCCTGCAGGTGGAAAGTCAGCAATGCTGCATTCATCCCAGAGCTGCCAGCAGCCCCCCAGCTGTCCATAAACCACGTCCTGCTGTGCATGCAACCCTAATTTCCTTTACCTTGTCACCTTAATCCAGAGAGATCCAATCTGTACCCCCATTACTTTTTCTAGTATTACCTCCCTAAGGGTCCTTGGGTGTCAATCACCATACCATACCAAACACCATACTCTAAGTAGATGACCTGATAACAGCTTGGAGAAGATCAGAGCCACAGTGCGACATCCAGATGTGTGCATACAACAAATGAAGTAGTGTAACAGCAGTAACATTTGGATGGCATATGACTTTTTTAAGAAGGGGTTACATCTTAGGAGTTCCTTGCTCAAATTACCTCAAATTCAGCCTGTAATCCACACTTGGAGAGCAACTTTCAAGGGAATTGTGTCATTCAGATGAATTATTTGGGTATGTCTGCATTGCACAATGCAATGTACTGCAGAGCTCCTCAGTTTGACACTGGATGAACTGGTTCCCAAACCAGAAACAGCACAGCTGCCCCAAACAGAAGAGATGCTGCCAGTATTCAAACTTATCTCCATACACACTGTGTCACTGACATGAAGGTTCAGTTGGAGCTTGCTCAGGACCCAGCAAGGCACATACCACCCTGTACAGACATGCCTTCAGAATACAGACAATACTGTGAAATAGTATGCTAACCTTGTTTTTTAGCCTGACTTCCTAAGGAAACTACACTTCTGTAACAACAGTGTTTATGTCTGTCAATCCCACATCCCTCTCAAAAGTTTTTGAACCTGTTGGCTTCCTTGCCAGTTAAATTGGATAGAAATGGAGGCAACGTGTAATGGCATTAGGTGGCTACATAAAAGGAAGGAAACCCAAATGAATAATCCCGGTGAGGGAAGGGCTGCAGTGTGAGCTCACCTCCAGTGCTGGAGAGCTGGGAGGGTGCATGGGAGAGAGACCCAGAAAACCAGGCTGGTGGTGCACCAGAACGGCTCGGGATGTAGAGTGTGAATGCCAGCCCTGGGGAGCAGAGGTGGGGAGATTTGAGCTAACCCTCCTCCCACACATTTTAACATATTTCAACATCCAATAGCACCACTTAAGATAATAACATTCAAAGGCACAGGCTTTTCACTACTTATCTTGAAAAGCAGTTGTATTTTTCACATTGCTTTCACATGGTGCAGTGAAGTTGGGAGAGTCCGGTTCCCCAGCCACTGTTGCAGGCTGCTTGGTGTCTCTGGTCCTCATGCTGCAGCAGCTGGGCCCCCACTCTGTGGGGACCTGCACTCATGCACAAACCTTAAACAAAACAAACAGAATTCAGCGGTTGAGGAAGGAGGAATGTCAATTTTCTAAAATCATGCATGCCTTGATATAGAAGACAGGGTTTAGTCTATGAGTACCTGGGCCACTCCTGCCAGGCTTGGACAGGATTTCTGCACTGGAGCAGGAAAGGCTGGGTTGTCTCTGGCAGCTGCTTCAGAAAAAGTCCAGAGAAATTCCTATTGGCCATTTCTAACAGCCTCCTAGCAAAGGAGAGACCAGGAGCACAGGGAAGCAGGGCCAGCCTGGCACAAGACAGCACGCATCTGGCAAGACTCATTAGCCTGGCTTCAGCACTTCTCCGATGGTGCGATTGCAGCTCAGTTCAGAGGCACTCCTTTGCAGCTGCAAACAGGTGCCCTCAGGCTCCAGAAAGATGGATAGAGAAAAACAGGAGTGTGATTTATGCCACATCTTCTTATCTCCTCTTATCGCTGCCAGGATGCAAATTAGTCATAACTTTAGTAAGTGATTATACAAGCATCATATTAATTTTTTTCATATTTCCCCAAAGAAATCAGCAAATTGTTAGAACAACTTGGACTAGCAGATTTATTTTCCAGGCATCATGGACTATTGGCAACTGGGGTGAAGTCATTTATCATTTCACAATGAAGATAATCTGGTTAACAAACCAAATTTCTTCCACAAGAAAGAAGCAACAGTAAGCAAATAGGCAGTGACAATCCAAAGCCGTGAGGGGGTTTGGAGAAGAAAGCAAATTTGGTTCAGCCCATTATTTTTTGCATTGCATTCTCTAGAGCTGCCCGAAGATTCCTTTGTTCCCATCCAGAATATTCTGTTATGCAAAGCATTATTCAAAGACAGAGTGAGAGACTGCACGTTCACAGATGGAAAAGGTCTTGAGGGAGTTCAGCATACAAATGCCCAAACCCCTCAATCCTGTGAGCTCTCAATAGCTCCAGAAGACCCATGAGGGTGCACACCTCCCAGTGACTGCTGCCTTGTGCGACTCTTGCTGGATGATATGCACACGACTGTTTCACTGGAAGTAAAAATAGGTTCGATGAGAAAATTTGCTGCTGCATCCATTTTCTGAGTGCAACAATAGGACAGAGGGAAGGAGCTCTTGGTGGGCGTGTGAAATCCCCTTAGCGCAGTTTAGTATGACTTGAAGTATGCCAATGAAGTACATCCACAGGGCCTTTGGCCAGCCCTGGCTCCGCTCCTCCTCATTGCTAAGTGTCACCCTGGGAAGAAGTAGCTCCTTGAATTCCTATCTGAGCTGAGGCAGGACCTGCCTGATGCCTCTTCAAGCACTGGGCTTCTCCTGGCTGCAAATCTGGGACCCAGAGCTCACAGAAGGCCAACACTTGTAAAGCCAGTCTTAAACCTGGGAGCAGGAACAGGGCTCATTCTGTAAATAAAGTGAAATTCTTTTATCTTCCCAAGGAATATTCTCAGTCATGAGCGTTCTGGCTGGGGACAGGCTGATAAATACCAGGAATCTCAAACTGGCAATCTTATTATTTGTTTCTTGCAGCAGACAGCCTAACACGCAGAGGGGATGAAAGACGATGCCTGAGCATAGGGCTGCCAAAGGTGTCCAGCACACAGCCCCCCACCTTTAAGCACTAAGCAAATACAAACCCACACAAGGTTCTCCATCTCCCGTGCAAAATTTGTCACCCTCAGGCTGAATGATGCCACCTTGCAGCTCCCCCATGGAGACAACCAGCTGCAACAGACCTGAGGAGGTGCTTGCACAGGACACAGCAGAGCGAACGGTAGCCTTGCTGCTAAAATACCCTTTACCACAGGGTCCATGGCAAGGAGGTCAGCAGGCACCCGGCAGCCATTGGCTTCCCTTGCCCATTCTCAGGGAGATGTTGGTCCAGCGGGTTTCCCTTGGGGTGCCCAGCCCTTCCCAGCAGCTTCCTCCCATCTGCTCTTCGGGCTCCCAGCAACGCCCCTGCAACAACCTCACACCCCTCAGGCAAGGGTTCTCCAACTGGGGGCACTGGGAGAGAGCAGGACAGAACGGACTATGCTAAAAAATATGAGGAATGTATCATTGTCCAAGTTTTATGCCTGGGGAGTCCCCGGGGAGAGTCAGGCATCTAAAAAAACAGAGCTAAACCACTAGGAAGAGTATGCCTTGCATCCCACCAATCCCAGCAACCTTTTTTGATTGCTGGTCACCCTCTCCCTCCACACAGGGCTGTCCCCAGGCTTTCTCTTGAGGTGATGCAATCATTACAAAATACAGGAAAAAAAAGGGAGTGTAAAAAAAGCCCTTTCAAACCAAACAACTGGAGAAAAATGTGCTTCTCTGCTATTCAGTGGGATTTAATTCAGTGAGATTATATTAATAATCTCATAAATTAAGAGCCACAGTAGACCTCCTAGAGCATGCTTGGCCTCTGTCTGTGTTGAACAATTTCAGTCCCTCCTCTCCACTCATCTGAGGAGTTTAAATCCTGAGACGTTTAAGGCCTAATCCAGCAAAGCGCTTTGGCATGTGCTTACCCCTAACAGCACAGAAAGTTCTGCTGGAACCAGTAATAAGAGAAGCCAATTTGAGTTTTGTTTTATTTTATTTAGGAGATATTTAGTTCATGTAGTTGGAGAAAGCAACAATTAAAAGAACTATAAACTTTCATTCTATATATCTAGATTATATTACAGTAACATTCATATATATAGTTCAGCTGCACCAGCCATCTTGCTGCACATGCCTGCAATCTGGAGGTTAGCTCCATCTAGGATGCTTTGGGGGCAAGGGGGGGGTTGTTTAAAAATGCCTGAAGCAATTTCATTAGCATAAGATAGTCTTCTCCACTTTATCATACAAACTGTTTGCTGTACAGTGAAGCAGCTCAAGAGCAGTTGCTTTTCATTGACAGGTGAATTGTTTCCCTTAAATTATGGAGAGATGATGGACTATATATAAGCACCCTTTAGATTATATTTTTAAAGAGCAGAAGCACAACATATTCTTAAATAACTGCTAACCTCCAGCCAACCGGATTTCTTTGCAAGTTTGTACAAACGATGATTTGTTTCCAAGCTGAGATTTGATATACTGAGTTTCAGCCCCAAGCACAATTCTGAAGCCAAGCTCGAACTTCCTGAAAATGAAAATTCATTATGAAATATAAACAAGTCTTTAACCATGACATGGAGAATAGGAGCAAGAGGTGAAATCATTTTGCTGTGATAAGAATAATTTTTCTCTGCAGTTGAATCATTGTTCTAGACTGAGCATGTGAAAAGAATTAGGTTAGCCTTACCTTCCCTGTCTTAGATTTGGACAAGTAATTAAAAGTTAACAGAAGGTAGACTAAGATTAGCTCAAAATGCCACAGCCATATGATAACCCAGAAATAAAAACCACAGGCCTGTCCACTGCAATTTAAATCTAAACCAGAATGGGACCAGACCTAAAATGGTTCCCATTGTGTTAACTGTGGGTCTGTCTGCTCTGCTTGCCTACCTGCTGACTGCTTCTCCATCCTCTGGAGGAAGCCCTTCCCTGATCTCACCTCCTCCAGGATCACAGTTCCCAAATTTTACCCACAGGCTTTCACAGTCCCGCAAAGACTCAGCCCTCTGCCTGGCAAAGGCACTGACACCATAGCTGCCATGCAGGTGGCAGACCAGACATACCCCGTTTCCCAGCAACTCCGACTGGCACTGCAGCTCCCAGTTCAGCATCCTGCATCCTGGCTTTGCCCAAGAGACACACCTGGGCTATTTGTTCAGTGGCAAGAGAGTGAGTTGCCTCATTGGGGCATGATGAGATGTTGGTTGCAGGAGCCTGCCTCTCTCCACCAGGCACAGCAGGAGCCTAGGCAGGTGCCACCAGCACCTTCCCACAGCCAGGTCACATGTCTGCCTAGATACCTCCAGAGACAGGGAATGCTGCCTCCAACAGCTTTGACTGCAGGGGCAAGACAACAGCTTCAGCTGCAGGGACAAGACAATTTCCCATCTTTGACACAAACAGGGGGTCTCCATGAATGCTGAGTTCCAGCTTTGCAGTGGTGACCAGGTGTCCAGAGCTTTGTCCTGAAGATACAGACAGGAAGACTGAAAATGACCCTACTGGCATCAGGGACTAAGACTCTTTTTGGTGCATATGTGCCCATGGATGCTTACTTAGACCCCAACAGCAAGTTGGGACAAGTCACAAGCACGAGGTGGCCTGGAAAGGTGGCCTGCTGCTGCCATCAGCAGTGGGGATGGCACCATGACAGAGTGTCCTGGGCCAGTGCAGCCCCCGGCAGCAAAGGAGTTGCACCTCCAGGCACCACTGCAGCCCGGTACGGCCCATCACCTGGTCCACTAGTACCAGGACATGAGCAAGGGTTGAGCACCAGGAACATCTAACACCCGCTTGCAGCCTGCTATGCTGTTTACCAGTCAGCAGCCAAGCAGCCCCCTTCCCACCTACCTTGACATACTTTGGTGGCAAAAAACAGGATCTAATATGGCTTTTGTTCCTAGCAGAGAAGTGAGCAGCAGTCAGGCAGGAAGGCACACATGCAGAGCAGACCAGAGCGTGCCGGCTGCCTGCACTCGCTCGTACCCACTCATCCTCCCACAGATGAGCAAGAATAGTACCTGATCACATTGCACATGTGGCTTGCCTTCCCCTGATAAAAGCACTGAAACTTTCAGCACAAATAATGCTTCAAAAGTCCTCTTCCAGTCCCACAAATGGCAGGCTCCTACATCCCTGCATTTGTGAACAGTCAGTTCATTCCTCAACAACAGCCAACACGACCAGTGCGTACCCAGCAGGGTTCATCTTCAGGGCTGTGAACATGTAACTCAGCTGCCTTTTTGTTAGGTAGCCTAGAATTAGGGGTGCCTATGGGTTATTAGAGCAACAGACAATAGGACACCCCCAATTCTGCATCTCCCTTCTAGCCTCAGTCCACTGGGCCCCGCGTGGGATCCTCAGTCCATGCTGCCTTTCCCTGCAGGGTCCTTTCCCTTCAGGATCATGACCATACTTTGAAGGAGACATGTCTGGGTACTTCCACGTGCAGCTCTGGTGATGTCAATTCAGAAATGTCTGGGACTTTAACTTTTAAGCTACAAAAAGAAACTCCACAGCAATCCCATGTTATATTTCTTACCTGCAAGATACAGCAACTTCACCTTCCCAGAAACCACAGTTTGGTGTGCAGCTAATGCACTGCTCCCAGCACTGGCAAAAACAGGGCCAAGGAGAAGATATGCAAGCCTCTGGGAGATTTTACAGGGCCCCAGGGAGGTAGGAAAAGAGGATGGCCAGACATGCCCTCTGGAGCTGGAAGAGTCATGAAGATGTATTCAGGAGGTGAAGGACCTACATAGCACTCAGCAGTCATGATCCAGGAGTCCACAGAATCATAGAATCAAAGAATCATAAAATAGTTTGGGTTGGAAGGGACCTCTAAAGGTCGTCTAGTCCAACCCCCCTGCCATGGGCAGCGACATCTTCAACTAGATCAGGTTGCTCAGAGCCCCGTCCAACCTGACCTTGAATGTTTCCAGGGATGGGGCATCTACCACCTCTCTGGGCAACCTGTGCCAGTGTTTCACCACCCTCAGCATAAAAAATTTCTTCCTCATATCTAGTCTGAGTCTAACCTCCTTTAGTTTAAAGCCATTCCCCCTTGTCCTGTTGCAACAGGCCCTGCTAAAAAGTTGTCCTCATCTTTCTCATAAGCCCCCTTTAAGTACTGATAGGGTGCAAGAAGGTCTCCCCAAAGCCTTCTCCTCTTCAGGCTGAACAA
>NW_008794581.1:858828-859086 GCF_000699145.1 Aptenodytes forsteri
CTCCTGAGCTTGAAGGAGGTGATCCTTGAATTTTACCCAGCTATCATGGGCCCCTGTTCCCTCCAGGGCTTTGTCCCATGGCACGCTACCAAGCAGATCCCGAAAGAGGCCAAAGTCCGCTCTCTTGAAGTCCAGGGTAGTGAGCTTGCTGTGTGCCCTCCTCGGTGCCCTAAGGATCTTGAACTCCGCCATTTTGTGGTCCCTGCAGCCCAGGCTGCCCTTGAGCTTCACATTCCCCACCAGCCCCTCCTTGTTGGT
>NW_008794581.1:859116-859594 GCF_000699145.1 Aptenodytes forsteri
TCTCCTCGTTGGCTCCTCTACCACTTGGAGAAGGAAGTTATCATAGCCGCATTCCAGGAACCTCTTGAATTGCTTATGCCCGGCCATGTCGTCCCTCCAACAGATGTCGGGGTGGTTGAAGTCCCCCATGAGGACCAGGGCTTGTGAGCATGAGGCTGCTCCTATCTGTTTATAGAGGGCCTCATCCGCTTGGTCTTCCTGGTCGGGTGGTGTGTAGCAGACCCCCACCGTAATGTCACCTGTCCCTGCCCTCCCTTTAATCCTGACCCATAAGCTTTCGGTCGGCTCCTCATCCACCCCCAGGCAGAGTTCCATGCCCTCCAGTGGTCATTTACATAGAAGGTGACACCCCCTCCTTGTCTCCCCTGCCTGTCCTTCCTAAAGAGCCTGTATCCCTCCATCCCAACACTCCAATCATAGGAGCCATCCCACCACATCTCCATGATGCCAATAAGGTCATAGCCCTGCAGGCGTGCGC
>NW_008794581.1:860745-872811 GCF_000699145.1 Aptenodytes forsteri
CTCCCCCTCGAGCACCGCCGTCGGGGTGGCGGCATCGGCCGCCACTGGGGTAGATGGTGCAGACCCCCCCGCCAGAGCCGCAGCCTCAGACAAGTGCCCACCATTCTGCCTTGCAGGTTGGGTAGGATGAGTGCCCTTGATCTTTGCTGATGGTCACAGAACGGTGCCCAGTTGCTGGGTTATGTGTACTCCAAGACCCCAACTCGGCCCATGGAATGCCCCTCCTTCGAAGAGGCGCCCTCCCTGCGCGCCCTCCAGCGAGAACTGCTGTGCAAACTGACGCACCACGCCCTAGCTGGCGTGCCGCGCCACGCCCTGTTTGCCCATCCTGGTCGCAGCACTCCTGGTGGCTAGCGCTCCCTTGGGGCTGCCTTTAGTGGGAATGGGGGGTGGCCGCCGTTGCTCCTGGCCCTGCCCACGCCTCGTCAGCCGCCCTCGTGAGAGCTGCTGGATCCCGGCGGGTCTCTGCGCTCCCCTGTGGGTTCCCCGGCTCAGGAAACCCTCCTGTACACCTCCATCCGCCGTTGCCCTGGCCCTGCCCACGCCTCGTCAGCCGCCCTCGTGAGAGCTGCCGGATCCCGGCGGGGCTCTGCGCTCCCCTGGGGGCTCCCCGGCTCAGGAACCCCTCCTGTACACCTCCATCCGCCGCTTTGCTGCAGGACACACCTGCACCAGAGCTGACCACCTCTGCGACCCCACGGAACATGTCACCATTTATATCGATGGGAGAAGGATGGACGCCTGTCTGAAAGTGTTACAGAAATAGCCGGTCTTGCCTAAGTCTCCAGTTCATGCTCTCCTTATTCACCTTCCGTCTCTTCCCTCGTACATCCTCCTCTTGCGTGTTCTTAAGAGCCAGTATTATCTGTGCACTGCAGAGCTGCAGTCACAAAACATCTTCCAGCCCTGTGAAAAGACTTCTCAGGCATGGCAAGCAGTGCTTAGCAGGCCTCTGCAGCTGCACGAAGCCTGGTTGCGCTTGTGTCTTTCTCTTCAACTCACCTTTCTGGCAGCCAAACAATTTCACCCCCTTGCAGGCACATGGAGGCGTGAAGACAGGATGATCCAGACCCAGAGCTTGTGGTTGCTTCAGAGTAGCCAAAGTGTTGGTGCTTCTGCAATACTCTGGCTCCTGAGGATTTCATACGCTGTACGCTGTAGAGGGTTTTGACCTTTGTTTTGTTCCATTTTGTTTGATTTATTTGCTCTTTTGCCCCATGGTTAAACACTTTCCTTTCATGACTTTCTGCACATTTTTAGTTCAAAACCTGAAAAATTGTATGTTTGCACCACTGAGGGAGAGCACGAAGCACTAGGATAATCTTGCCACTTATTGCCCTAGTATATCTAGGGAGTGTTAGCTACTTAAACACATCTGCAGCTTGCTGATTGTCTGAAAACCATGCGACTTGGCCAAATATCCCTTTTACAGCTATGTATGTGTCCTGGGCAACAGCCCCTACTGTTGATTTGCCAACTCTGAGCTGGTTGGTGGGAAAGCACAGACACTATGGGGAGCTGTGTGCTCTAGTCCATGTCTTCTCCACGTTCAATGCAGAAATGGGGTTGGATCAGCACATTTGTCCAAGGATTTTCTGACCCTCCTTTGGTGCACAATCATCTCCTCTGTCTTTCTCATGGACCCAGAATGGTGCTGGCAGTGGTGAGGAACCAGGTTCCCCAGCGTGGCATCATCCTTGCTCTGTGGCGGAGCTGGGTCCTGATCTGCCTGGCTTCTACGCAGGCCAGGCAAGCTAAATTGATGGGCACCATCATTGCACCCAATCTGCTGCAGTGCATGCAGCTAAGGTTCAAAATGTATCCATGAGTATCACAGCAGGAGGCATGTTCAAATGCAGTACCTCTTATTGTCTTGTGTAGTGTTGGTGTTTGCATTCTGGTAAACGTCCATGCTACTGGGCTGATCACTCAGTGACTTTTTGTGAGTTAGCATTGGAAAGAGGACGCTCAGGTTTCCAGCTCAGCTTTAGTCCCACAATATCTTGATGTCCCATATGCCCTGATAGAGGCCTGCCATGGGTTTGGAGTTCACAGACCACATGAATTCCTGACATGAGTTTGCCTGGAAGAAGACAATGCTACCAATTTCTGTGTTAGCACTTCATTCATTTAAAATTTACAACATATCTTTGTGGAGGATCATGTTTGCTGATTGTCTGTTCTATACCCATGGAGATTTGGGGCTCTGTTTTTATTTACACAAAAGCTGCTTGTGATAAACTAGGAAATGTCTGTATTATCTTGTAGGAGATGGAGTGTGTTGAAGAATGTCTGATTCTGATGTTTATGTGCTGTGGATCAAAAAGCGCTGCTAACAGAACCAAGCAGGAAAGGTAGTACGCAAGCCTAGACAAGGAGCATCCATAGTAGACACCAAGAAGCAGGATTATAGCCTTGAAGAGAAAACTCCGCCACCCCAAGCTCCCATGACATGGCTGCTTCACCAACAGCAAGGAGAGAGAGATCAAAGAAAAGTGAAAAATATCACAGACCTGCACGTGTGGAAAGGGAAGACGACTGACCGCACTGGGAGAAGCTGTCCAGAGGGTGCTGGCCAAAACGGGCAGGTTGGTGAAGGAGGACAGGGCTCACAGGAACATGCGCTGCAGGCTGCCGGGGCTGCTCCTCCTGGCTGGTGGTGGGGCTGGCCAGGAGCTACAGATACCTAAGGTGCTCAACGCCAGGGCCCAGCTTTGGAGCAGAGGCTACATTCAGGCCACCGGCTGAGGTGTCACAGAGCCATCATGTGAGCATCTAACCCCCAAACCCAGGAATCTCTCCCACCTCCCAAGTCAGATAACTACTTGTACCTCAGCTGAGTAGTTTAAGCAGGTTTGTCTGTGCCATTTACACAGGTGCTTCTAGGAAGTCCTCTTCAGGCTAGCAGTGCAAAGGGGCTGGTGTCCTCCATGCACTGGCAGCAGATCAGAGCTGCTTGGTACCCTCTGCACTGCACTGCTCTTTGTTTCAACCAGCACAAGGGGATGACTGTCCCCGAGGCACTATCAGCCGTGTAAGCAATAGTTCAGGGTGTTTAAAAGGGCACTTTTCAGATTCCTTAGAATGACTGAGCCTCTGGATATGCAAGAGCTGGGGTAAACTTGGCCACTCTCTGCTATGTCCCCGCGCAAATGAACAGACACATGCAAATACCTGCTGGGGTATTCAAAGGCAGAAACTATCACCCAGAGCAGCATATCGTCTGGATATGCCTCAATTCCCAAAGCTTGTACCCTGTTTCCCAATGTGTGGAAACCATGGAGTACGTTGGGAACAGGAAGGGAAGGAAGACTGCATGTGATGGGATAGCCGGGGAGCACACCTGGACCCCAAACCTGGGACATGCTCTCACATGCTGGTGTAAAGACCTAGAAATACATAATGCCCAGCAAATTTAGTAGGTAGCAATTTCCCACTTGGCAAGTGTGAGGTAATAGAGAAATGATGGTTAATGTATTCCCCTGTCAGATCCTCTACAAGTCATGGGGAAGGTGTCTCTGTAGGGGACTTGAAATGTAAAAGGGAGGGTTTGGATGTCTCTGTTCTGCTGGGTCCTGAGATACAAGGAAAATTAGCCATGCTCCCCACCAAACTGCCAGGTCTGACCCAGAGCCTGGTCCAACCCAGAGGTGCCCAGTGAGTGCTGCAGCCGCCGGTGTGGTCCCACTGCCCAAAGCCAGAGCTCAGGTGGTGTGCTCAGCTGGTGCCAGCACAGCATGAACACTGTGGCTACTTCGGTTGTTTGAAAGAGTGTGAGAAAAAGCCATTGTTTGCAAATGGCTTTTCTGCTGGCTGGCATGGGGGGCAATATTGAACAGCAGTGCGGATGCTTGCGTAGGACATACGGCTCATGGAACGTTGCCACTGATGGGCTTTGGTCCAGTGTAGGGGGAGCACAGCAAAGTCGCCCCCACCGACCACAGCAGGAGAAGGGAGAGGGGCCAGGGCTGCCTAGAAGAGGTTAAAAAGGAGGAGGACACCAGCCGATATGGCTAAACGGCTCCCGTCTCTCACCCCACTCCTCATCACTTAGGGCTTCATCCTCAGTAGGAACTAAGTTAAAAGTCAGCCCACGCTGCCTCAATGCCGTGGTTCTCTACCTCTAACATCTACATGGATATCCCTTTCTGAAATGCAAATCACGTGGCTCTTAAAGCAAGTTCTTTGATTTTCTTAAGTGCGTTTAGTGCCTGATTCTTAAATCATAGACTTCTGCACTTGTAAATAACTTTCAACACAATTACTGGGTGCAAATGAGGATATAGTCTGCAAATGATCAATTACTTGATTGCAGCAAATCACGCTGGTGGATGTCTGTGTAGTCTCACTTGAATCCACAAGGAGTTGCAGGTCCAATTATTGGACATATTAAAATTATAACATGCAAAACAGGAAGCAAAGTAAAGAATGCTTAAAAAGTTGGAGACAGCATTTTGTGGGCAGAAAACCAAGTCTGTTATCCTCTTCACCCCTACATGTAGGAACTATTACTATAGCTCATTAAGATACTGGCTAATACCTAGATTTCTTTGTCTTTGCACTTTTTCTTCCGTAAATGTGCAGAGTAAAAATGTTGCACTGTTATATAAAATTAACTGTACTTTTTTTCTGGTTTTAAAGCAATTGTGGTTGTCTTCTAAGAGACTGATATTTATTAGACTATGACTATCTCTCAGCTAAAGCTCTTCCTTTGTACATGCTCCTTCAGCACATCATATCCTTAAGTACTTACACAAACCCACAAGTTAAGGATGAAGCACTGCATGTCTCAACTTGTAGATACATACTTATCTTATGCATACTAGCACTGAACCGAAGAGCCCTTAAAAACTTTCAAGAAATGTCACTTTTTATGCATTGCTAGATCAATAATGTCTCAAGTGCAATCATTTTAAAAAAAAAAAAAAATTATGTGTTTCTTTGATAAATACCTTTTGCTCAGTAGATTACGCTAATGGTGAATAAGCAAGACACAAAGCACCATTGTCCTGAGCCGAAGCGTGAGTGAGACTGCATAGTTACGGGCCTTACAGAATGATCTTTTTTGGAAGAACCTGGTTGTCTCAGTGCCGTGCCTCCTTGATTGTTTGTCCTGGATCCTGGAGGCCATATGAAGAGTTCTCTGTTTCTTTTAAAAACCACAGTAGCACACAGGAGAATCAAATCCTCCGAGTGAGGAATGGCTTATGAAAGGATAGCAATTACTTCATTCCAAAACATTTTTTTGGGAAAAAAAGCCACAAGGTCAGAAGTTATTACGCTAATGGTGAATAAGCAAGACACAAAGCACCATTGTCCTGAGCCGAAGCGTGAGTGAGACTGCATAGTTACGGGCCTTACAGAATGATCTTTTTTGGAAGAACCTGGTTGTCTCAGTGCCGTGCCTCCTTGATTGTTTGTCCTGGAGTGTCTTGGCCATATGAAGAGTTCTCTGTTTCTTTTAAAAACCACAGTAGCACACAGGAGAATCAAATCCTCCGAGTGAGGAATGGCTTATGAAAGGATAGCAATTACTTCATTCCAAAACATTTTTTTGGGAAAAAAAGCCACAAGGTCAGAAGTTTACCTCCGAGTACAGCTTTTTGGCCAAGGACAGCGCAGATTCCACTCACAGGGATTATCACATTATGTGGCGTGTCGGTGCCAAGCCCAGGAACAATGCCACACCAGTCTGACTCCTACCCACGGTGCTGCAGGCAGAGCTGAGCCCTCAGCACAGAGGAAGAAACCGGGACGCTCAGGAACGTGCTGTTCAGCATCACCCCCGCAGCAGGAGTTCACAGAGGCCTCAGAGGCTCTTAGACATAGCTATTAGGAGGTATTTACAGAAATGAGGTGTAAGCGTGTCACTGAGACTCTTGTTCAGGTAGTGGCTCTCTGTAAACAGCTGCCTAGGAGAGACCTTGTCATACTGCAGCCATAATAACTAGCACACAGAAACCACAAGTCCAGCCATGGAAATCTTTGTTTACTGATTTCAAAAAAACAGGAGGGACATGCAGTCACTCTGAACATCCCTCTCCCCTTTCAACAACCATGCTGACTACAGTGTGAGGCAGAAGTGAGCAAATAACATCTAATTTCTTTCCCATCAGTTAAACCAACCAAGGACCCTAAGCAGTGTAGCCGCACATGCTGCCTCAGTTCCAGTGAGCAAGCGAGCAGCCTCCCTTATGGCTTACCAATCCAGCTTCCCCAATGATGCTGCCCTCTCAAACAATTTTCTGCAAGGAATTCTTCTCCAGAAAACTTACCGTTAAAAGAAAAGACAGCATGTGGGTGTAACCGATCATTTGGAAGATATTTATAACGCTCCTGCTAGAGGCTTGTCCTGTTGGACTCATGACATTAAGCAATCCCAGCTTAGAGATTGAGTAGAAAGATGGCAATAACGCACCTCTGCCAATGTTTAATGTTTTTGTAACTGGGGGAAGATGTGAAGTGGCAAAATGAGTTTGTTTCACACTTGCTCTGGATTTCCATATGTGCCTAAGGATTTTCCTTGCTCTGGATAATGCAGCCATTCCCAAATGAACAAAGCTTCTGTTCTACACAAAGGTGTTCACTTGCTCTCCCCCTCTCCCTCCATGTACATATATTTGTTAAATACACAGTCACATTGTCATATCATCCCCTTTCTGGTCCTCTGCAGTGACACTCCAGCTGGTACTCTGACCTCAGAAGACAGAAGCAAGTTCCTGAGATGGTCTCATCTGCTCTGAGCACTGCCATCCTTCATCCCAGGCTTGTGCACTTCGTCTAAACAGGCAAATGATCAACAGCTTGGCAGGTCAGTATTTTGATGAAATTATCTTCAGCCCTCTGAATCCTGATGCTTAATGACCATTCTCTGGCAACCTCTGTCTTCAGTGCAAAAGAGTCTGCATTTTTATATCAGGATAGCTAACTCATAATAAAATGTGATCCATTAGCCATTTTCCTATTATAACTAGTCCGACAAAAAATAAGAGCATGCATGAATTTGCTACAAACTTTTACAGTAAGAACATGGTACAGTGCTGGAAATGATTGCCCAAAGATACTCCTGAACATCTATCCTTGTAGGCTTTCAAGGCTCAGCTAGACAAAGCTGTGGCTGACCTGGTCTAGCATCAGATGATACTCCCATTTTGAGCAAGAGTTTTAACTGGGTGATCTCCAGAAATCCCTTCCAAGCAATATTTCTAATCTCCTATGAATTTATGTGTCTAGAAAAGTAAAAACTACATGTACATTGTCTCTAGAAGTCTCTGTTAATTATCTTGACATAAAACCCAAAACATTTATTTTCAGTGGAGATGAACTTGGGCAAGAATGATCAGCCATGTTAAAAGAGTGGTAGCAGCAGCTGTTCTGTTAACACAGCAAGATGGTGAAAGAATAAATGCACCATCTTTGTAATCCTGTTCTATCTATGGAGATATTTGATTGTTTTCTAATGACTTTTTAATCAGCTTATGTGAAATAAATTATAAGCAGGAAATCTCAATAGGAACCTCAGCAATAAAGCAGGAAGAGATGCATGTCTGCATCTCAGTTTTGCAAAGGAATTTAGTTTGATTTATTGGATGTGATTTCCACTACCTCATGCCTTGCACAAGCATGTGCAAAGTGGGGGCAAAGGAAGTGTAAAATCTGGCTACTCCCATTTGGGGCCACCCGGGGCTGAACACAGCATCTATCCACATCAGCCATGGGAAGGCACAGTCTTCCCCAAAGCAGCATGTCTTCCCGTGCCTGCCCCATGCCAGGCTGATGTGCAGGACTGCTCTGTCTGGAGGGAAGGGCTGCCATACAAAGACAGCAGCCGAGGACACTTTTTCCGATTCCTCAAAAAAAGCACAGATAAATCATCTCAGACTGCTCTGGCATGAACTTATCCTTGTCTACAGTTGAAACTATTACTGGAGATTATATGCTGGGAAAAACCCCAAATGAAGGAGGCTTGAAAAGTGTAGGGGTTTGGAAAATACTTTGCAAAAAAAATCCTCCCAGGTAGGCTTTATAAATCCCGACAACCAAACACACTTCTTATTGCTCCAATTCACCATAGCATTAAGGGCCCATCTTACTTTCCGTCTGCCTGAAGGATGCAGTGTAACTTGAGAAAAGTTCTTTGCCACTCCAGAAAAGTAAAATATCTGTATTGAATTGCTGGTTTTCCTAACTCCACCTCTAGGAATGACATTTACAGTAAAGCACATACAAAGAAACTTCCTATAAATGTAACACTAAAGACAATATTTAGTCAGTCATTGAGAAATGAACAAATAGTTTTCCACTCATGTTATTGTAGTTGGTAAAGGTTTACATTCTGATTCTTATAAAAAGATTTATATAGTGCTGTAAATTTATAAAGCACTTTCCAAACATAGATAAGACATATTCCCTGTCAAAAATGTCATGGAACACAAATGCAAGAGGAGATGCAGGAGGAATCCTTAGAAAGAATTAGGGACTAGAGAGTCTTGAAAGCATGTGTTAAGTGGATACCAGTGCTCTGGAAAACACATAGCCTGATTCTTCAACTTCTTGCATCAGATCATACAGGTACAAATCAATTTCTTGAGGGACCTGATTTCTGCTCGACACCAATAAAAGCAGAAAGATCCTGCTTCTTTCATTCTGGCACCAAAAAAAATATTTAGAAATTAGCAGCAGGTAGAAACTGACCACTAGATTTCAACCAGAGATTCAAAACTGGATATGTTCAAAACCAAACCAAAATCTTAAATATCCTGAACTGAAAACCAAAACCCAATTTTGTGACAAAGACCATTTCTAAAATGGGCTTTTGCAGAATTAAAATTCAAAACTTCATGAAGAGATTCAATCTTGAGTCCAGTTTTGGATCCAGACTTCTGACCTAGACCAACTACGCTAGAGATTTAAGGATGCCTTCCATGCTGTTCCACAGTTGATGAGACTTGGGAGCTCAGGGCTGCTTGAAGTCACTGAGCTAGCACAAAACACTTGCAGCATTCTGCAGAATTAACATTAGAAATGTTTGTTAGAACAATTCTGTTCAAGCTGTATATTTTCTCTCTTCTTACTGGATTTTGCTGCTGCAGCAGTTCTTCTTAGAAACGTTCCATTTAATTTTAGATGAGTCAATGAACCGGTAAAACTCCATTCCATGAAAGCTTGTTTAAAAGTCTCAGCTTTAAAATCTCCAAAAAAAATACTGCTGTTAAGCTCTATGATTTATTCCCAGGCCCTGGGCTTGGGCCTTCGGCTGGGAAACATTTTGTCCAACTCTGTTACTTTAAATATGAAACCCTGCTTGTGCAATCACAGTATCCTCCAATAGGGAAGGAAAAGAAAGTGCTTCAAACAAACAAGCAAACAAACAAAGACTGAAGGAGAGATTAAGAGGGAAGGAGTGCCCTGAATGCATCTTTTCTGCATCCAAATCATGATCTGAAAACCACACCAGTTTAAAGCAACCTTTACACAACTCTCACTTATTTCCAAATTGTCATCAGCAACTTATGGCAAGGATCACACCCATTTTCTGGTGCATCAATATTTCCTGAAACCCTGAAGGTTAAAATGCAAGTCTGTGTGGTGGATAAAAAAAATATAATAAAAGTTGTCAGAGCCCTTTGGATAGCTCACTTCCTTTATTAACCTTTCTGTCAGCAGGATCCCTGGCCAGATTTCAGTAAAGGAAAAGATTCAGAATTTCTCATGGGAAAAAAGTTGGCTTTTCTGACAATATTAAGAAAGAATATTAATATAATAATAATTCAAATCTGCCCATTGGGGCCAAGCTCTTTTACAGCTCTGCAGTGAGCTCTGAGCTCCTCAGACCCCACATTTTCAGTTACGTGAAGCAAACACCTGTGGGGTTTTGGCGGTCTGCCCTGCTGAAGTGTGGAAAGTCGAAAGACTTCCAGGGCACAAAGCCACTGTCTTATCCTTTCCTTATCACATGCCTCCTTCACACACAATACTTTTCCAGTTCTTCTAATGTTACTGCTACTTTCTTGGTCATCTTTGGAGTCTCCCGACCAAGGAGGGTGACAGTGGTGCCACCTGCCGCCCCACCCACTGTACCTCCTAGAGGCCCTGTGTTACACCTCAGCTGCAGTCCCACCTCCTCAAGGGTGCCCAGAAGTGGATTCAGCATTCATGAGTGGCTTTTAGGGAATTATCTAGCACAGGCATTCCAGGACAAACGATGGCATGGCTTGCTTCAGTCCAATCAGCGTGATTTTAGCCTCTGCCTTTCTTCTGAGCCTCTTTGGAAAAATTAGAGGAAAATATTAGAGGGACAAGACACACAGAGCAAGTAGGTGATATCTACCTGGGGCTGAAATCTGGACATTCAAACGTGGAGAGAATCCTGACTTGCACAGAAAGGCAAGGGGAAATAATCAGAGAGATAACACTGAGCATAACTCTATAGCAAAATAGGAGCAACAAGAATAGTCTCAAAAACAAGACTTGCCAAATTTTTTTATAATATTCACCTAACATTCAAAATGCCTGCAGTGTTCCTAAGTGGTCTGCCAGCTTTCACAATCAAGAGCTGCTGTGCAGAATCTAAGCCAGGTTTTCAAAGGCATTTTGGTGTCTGAAGATGCAGGGAATATCTAGCAGGGCTCACAAATGTGGCAATCACTAATTCCAGCTGCAACTTCAGATTAATGGCACCCATCTGCTAGGGTGCTTTTAAAATTCAGTGAAGATGTTTTATGCATTTTAAGACAACAAGGTAAATTTGAAAACCTGGACCTTTTAGTGTCTGGTGAGACACTCAGTTTAGCAAAGCCTGTGGCAGCACCCATATATTCCTGGGGATCTGAGGTTGCAGACCCAAGCTCAGGCTGCACAAAATGCCCAAGGAACCTCCAAGGCGACTTAAAATTACCTTTGCTCCTGGCTTCTGGCTAGCTATTCATTTCCTTTTGCTAATGAGTCTTGTAAATGAGTCCTGACTGTGCATGTAAGACACAAGAACATCCTATTTGTTCTGCTGTATCTAGAGTTAGGTCTTGATTTGATAATTACATGTTTATCACACTAAGAAGCAAAGAAACTAATTGTTTTTCTGCAAATGCAGCAGTATAAAGTTTGTGTTTCTAAAACAAGTCATTTTAGAAATATTGAGAACCAAAAAGCATGTATGGAAAAATCTTCCCAAATTAATTGGCCTGTGTTTTTTTCTATGAACTATTTCTTTCCCAAGGTCTTTGGTTTCCCAAGAAACCAGCTGCCACTTGGCCAAAACGTTTGGTATTCCCGGCAAGCTGGTTCTGTTTGGGATTAACTGACAAGGCTGCTGGAGATAATGGTCATCAGAGAGATTGAGGTTACTCTGTGGTGCTGTTGAAGCTGAGTGTGTTCCTTTAGGTTGATTTTTACTCTAGGCCAATTTTGAGAATCCTTCAAGTTTGACGAAAAAACACTTGTGCCTCTCTGGAAACACTTTTTATAAAGCCCAACGGAGCCTCCAAAGTGCAGTCAGCTGGTATTATTTATCCAGATCATTGTATGCAACCACACTTCTTATTCATCCCTTTAGCCACAAAACCTTGATTTTTACATGGTGCTACAGGGGAGAGATGTTTCTTACTACATTTCCTACAGCTTAGCCTGCAAAAGCACCGTGCAGCAGTGCCTTTACATAGGTATTGCTACTGGCAGATGAAGTTGCTAAGCCACTATCCATCGTATTTGAGAAGTCGTGGCAGTCCAGTGAAGTTCCCACTGACTGGAAAAGGGGAAACATAACCCCCATTGTTAAAAAGGGAAAAAAGGAAGACCCAGGGAACTACAGGCCAGTCAGTCTCACCTCTGTGCCTGGGAAGATCATGGAAAAGATCCTCCTGGAAGCTATGCTAAGGCACATGGAGGACAGGGAGGTGATTTGAGACAGCCAGCATGGCTTCACCAAGGGCAAGTCCTGCCTGACCAACCTAGTGGCCTTCTATGATGGAGTGACTACATCAGTGGACATGGGAAGAGCTATGGATGTTGTCTATCTGGACTTCTGTAAGGCCTTTGACACAGTCCCCCACAACATCCTTCTCTCTAAAT
>NW_008794581.1:873648-886663 GCF_000699145.1 Aptenodytes forsteri
GGGCTCTGAGCAACCTGATCTAGTTGAAGATGTCGCTGCCCATGGCAGGGGGGTTGGACTAGACGACCTTTAGAGGTGCCTTCCAACCTAAACTATTATTCTATGATATGATTGAAGACAGGCCAAGAGTGATCATCATTTAAACACCAACATTGTTCTACTGGGGGGGAACCCCAAAAAACACTAAAACCAAAACCCCAGAAGCATTCCATTTTCATGTTTTGCCAAGTGTGTACCAGTGCACCCTTTTACAATCATCCTGACTTATCTTTTAAAAGTATCTTTGCCCATCCCAGTGGTAGAGGAGATTCTTAGTCATATGATTTAGTTTTAGGTAGTCCTGCGAGGAGCAGGGAGTTGGACTCCATGATCCTTATGGGTCCCTTCCAACTCAAGATATTCTATAATACTATGATACTATGTCACATCAAAAGAAGGCATAAATCTACAGCCATCCTCATTGCAAACTTTGGTATCTCTAGTGACTATGCCTAGCACTGTTTCATTAATAAGTTACAGCAAGTTACATACATGTTATGTCTTTCCTCTGCATTCACCCCTTTGGAGAGGAACCACCAACTAGGAGAGCAACTCTGCTACTGTGGGCAGTAAATGTCAACTGCCTTGAGGAGAGCTGGCTGATTACGTCAGTCTGGCTTTCCTCCCTGTCCCCAGCTAAAATCATGTTACGAAACAGATGCAATGCACAGAAATTTTTCCCCAATATTATTTTGTCCTTTAAGCTACAAACACTATTCTCAGAAGAATATAGCTGAGAATGGAAGAAGTAAAACCAGTTTTCATGGAAAGATCTTCCTAAACTTTGGAGCTCTTGAACCTGTGTGGAGATCTGGCTCGTATGAAGTCAGCCTCAGGGTTTCAGTTCAGGGTACCTCAGATTTCTTTTCTCAGCTCTTTTCATGTCAAGGTACTTAGCACTGGTCTAGTACATGCTAGGTACCTTACAGCTGTGCATGGGATCACATAGTTAGGATAACTCACCTGTGAGGCCAATGACCCATCACCACCCTGCTACTGCATCCAGTAATTTGATTTGAAATGTATAAACAATTTTGGGAGCAGAATCAGGACCCCCGTGTCTTCCCTCCCATCTGATAGCCATTCCCTCCTCCCTTTGCACACCTCCCTCCATTACTCACCTATTGTTTTCTTGAATAAGTAGTTGCTGTAACTCTTTTTTATGAGAACGTTAATCCTTCTGATGCAAGTTAGGTGTGCCCTGGGAACACCTACTGGACTGAGCTCTCCTGTTCGCAAAGACACCTGGTTCTTTGTTCCAGTAAGCTTGGGTATCAGTTCAGTTTTAAATTTCTCTGCCCTGCCAAGGTTGGGGCACATTGGGAATGAAAAGAAGCAAAACATGAGGCATCTAGGAAAGCTTCCATTAAAAAGTGAGATGCCAGTGGAGTTTAGGTGAGCAGGGCATTTCAAAATGTTTGGGGATTATATATCTAAGTTATGCTTAAGTCCGAGATGAAGTGCATAAGTCTATGCCTGGATGTAGCTGTTAGGACCATGGGAAAATTTATGGGTGTTAGCCTTGATGCTTATGGATACTGGGCACCTCTGGATTAGACAGCAACCTGATGAGCTTAGAGAGTACTTTAAGAAGAAATTTCAGTGCCCAAAGAGACAGTTAGATATGAGCTGACAAGTGAGGCTTTTTGTAGATCTAAATATTTCCCTGTCTGCAGTTCAAAACCCTTATGGCTTATCTATTACACAACACATAAAAAAATTTCCACCACAAATATTCAACACGCTGTGTTTTTCAGGACAGTGCTACCACAGTTGCATTGTGGTTGATTGCTTCAAAATAGTAGTAGTATACATTTACTTACATGTATGGAGAAATACATACACACATGCACACATACACATACACATACATGAGCACTGTCAGATTAAAAGAGTTAAAAATACTACCACATTGTATTTTTCAACTTGCTTCTCACCAACAACTAGAAAAAAACAAGTTCTGGAATGATGAAAGAATCAAATTAATGAGCCAAATTCTCAAGTAATGTAAGATGTCAGAGCTACTAGATGAAGGTTGGCTCAATATATTTAAAATGAGGTGAAATTTCAGGGAAAATTTTAAGTATCATATTATTCTTTCTAGTTCATAACAATTTTCCAGGTATGCAATTTCAGACATATTCCTCATCATGGGTAATTAACAGATTGTAAGCAGCATCTCATTTCCTTTCTTTTATTTTTCTGGTCTTCGCTATACTTGCATTATCTCTGCTCCTCCACCACTCCACCTGGCAGTCTTGGTCTACTTATAATTTCTGTTCTGGCTATCTGTATTTACAATTGAGCAGTATTTAAAATCTCAAAGGTAAACTCATACCTGTTCCAGTACGCCCTTCAGCATATTAATACGCTGAATATGGCTGTATCTACACCAGCAATACAGCCTGCCCTCTGATTCCCAAAAACATGTTAAATGGCCCTGTGTCCTTACACAAAATTTGCCAGTTCCCTGAAAACTTGAGAAAGACTTTAGTGCTCTCTGGGGATATGTGCTCAAGACCAGTGTCCTAGTACTCCTAAATTCCTTTCCTTTCTTTCCTTGCTTTACAGAGAAAAGGGTAAAGTTATTTTCCTGCCCTGTTCTACTGACGTTGTAGATCTGACTGCCATCTTTGACCATCTAAAACATTTTGCTGCAAGCTTGAAGGAGTGCAGAAAGCACCTGCATCCACTTTACTACTATTTGTTAAATTGCATAGCTGCACTACCGAAACATTTGGGATGTTGTGGACCTCTATGTGTAATACCATGAGTAACACTGCTTCAATTGAATAATTACATCATCAAAGACAAAAAGTATTTTGTATGACCCCTATTTTACTTGGGCCATGAATAAAGTCTTACACAGGTTATGATCACTATAAAATGGAAAAACCTAAGTGTTAGAACAAGTCACAAAGCACACAGTGTTCCAAAGAATAAGCCAAAGTCCCAATTACAACATGAAAGGAATACATAATTTGCCTATATAGAAAGGAACCCTTGTCCCCAAAATTTGTGTAGTACCATAAATACATGGAGCATCACATGGACCAGACACAAAGTATGTACTTCAGGCAACCGGTGAAAAACCAAGATGGCAAAAAATCAAGTACAGTTGCTGGCCACAGGAACTGTGAATTTTTCTAATTCCTTCTTTTACCTTTTCAGAAAAAGTTCTGGTTCCACACGCAGGCTATATTAACCGTTCTCTTTGGGTTTTACACAAGCTTCACTGCCATGGTATCTTCTGAACAACAACTACAAATAGCTTCTTTGATACCTGATTATTTTAAGGTTTTCATTAGATCAGAGAGTTTAGAAAAGGAAAAGAAGTATTGATTCAGCTTTGGCCAGTTAGGGATTATAGCCTCTGTTCAACATGGTTCTTTACTATGGAGAGCAGGAATCGTTCACAAGTCCATACAGCCATTCAGAAAGAAATTCCTTGGTGTGCAACCATCGCAGTTTGTCAACATCTGACCAATATGTCATCGGAGATCCATCACCATCTGAGGAGCAGAATATTGATTTCTCCATGGACACCTGAGGAAAGGACACTTGAACGAGAGTGTGCACAACAGTGAGAGAAGTCACAGCCACACAGGAGATTCTTCATTTTTAGTGTCATGATCAATGGTCACCTGGTCAGATGAGAGCCCTGATCTTTCTTGTCCCCCCTCTTTTTGTCTTTCCAGCCATTCAGCTTCCCACCACCCTTCCTCCATTTCTGCTATGTAGTATCAGGAGGATTTCCTGCTTACTCAAGATACACTGGAAATAACACAATAAACATGTGCTTTGGCCTGTCAATACATGTGGTTGAGAGTGTGCTTTTCAGCATCTCCAACACCTTCTCATGATGCTGTCCTCAAGCCCTCTAGTGCCCCATTCTCTGCACACTCCATATTATTTTTTTCTAGTTCACAATAATGCCCAGTTTGCTGATCACGCCCCTCTCTCTCTCTGCTCCTTCCAACATACTATCTCACTCCTATATCTCCTCTTCTTATGAAATTACTCCAGCATTACCAGGCACACAGGAAGTGCTGATGACTATTACCTGCAGTCACAGCTGATCTACCTGATCTTCTTCCTCTGTAGCTGCAGCTTATAATGAACATATAAAGCAATTTCCAGCTGCTCTCCCCAAGAAATAGAAAGCATGGAAAGAAAGGAGTCAGAGATGTGTCCTGCCAGTTCTCCGCAGACCACAAGTAAATGCTTTATGAACCAGAGTGGAACCAGGAGCCACAGCCTGAGCCTTAGCAGGACTCCATTACTTCTAATTACATACTGGGTTTGCCCCACAGATGTTTCCCTTTCCTTCTGAGGGGACAGGATGACTAGAAGACAATCCTCATCACACCTTCTCTTTAATCACACCTAGCCAAGAGCATATATTTCATTCCTGGAAAATTTTCCCATAAGCCTGTTCCTCTGGCGCTTAAATATTTTTGTGGTTCTTTTAATAGTACAACAGGAAATACAACCAAAGTAGATGGAGTAAAATTGAGCTGACTTCAAGAAGTCCAGATGTTTGGAAGGTATACAAATGTCTAGATCAAAATCACTTTTTGGTCTAGAAGTCAATCTGGAAAAGCATGCCAAGAATATTAACAAAGCTAATTTTGGTAGTTTTTCTGATTTTATCTCTCTTGGAAATGCTAGAAAACCAGCCTTTGACTTTTCCATTTGGAGTCCCACAAAAATCAAGGAAGTGGAAAGGCAGAGGAAACAATAAAAGTCAATGGTTGGTTTGTTTGAGGCTTGAGAAGAGACTCATGACAGTTTATATCTCTGTCCATTTGCACATCCCTAATTTAGGACTCCTGTCAAGCTTCTTTTAAAGCACAGCTCTTAGTCAGCCTCTCTGTGACACCTGCTGTGATAAGCAGTGGTCAGCTGAAGCTTAATCTGGGCACTTGAGCTCTTATTTGTCCCCTCAAGTCCTCTCTCTCTCTCGCAGATGTGTCTATGGTTACCATGAAGAGCAGCTCCAGTCCTGCTTGACACCTCATGTAGCCAAAAGCAGCACTTTCAACCCGAAGACACTGCTCAGCCCACGTGTCCAGAGCACTTCAAAATATTCCAGCTGGCTGCACCCAACCTGCCTAAGACACTGCCCGTGTCATCCGGGCACCCACAGCATGATGGAACTATGCTGTTTGCCAGCTCCTCTCTTGAGGACAGCAATGCCTTTTCCTCCAGCATTGCCAGACGAAGCCACGTCGCGCTTTCAGCACTCATAACACTGCTGTGAAGATCAGTTGCTTATTTATGTTAAGTCACCTCCATGGGCTAGTCCTTGCCTGCCAAATCCAGTATAAGTGCCTCACCTCAGCTTTAAAGTCCCTTGTGCTCTACCCCAGGTCTCACTCACCTCTCGCTTGCTGACTTCTGCCTCCAGGGGGGCATTTTCAAACCAAAGCTTTTGCTCTTCCTTCCATATTTTCCTTTCTGTCAGACAGCTTCCCAAGTAAACACCCATGGCATTATCGCCTCATCTTTCTTTGAATCCTGCCTTAAAACTTGACTTCACTCTGAAACCCACAAAAATCTTGGCACTGGCCAGAGTGCCTGTTTGCAGATACCACAGCCATTTTTGCTGCCCAAAGTACAGCAGAAGGGAACAGGAGGCAAACCCTCCTTTTGTGAGAGGGAGGGCTGGTGGGTGAGATCCTGACACAAGCAAAGCACAGGCTGCCTCTCCCCCCTTTCTCTCTTTGCCCAGGCCAGGCACTCCAGCAGCAGCATCTTTTGCAGATCCTGTGAGGCGCAGCGATGTTAGGAGGCAGCAGCAGGACAGCCTGCGAAGCTGGGACATGCCCCGCACAGCAGAGCCGCAGCTCAGGACTCACCCCATGCTGTGGTCAAAGCTCAGCAGTCATCCCAATCCTTTTGACGAGAACATCATATTTTCCACAAGCTCCTTCTTTACCCTTGCCTGATGTTTCTACCCAGCTTTTTCTTAAGAACACAGAGAGGTCAAAAATGCATCTCAGAGAGGTTTTTGATAATCTGATCTGAAGTCCACTGGAATTTTTCTACTGATCTCAAATAGGATTTTTGCTGGGGACTACAAATAATGTGCTGCCTCTTGAGATACCATAAGGAGTTTTACTCAGAGCACAAACATAGATCTCCATGAACATGGCTTCCACTGGGCTAGCACACATCTCATTCCCAGTGAGCAGTGCCTGTGTCAATTGTCCATTAAAAAAATCTGTAATTTGGTCAAATTTACATGCCAGGCGCAAGGCAGTCACATTTAGTATAAATGTAGAGTATACATTTTATTATTATATAGTATAGACATAATTTATATGTAAGTATAAATTAAAAAAAATAAGCATTTAGAAATCTGTATAATTTAAACTTATACACACGGAGAGGTTCATAGGCTTACCTTTTGGGCAACCCAGGCTGCAGGATGCCAAACCACACATCCCACAACCTTTTTTTTGTATGAGACCCTCATGTTTAAAAGCCATGCAGTGTCTTTAAACTGAGAGGTGACTGTATTAACAAAGACATGGGGCAACTCAGGCAGGAGTTGTAGGCTTTTCTGGAATACTTCATGAGCTACTGTTGACTGGACAGGGTGGTGGCAGTTTGTGATACCGTTTGCAATCCTTAGAATCACATTTCTGGTACAAACATTCATAACTGTGCATTGGGAATAACTTGTTTCTCATTCATCACGGTCTGTGCTTCACAGACATCAGAATTTCACCCTCAACTCCATTTTCTGAACTGCCGCCTGGAATTTATTTTCTTTAGTCTGGAGGCAGATGGTTGCTCTTAGACTCCTGAAGCCCTTATGCGAACACCCCACTGATTTCCACAGGGGATCTCCCTGGACCGAGAGTGCAGGCTTTGATCCGCCGTGAGCAACAGGAAAGGGCAGAATCAATTACAAATTGTTCCCCTCTGCTTTATTAACCTCTACACTTTGGGGCTGGAGGTGAGGGCTGTGGCGGGGGGGCCAGCAGCCATCTGCACTGGCTATCGTTTCCCCTCAGAAGAAAGGCAGAAATGCAGGGTGAGCCTGTCATGGACAGCAAGCTTGCAACTGTGCTGTCAGCGGTGCTGGGGATGCCCTGCACGTGCAAAGCCTATCACCCATATAAACTGCATCCCCAAAGGTTTCACAGAGGCCAGAACTACACCTACAAACCTGGTAAAGAACCAAACCGCTTCAGTGGCATTACAGTCCCAGGTTGAGCAGGGAGCTGAAGGCGATTCTTGCTTCTGCTGAGCTCCTCGGACTTCGAACTAGTTGCCCACCCTCTCTCTGCCATACTTTTCCATCTGTGAAATGAATTTCCATTTTCTTCCCATTAAACAGGAGCAGAGGAGGAGGGACTTTTGATAGAAGGATCTAAATACATAATCATACTCTGCGAAACACTCAGAACACTATAGATTGAATTAATTTAATTGTTTTGGCTCAGACAACTCCTTCTTGAGCAGTAAATGTTTAATTTCAACATCCTGTAAATGAACTCCTTTGACTTCATAGAAATGCTTTGTTTAGGTGTTTATCTGAAGTTTATGTTTTTAAATGGTTAAAGGAAAAGAAACAAGAAATATTTTTTGTTGAGGCAAAGCAAAATATTTGCTTCACTTGACATTACTTTATTGTCACCTTTTTGTTTCTATTCGTATGAAAACCCCATCTGCAGACCAGCTCCCAGTCAACACCCCGTTTCTATTCTGCAGAAATTTCTATATCTGCAGACCAGCTCCCAGTCAACACCCCTCTTCCCTTCCCTCCAGTTTTACAGTTAGGCCCACAAGTGGCAGAAGCAGGAGTACAGCGCTTCAGGAGCTGTCAGCCAGGTGTGCACAGTCCTTGCACAACAGGACCACGAGCAAAGCACAGCTCTCCAGGCTTGGCTGGAAAACTACAAAAAAATACAAATAAAATCAACAGCAGCAGTAACGTATGCTTCATAAGAACAGGGAGGCATAGAAAGGTATCACCGTAAGGGAACAAGGTTTTCAGACTAATATTTGGCAATAGGAACTAGAAGAAATTCACAGCTTTACCAAGATAGCAATAAAAAGACCAAAAAAACAAGATCACAAAATAGTGGTTCCTAGGTCACTGATATTAAGCAAAGTGGTAAAAAAGGGTAAAGACAATCACTGTTTCTCAATTTAATGTTTTTAGTCTAAATTTAAAATGTTGGATTATTACACAGACAATTGGGGTTTTTTATTTCTTAATGATCTCAGAGAAGACATAACTTACACAGCTGTAGGAAGGGTAAGGATGGCTCAGAGCTCAAGAGCTGGAAAGAGGACAAAATGAAGGGTAAGGGGAAAGGACAAGAGGCAGCTTGCAGAGAGGGCATGAGAGGGTGAAGGGAAACACAAATTTTCTGTGCATTGTTTTTCCCACTTAAAATTTAAACACCTAATAAGCTTCCCTCAAAAGTTAGGGAAATCATAGTTTCTAGCTGCTTATCTGGAAACTGTAAATAATGTCATAAAATTTTCAGGTGAAATTTATTAGATAATTTTGCATCTGTGAAAGATGTTTTCAATCCTGAACTCTATTTTTGAAAGATACAGGAAGATATGAAAACTAATAACCCCTGATATTGGAATTCTACAAGTTCTATACTCCTGGGATTTTTCCTTTTTTTTTTTTTTCTTGCAGGGCTATGCCTCTGTTTCGAAACCTCCAAGCCCTTTCTTATCTATCTTTAAGCATAGCAGATATGTGTGTGTGTGTGTGTGTGTTTATTTTGACCTATGGCTATGTAGAAAGGAAATGAAAAGTTTTATTGAAAAATCTCTTTGGTAATAATGCCATTTTGGGGGATTTATTTTTCCCTTTCATAGGATAATCCGATCTATTTGATGGCAAAGACCCTGTGCTGGAAATGCCTGAAAAGGCACACGGGATGGCATCTGTATTGATTAGTTAAATGTAATGAAAAACACCAAGTTTCCCTGCAAGCCACAGGCAGGTTTCTCAGGTGCCCTGGGCCCCATCTCTACTTCAAATAGCGTTTTTTAAAAGAGATTAGTGTGCATTGTTGCACAGTTTGTACTAAGCTAATCCTGTGGGAATACATTTGGTTTTGATCGTAAAATACTGAATACAAGTCTTCACTGCCTTCCCAAGCAAACAAGCTTGCCCTTCCAGTCGGCACTGGATCCTGCACCCCACAACCTGGGGTGCCCGATGGGGTGCTCAGCTTGGGCGCAGCATGCACACATGTCCCTGCCCAGCGCTGGCGGGGAAGATGGGGGTTTGCAGTGGCTCCTTTCCTCTTGCTTTTCACGCGGGCATGATTGCCACAGCTGGCATTGTGGTGGGATCCACGGGATGGGAAAAGATGCAGGACAGTATGGGGAGGATGGGAGCATTCAGTCATAAAGAGGGCACCTGTTGCAAATACGTGCGCACAGAAATACCATGAAGCAGGCTGCCCAGGGAATTTCATGGTTAGTTCCATGTTTTGAAGAACAAGAGGCATTATCTGAATGGGTTTAAGTAACAATGCAGCTGTGAACTCAGTATGCCCCAGGGGCTTAAGTAACATAAACCTACAACATGACATTCACAGTGACCCTCTAAATAATTTTCAGTTCATAGCAATTAATTCACATGTGTCAGGCATTTGCTAATGTAAATGGTTTTCATGTAATTAAAGACCACAGTTCAATACTTGAGCTCAGTAGAGCAATTACAGTCACAAAGCCACGCACAAAATCCTGACTGTGAAGAAAAAAAGTCTTTGCGATGCTTTACCTTGCATAAGGCAAACCCAGGACTGTGGCATGCACAGGCAAAAGATAATCATAGAAAACACCCGAGGCTCCCTGACCCACCGGCTGGTATATCTCAGCTCTGCCCCACCCCAGGGCCAGCATTTAGCAGGGACCAGGGGGTCTGTTGCACTGAGTGGCAGCACCCCGTTCCCCACGCCTGTTGCCTCCCATAGGCGCAGTCGCCGTGCTGGGGGAAGGGGCTGCCTCTTTAGCCTGGGCCTGCACAGGTGCAGGGATCCCCTCATAGGGGTGAAGCCTGAAGGCAGCGTGTGTGAGGGCAGCAGTGGGGCTGGTGGAAGAGCCATAGCATGGCCCCTGCTCTGCCAGCTCAGCCCAGTGCTTCCCCTGCACTGGGGGACACTGCGCTGACACTGTCTGGCCCGTGCAAAAAGGGGTGGCTCTGACCCAATGGTCCCACCTCCTCCTTGTGCCAAAGCTACCAAGCCTGTGGCTATGCTGATAGTGAGAGGAGGGAGCTGATCTGGCAGAAAAGTAACTGGGACTAAACTCAAAGCTTCATTTTCAACCAAACCAGGTCTCAAATCCAGCCCAAGAGAGAGTGGTACGAATACAGTGCAGAAGAAAAGAGGCAATGACAACCAGGGGGAAGGAAGGACCATTTCTTGAAGCAGCAGCACCATAAGATCAGCATAAAATGACTTTCAGGTTATTCATAAAGATGGGAATAAATGCTCCTCTAATCTCACTCTGCAATCTACAGATGGGTCATGCAATGTAAGAACAACAGGACAATAACATTAGGGATGTTGTGATGGGCTCCTTAATGATCTGGGTTTGGTAACTGGCTTATCGCCACCTCACTGCAGTATGTCACCAATCCACCCACACACCTCCTTTCCTTATTTAACCACAGAGCTATTCCTCCCTTGCCTGCAAGGGACAAAAACCCAACGAGTGGGCTAGAAAAGTAAGAAAAAATAATATTTCATCTAGTTTAACAGAAACAAAACAACTGAATTCCAGTCTGAGTAAAGCAAAGTTGTCTAAACACATAAAGCCAACCTGCTTTGAATGGACATGCAATCTGAGGTTCCCTAGTGCTGACAGTACTGTGAAACCTGTATGAACAGAGAAAATGGAGCTGAATACAACCAGTTCTAGATCTGCAGCACTGTCCTGTACAGTGTCAATAAAACACACTTACGCACAAAACATCTATTGAAATACTCCCCACTGCTTGCAGGTTTCACAGAACAAGGGTGGAATTTCTGCAAACACATTTATTTTCATGGCACTGTTCAGAGTCCTCAAGCCCAAACCTCTGCTCAGGGCAGGGCCAGCTCTGAAGCTGGATCCAGCTTCGATGCTGGACCAAGTTGCCCAGGGTCTTCAAGCATCTCCAAGGCTGGGGATACCAGGCCTCTCCAGGCAACCAATGCTTGACAGAGGTTCTGACAGAGGCTCTTCATATAATCCTTCCGAAGGCCAAAAGGGCCAAGAATATAGAGAGCTCTGGAAGAAAATTTGGAGTTTATACACTTACGCCGAGGCCGGTGATGGGGGTCTCAATCCAGTCTGGTGCCAGCCAGTGTGCGGGAAGGCAACTTGGCCTGTCAAAATCTTAGAAACCTGATTTTCCAGCCAGCTATGGTTTGTGTTAGCCGGTGGCAGACTGGGAGACCTGGAGCTTCCTCTCCCTCCTTCTCAGCCCTGTCTCTTGTGCCTGAAGTCAGCTTTTAGCTTGAGCAGACACCGAGCTCAGCTGCTTGGCCCTTTCCCTGCCACCCCAAAACATCACCTGGGAGGAGAGGACCATGCTCCGGCCACTGGCACAGACATGGGGTAGAAAGCTGCTGGCTTTTGCCTTTTCCAGCTGAAGCCTTTGCTGAGGAGCAGCTGGTAGCGCACACCGGTGGCTCCCCATCCCCTGGAGAGACACCTCCTCACCCAGTAAGGAAAGCCACAGGGGGTTGTCATCCTTTTTTTAAGAAGGTTCATTTAGACCATGTTTCAAAAGTGACACCAAGGTGCTGCGCTTGTCATGGGCGTGATGGAAGGAGAAGCCACAAAAGAGCTCTGAAAATGCAGGAGAAGGAACTGAGAATTAAGAAACCAGAGTAAATACTGAGGTGTGTAGGCTGCTTTCCATCTAAATCAACAGGGACTGTGTCGTTGGCTTCAGTGAAGCCAGACTTTCACCCAAGCACCGGTGGTGCTGGGGAAGGGATAGCAGAAAGATTTCATTATCCAAATAAACAGGGTGATCCAGTTTCTTCAACTTACTTCAAACTGGAGGCTAATGTTCAAATAATTAAAAGTCTGTTATGCATCGGTCATCATGATCTGTGACTCATGCTTTGCACAGTTCAATCAAGTTGCTTTTAAATCAGTCAACAGACTTCTTACTGATTGCTGGAGCATGTCAGGGCTTCCTACTTGTTTCAAGAAAACATTTTACAGGCATGCCCTGCTCTCATCTTCAAGGTTTCTTAATGCAGCTTTCTCTGCAAACCTAACCCAACTGCACTGAGCTTGTAAGTCTTCAGAAAGGAAAACAACATTTACGGTAGCAATGAGATATTAAAAGAGGAATTAAAAACAAAGAAGCCACTGCCTGTGTAACTCTTTAGAGATCCCTTGTCGGTAGTGGTGGGAAGCTTTCTGAGGGGTCCATTTCAAACTCAGCAACAGCTGCCTTACAGAGGTTGAACACAGTGACCAAAAAGAAAACAGTTTTCCTTTTGCTAACAGCAGAGAGATTTCGTAACTGTTGCTTCTGCAAACAACAATCTTCTGACCTTCAAAAAGCACGCCTAAAATTGCCGCAGACCGTTTTCCCAGGTACACAGCTAAGTGGGCAAATTTTCAAAGCAGGGAGCATTTCTGTGGGCTCTAATGGAGTGCGATGAGAACTGCTGCAAATTATCACCCAACATGCATCTAGCACCATACATACACAACTGGGTTCTGAGGAAAATGTTTGCTATTAAATGTAATTAATATCTACCTAATCATTAATGCATAATAACTCTCATTATATACTAGGAATCCTAGATTTCCCAGCATTAATTAGCCACAGAAGGCATGACCAGAAGATATCACTGATGTCAACAATTTAATATGATTCAAATATACATGAATAATGAGAATGTTCACAATAATACTGTACAATCAGCTATTTCCTATGAATCGGGGGGGGGGGGGGGGTGTTTAAAATTTTAAA
>NW_008794581.1:886701-914387 GCF_000699145.1 Aptenodytes forsteri
TAGGGGTGGGGGGGGGGGGAGTATTATAATGTAGCATCAACCACGTATTTGGTAACAGGGGTTAATCAGAAGCTTCCCACATGGCTGGCTGTTTCCTGACCGCCCAGTGCAGATTTATTTCTCCCTCTTCCTTCCAAGGGTGAGGTGCTGGCCTCTCCACGCCGGACTGCTCTTCTGGACAGACCAGTTAAGATATTTGGCAATTTCCAAGTGACTATTAAATTACCCGTGCATATTTTTGACCTAGTTATAAAATATAATCACTGGGCAATATCCAGGAGAATGCAGAAGACTGATAATAAATTGCAGATCCTGTGTCACTAGTTCAAAAATCCAACCCTGGCAGTAAGCTAGGCTAATTTTCTGACAGTTGTTTTCACAGCCTTTTTAACCCAAAGGAGCAGGGAGCGGCAGAGCACACACCCCTGCACTGGAGCTGGGCAAGCAGGCTGCCCCGTTAGCACTGGGACTGCCTGCTCCACAGCACCATCGAAAGAAATGGAAAATTCTTCTTCAGACAGACACTCTTGAAGAAATGTGATAATTCAACATCAACTGGGAATGGGGATAGAGTTCAGAAAAAAAGGATTGCTCTTTTTTTTTTTGTTACTTTTGCAGATTTTGTTACTCTGTTTGGCATTGTCCAAATACTGTCAGTTTTTCTCCAGCTTTGGGTTGTTTTTTTTTTCACAGTCACTTCTTTATTTTTCCACAACCAAAATGGAAAGAAAGGCGAGGTAAAGAAGTGAAAAAACAAAGTTTTATTGATTTTTTCCAAAGAAAAACCCAAAATTCCCAGCAGAATTTTTTGTTTCCCTCAAAAATCATTGAGTGAACCTTGTGGGCAGCTCTTCTTACAACTTTTGGATTCCCCACAAAGAAGAAAGCTTATTGCTGTACCAAAAGCCATAGGGCACTAGAAAGTCTCCCATCCAGCAAATTCACTGCACAGGTCACCGGGGCCTTCTAATGCCTCCATTGCTAAAGCTTAACTTTATCATGGGCATGGCGATGCCAAGACCCATGTTTTACCATCCTGCCATGAAATGTAACTCCTGCAAATGAAACCCGTGCTAGCAAAAAACAGTGCAGCCTCCCATTCAAATGCTGCTATTACTTTTGCCAAGCGTGAACAGGAAAATTTGATTTGAGCCCTCCCCTCTCTGCCCTGATATTCCTTTTCCACTGTTTATGAAATTCAGACTTCATTTTCTGTGTGGCCTGTATTATGTCCCATGTTTCTCTTTCCAGCAAGGATGGCCCAGCATGAGCGGCAGCCCACTTTGGCAAACAGCAGCTGACACAGCACACCTCCTTCCCAGTGGGAAGGGCCCCTCTCCCACCAGGGAAATGCTCCAGCTGCAGCCAGCAGAGCTTTCTGCAGTGCAGACAGCCAGCATGCTCTGGGCTTACTGCATTGCCATTGTGCCATGGTGTAGATAACACTGCTGAGCAGTGAGAGGGGTGAGTGCCACTACGGCTGTGCTGTGGTTTAACCTCAGCCAGCAACTGAGCACCACACAGCTGGTGGGATGGGGGAGAGAATTGGAAGAGTAAAAGTGATAAAACTTGATATTGAGAGTTGAGATAAAAACAGTTTAATAATTGAAATAATAATAATAATAATAATAATAATAATAATAATAATAATAATAATAATAATAATAATAATAATAATAATAATAATAATAATAATAATAATAATAATAAGTTTGGGTCAGCTGTCCTGGCTGGGCCCCCTCCCAGCTTCTCGCTGGCAGGGCATGAGAAGCTGAAAAATCCTTGACTAGTGTAAGCACGACTTAGCAACAACTGAAACATCGGTGTGTTATCAACATTAATCTCATGCTAAATCCAAAACACAGCACTGTACCAGCTACTAGGAAGGAAATTAACTCTATCCCAGATGAAACCAGGACAGACTGAAAGCCCCATCTCAGCAGGGCATTGTCCTCTGCTCAGTGCTGGAAGAGGCCCAACACCCAAGCCCCCACAGCCACCTCTGTTGATGCTCAGGGATAAAGATGTCATTATACATCCTGTTGACAAGGGGGAGAACTGCCCTCTGACAATTTTTCATTGCTGTTAAAAGGACTAAAATTTTGACTGTCTCTGAAGTTTGAGACTCCAATCACATTAATTCTGCCCCACAGGCATGGGGCAGCAGAAAGAATACAAACATGGGAGCAGGGAGAGGCTCAGTAAAAAGTAAAAGAGATGTCAAAGACAAACATTAATAAAGAAGATTTCGACACAGACTTTGCACCCGTTCAGGCTAGCTAATGTGATACTCTGTATGAACACTCTTGCTCCAGTTTAAGAGTGCCTTTGTCCACTTTAGCTTAAACCTGTTCCCAATCAGCTAATGCAAAGCTGAGATAAACCTGGATTAAATGAAGACTGGAATGTACAGAGAAGGACTACTTGGAAATTGTGTCCCAAGGCACACGCTTACTTCAGCTGGCTGAAGCACTGATTTATATGATGCTGTTTCAGGATTGAAAGTACATATTAATAGAAAAGTCATATCAACATTTAATTGAATGTACAGGATATTTTGGAAGACCTTTCTTCAGTTGTTTTTTTATAAAGCATTTCATGAGACTGCGATCCTTGAGAAATACTAGAACCAAGAAAAACACTAAATGATACTAAAATGATGGCAATAGTTATTGTATCTAAAGGACAACAAAGAGCTGCATGCAATCTGAATGGCAGAGGATCAAAAAGGTCCTGATTTTTTATAATTTTCATGCTAAAAAAGCCCCAGCTATTTTTCCCTTTAATAACCAGCATTTCCAATATAATAGAACATGCCAGGGAAAGAATATATCCTGGAGTGCTATGGGTGGCTTTACAAGTCCTGAAAGATCAGATAAATAACTCGTAGCCCAGTGACTGGGGAAATGAGCCAGATGTTCTGGACCCCCCAGCGTGGACCCATGACCACTCATGCCAATGCCCAGAGAGACCAGGTCACTCAGGGTCCCGGCTGCTGGGTGCCCAGCTGCCTGGTCTGAGGTAGGCGGCTTGAACTCAGCTCCGATTTGCAGCAGTCATGACCTATGTACAATTAATTTAATGGCCTGATTTCATTTGCGAATGGAGTTGTGCTGTCTGGGTTGCAAAACGTAATTCCATTTATGTTGGAAGGTATACCAGAGAGATTAGCTGAATAGCCAAAGACTGGCTTTATCATCTTTTCACAGATTGTACCCTTCCCTGCTGGGATCACGGTGACAAGGAAACAGCAGAAGTTTGCACTTTCTCTTCTAATATTGTAAAAAAAACCCCAAGGGGAAGGACAGAAGGAAACAACCCCCCTTGGTCTCCTTCAGATGAGGAGATGGAAAGGTCAATTGAGATTATTGAGCTTCGTTTCAGGGCTGCAGGACATGCTGTTCATATCATTAATCCTGCATGGCTATTCCTATGCCCCAGACCTGCTTGGTATTCATTCCACTTGCAAAGAATAACGATAATTTTAGGTATCTTCAGTCCAAGACACACAAATCACAACTATTAGTTATTTCATTTCAAGTTAACATTGTCCCACAGTTAATATCAAAACTAATCTTTTATATGGATATTTATAAAATTGCCTGTAACATGCTAGCAATAGATTTCAGCATTTTAACTTTCAGTTCTCAGAGTACCGCTAAGACAGATTCATGTGAGAAAATAACCTGTAATTAGGTTGGCCAGACAAAATTGTGGAGAAACCTATAACAGTGTTACCGAGTTATGTCTGGGACTTCATGCCACCGTGCTAGGGCAGCGGTGAGGTGATTTGAAGCATTTAGACTTTTCCCATCTTGACCAATGTCCTTCTCCACCACCATCCACTGAGTCCACTTGAACAATTTTGAAATGAACAAATACATGTGAGAGCAAAATCTGGCTGGTTAAATGTTCGTGGAAAGCAATTATAAGGGACTTGCTGGCAAGTTCAGCCTTAGTTCCCTTCCAACTCCATATGCGTACTTCTAGGAGAGGGTATGTAGTTGTTCTATTTCCAGCTCCTGCAGCTATGTCTCAATTTGTGGTTTGCAAAATTAGAAATTAATGAAGTATGCTGGCAATAGGAGGAGTCCTTGAGAGAAAAATCCAGCAATAAAAGGTTGGTAATTGCCGCCAAACAAGGAACTGACGGATAGCACACCATGCTGGTTGCAGGTAGGTAGGCAAAGTGACTCATGAAGTAGGCTATATAAAGGGATGAGTAATCAGTGAAAACAGAGTGAAAGAACAAATTGTCTCGCATGAGAAAGGAAGCTGCTGCTGGAGATCACCCATCTAGGACACAGAAGCAGTAATGAAAAATTTGTTGGAGTAGAATAAAGAAGGGTAATGGAAGAAAGCAATAGAGCAGCAGTTCCCAGTCCCAATTTGTTCAAGAACTAACATCACTCACAGCAGCTGCAGCAATTCCTGGCCATGGGCAAAGGAGGAGGCAGTCAGTTCTTTAAGCAACGTGCTCTGACCCATCTTGCACATCTGCAGCGGCGTGTGGAGGGGATGGAGGCAGAGAGCCTATTGCAGATGGTAGTCTGCAACAGAGGTGCATCTGTTCTGGGCCCATGGATAAAGCCAATCAGACAGTGCAGATTTGGAAGTGAAGAGGAACATGCAGTATTTTGAGGCAGAAACACTGTCATGGTGTTTGGATGTTAGAGCACGAACATCCATGTGGTCAACTGTCACTGCAGAGGACAGCAGAGCTCAGAGTTACTAAGGGGGTTTCTTCCCAGACTCCAGTAAAGCAGCTGTGCGCTCCAGTGCCATTGCCCCTACCCCTGCTCCAAGGAGTCCCACTGTTGTGCACTCCCCTGGCTGCACACACAGCAGCAGGGGACCCACCACTTTTCTGCACACACCCAGAGCTGGGGGCAGATGAAGTTGGTTTCCCCGATAAGGGGACACCACACAGAGCCGGGACAGGCCAGCACATCCAGGAGCACAGCGGCAGTTGCACCCACTGTGAGATAAAACATGCTGTGACTTTTCCCTTATTTGGATAGGTATGGTCCAATTATATGTTAAATGAAAGCCAGACCATCTCTCCTCTGACTGTGATTATTGAATCACAGTCAATAACAGAGACAGGGAATACTCTGATACTTCAACCCTCTGATATGTTGTTTACCCAGTTCTCTCAGACTCTGCTAAATCTTAAGCTATTCTCCCAGTAATTTTGTATATTTGGCCTGTATATCCAAGCAAGGCTTTGGAGTTAATCACGACACTAGTCATTGGGACTGAACAGGAATGGGATGGACTTGTCCTTGTTCTCAGACGGGATAAGCCTACCCATTAGGAGAAAGTTTCCCGGTTCATGCTCTCGGATTTGAAAAACGAAACTCCATATCTGCACTATCGTTGCTTAGACTCTGATCCCATAAACACTTTCACTAAACATTTGCAAAGAAGAGGAAACACAGCCAAATCCTACTGTTATTGTGAGCAACAATCCTATTACAGGACATTTATGTTTTCTGCATGTTCCACTGGGAGAGAGGTCCCTTTAAAGCTTTCAATATGATTTAAGCACAAATGCTTTTTATATAGGTCAGGAAAGAGAAAGGTAATTTCCCCTAGTTTTGTTTCGTTTAAGTTCTCTGCTCTAGCACTTAATTAATGACTCTGGTGAAATGTTTTGAAAGCAGCAATGTTTCTAACCCCAAATGCATTGCCAAATTGAGTACTTCCTGCTCATTGTCTGTTTTGGAGAGGAGACTGAACTCACATCCATGCACTGCTTATAAACCCAAGGAAACTATTTTTATGGCTATGGAAAGAAAGGTATTTCTTCCTCAGTACCCATCTCTGTCAGTTATAGCTGCAGGAAAGAAAGAGGTGATGTAAGAGATGTGGAAAGCAAGGGAGAGGAGGGAAAGGAAGCCACATAGGACAGTGCAACGTTACCCCAGCTGGAACAGTCAGCTTCACCAGTTGGCTTTGACACATAACTTCCTTTCTTATATTCACCCTTGAAACCCAAGCACTCTGAGGAAAATCCACATAAGGACATGAGCACCCAGAGTGGAAATTAAGCAGAACTGTGTCCAGAACACAGTCCTCAAACCTTTACCTAATCCAATAAGAGCCTGGGTTTTTACCAGTTAGTTTCCCCAGGTTTTTAATCTTTCGTGTCTCTTACGCCTAGCACCTGCCTTGGGCCTGAGACACTGCAGCCCAGAGGGCCTGCGTCAGTACCCATGCTCAGAGCTCCCCTAAGGCATATCCCCAGGTGTCACTACAAATTGACAGCATTGCCATCAAAAGCCTGCCCAGAAGAGGAGGTGACACAATTCCATTGCGCCATGGCCTGATGACTGTTTCTCCAGGCAGCGAGGTGCGAACATGCCTCTCTGCAGTGTGAAGGGTTTGAGCTTGCTACCCTAATGGCCAAAGTTCAGATTAATTTCACCTAGGGGGTTTTGCACCAAAATGAGATAGGAACAGAGAGAAATAGGGACTTGCAGCAGAAACTGCAGCCCAGCTGAGTTGCCCTCCCTGTTGAGCACAGAGGGAGCCTAGGAAAACACCTCCTGCTGCTTTGTAGCGGCAGCAGGATGTGCAGACAGTGCAGGGATGGGCCTGAGCTCAGGTCCAGCAGCTGCTCCACACACTGCGGACGTTGCAAAACCTCCTCTCCTGCAGGTGCCTCACCCCCTCCACTTTCAGTTGCTCTGCTGAAGGAGCCGCACCCATGACCTGGGTCCCCAGCCGCACTCAGGAGCTCACTGACAAGCCGGGTGCAGAATGAGACCAATTGGATCTGTTGCCTTTTCCTCTGCAGGCGGATGGTGACAGAGGTCTCTTTCTTCTACCTACCTGTATTTTTCCCATAAAACCTGCAGCAACTTAGGCTGCTTCTGCTTTGCAGTTGTATTTGGTTGGCATTTCAAATGGAGAGGAAGCTTTTGCAGACAGAATGGGGGACAGTCAGAGCCGTTACATGAATCTCATTCCCTCAGGCAGCTGTACAGCATTGAAGCATCTGCTGAGTCAAAGAGAGTCATTTCCATTTGGTAAGCTACAAACATGGACATCGTCTCAGATGGCCATCCTGCTTCTCCCAAGAACTGTTACACCCAGATGCTCTGGCAGGTGGAGTCAAGAACTGCCAAATCTACTTTGAGAGATTCAGGAAGAGGAAGATTAAATAAATACAAATTGCCACATCTTGTCCAAAGTTTCTCATCTTAGAGATCTCTAACCTTTCAAGGCAAAACCATATCACTAACTGCCTATCTATCTGTGAAATAAGTCAGAATTTAATATTGACTGTTATAAAACACACTTAGTCTGCAATGTGTGTCTGCAAATTGGAGACAGCTTAAACAGTGCAGGAGACTTTAAAGCACCAAAAGCATTGTTCTTCTTGCAGGCACTACTGCTCCAGACACCAGACACTTTCCACTTGCCATAGCTCCTGAATGCCATAGTCCCAAGTCTTCATGCTCTTAGACAGACTGATGGGACTGCCCTGTCCCCGAGCAAGGCCAGACTTTGCATCCTGCCTCTTCAGCTCTTTTGTTACTGGACCTGCAGCTCAACAGTGGAGAAAAGTTCACTGATAAAATCCCTTCATTTTCTGGAGGATGTCCCTTGCAAGCCCTTGCTGCACCATGATATCACTCAAGCAAACACATGTTGCTGGAGGAGGCCCCAGTGGGAAGAAACACTGTTTGGCAGCCACCAAGGTCAGAAGATTCTAAGGAATACACCAAAGATGTTCAAAAATCTTAAGAGCTACAGGCACATCTTTACTAGGAAAAGAAACTTTGTAGAAGCTTGTCAAGGCTGTAACCACGGAAGACTGAATCTGCATGGTAGGCAAAGCATGGAATAGAATCTGGCCTGAATTTCTTCTGGGTGACTGGAATAAGTCCCTGTCCTGACCCTGATCCTGATGTACGGTGTGCTGATGGGAGTGATGGCAATGATCAGGTGAAGCCACAGCAAACAGAGCTGAGAAGGTTTCACTGCTAAGTGAGGATGGCAATGATTTTGATTCTGATGCAACAAGACAGCTTTCCCTGAAATAATAGCTGGTGAAATAGCAGATCTGTGCACAAGAGATAACTATGGGGATATTGAAATCTCAGGCAAGGGTAACGATATCATAGAAGTATGGAATCATTAAGGTTGGAAGAGACCTCTAAGATCATCAAATCCAACCGTCAACCCAACCCCACCATGCCCACTAAACCATGTCCCTAAGTGCCGCATCTACACGTCTTTTAAATACCTCCAGGGATGGGGCCTCAACCCCTCCCCTGGGCAGCCTGTTCCAATGTTTAACCACTCTTTCAGGAAAGAAATTTTTCCTCATGTCCAATCTAAACCTCCCCTGGTGCAACCTGAGGCCATTTCCTCTCATCCTATCGCTAGTTACTTGGGAGAAGAGACCAACACCCACCTCGCTACAATCTCCTTTCAGGTAGTTGTAGAGAGCAATGAGGTCTCCCCTCAGCCTCCTTTTCTCCAGGCTAAACAACCCCAGTTCCCTCAGCCGCTCCTCATCAGACTTGTTCTCCAGACCCCTCACCAGCCTCGTTGCCCTTCTCTGGACACGCTCCAGCACCTCGACGTCCTTGTAGTGAGGGGCCCAAAACTGAACACAGTATTTGAGGTGCGGCCTCACCAGTGCCGAGTACAGGGGCACGATCACTTCCCTGCTCCTGCTGGCCACACTATTTCTGATACAGGCCAGGATGCCATTGGCCTTCTTGGCCACCTGGGCACACTGCCGGCTCATGTTCAGCCGGCTGTCAACCAGCACCCCCAGGTCCTTTTCCCACAGGCAGCTTTCCAGCCACTCTCCCCCAAGCCTGTAGCGCTGCATGGGGTTGTTGTGGCCGAAGTGCAGGACCCGGCACTTGGCCTTGTTGAACCTCATACAGTTGGCCTGGGCCCATCGATCCAGCCTGTCCAGGTCCCTCTGCAGAGCCTTCCTACCCTCGAGCAAATCAACACTCCTGCCCAACTTGGTGTCTGCAAACTTATTGAGGGTGCACTCGATCCCCTCATCCAGATCATTGATAAAGATATTGAATAAGACTGGCCCCAAAACTGAGCCCTGGGGAATACTGCTCATGACCAGCCACCAACTGTATTTAAGTCCATTCATCACAACTCTCTGGGCCCAGCCGTCGGAGATCATGCTAGCTGATGGACATCAGCTAACAGGTAAACAATAAAGGTGCTATTGAAGTATTTGATGGGTGGATTGCCTTTCTTTAACAACAGCCCAGCACAAACACTGCTCACTTAATGTTGTTCCATAGACTCACAGCATCTGAGAAAATAAACGACTGCCCAGGACTTCTCATTTGGCATTTCTGCTTTCTGCTGGAACACAATGATTTTGGCTAAACATGTGTCTTGTAAACATTTGCCTGCGGTGTTCTTGCTTTGTATATTTACACAGCCCATGTAAATGTTGTGCTTCACTTTTGACAGAGAAAACCTGCAGTGACTTTTTATGTTTAATGCATTCATTCTGAAATTGTTGCTTCACCTACTGCCAATATGGTCTTTTTTTGCTAAAGAACAATAGAACATATTAACAAAACATATTTGCATACGTAACCCTCACACTGCCATTACTTGCACTACAAATTTCAGTGGCCAAGAAAGTGGTATATTCCCAGGTTTTGGATCAGTGAGGTTTCTCTGCATCATTAGAGTGACCTGGCAAGGCCAAGAAAGCAGAGCTCAAAAGGCCAGAGGATCCCATGCACAAGCCTGCCAGCCTGGGAACAAAGAAGCCAAGGCAATGCAGTCACAAATGTTGAATTTGCAAAGCTGGATGGTGCTAGCAGGAGGTGCAACACATGGGTGAAGAGGAGAACAGCCCAGAGGCTTTCTCTTAAGAGCAACATGCAACACCGCAGAAGACAAGTGACTAGACTACCAGTCTGCAAGCTAATATCTTCATTTTAAGCTGGGTGCAAGCTTTAGGGGGACTGATGATATTGTTGGAGGAAAAAAGCAAGCCACAGACAATAATAAATTAAATGGAGGACTTGCAACGCTCACTTGCTGCTCACTAAAGGAATACAAGAACTAAAGTTATTACAAAAATAAGCAGTCAGGGATTGTAGCAGAGGTATTAAAATACTCATTGTTTTAAAAATAGATCACACATGGATCTCATCAAGCTGACACCCCTAGGAAGAACAGGTCATCCATGCAGTCAGGGAAGAGTTTGAGGGCACTGGGTAGTCAAGAAGCTGATACCAAAAACAGGCTAGGGCTGAAGGAACCCAACCATCCTACTCATCATGACTCAAGAATTATTTCTCTGTCTTAAAAGCAGAAACTGAAGGAGTTTCTTTCTCAGGGAATCGTCCGGCAAGTAGAGGTACCACTAGGATGGTTAAATAGAGAACAGGGCTGTAGTGCAAAATCAGTTATGCCTTTTTTAAGGAAAGTCATTATTAACTGAAACTGATCTTAAACCAAGGATTGCATTTTCCAAAAGGGACCTCACAAACATCTTCCTGCCCTACAAAAAAACACAGATCCTATCTGCAACTTCAAGCATCCAACCTGCAAAGCAGATATAATTTTAGGAATGTGTAACTGCTTTTCTGGACAGAACAGTCAGAGGAGCTAAGTCCAGAAGTAGCATCTCAATCTGATTTAGAAAAGAAACCTGCATAATCCCAGGCAGACTTAGACTGGGATTGCCAGAGCTCACGGAGGCCTCCCGCAGAAGGACAGCCAACACAAATAGCAGTTCTCCCAGCTTCTACTGGGAAGCTAAAAAGAGAGGTAGGACTCTCAGTATTAGCTAATAATTTTTTTTAGGATAGAGATTTTCAGAATTTGAACCTCTCCACTGCTCTCTGATAGCTTTGTCACTACTTAACTTTCTATCTGTAAAGCAGAACTACATCCTAGTTCTTCCTGCAATGTTTTGGAGAGGGAATGAGGTCTTTTAAGGACTGGCAAAGCTAAAACCAACAATAATAAAAAAACAATTAAAAAAGGCCAGAGATCCTTTATGGTGCCTCAAAAGGGAGAAGAGTTTGAGGAAACTGTTAAAAATTATTGTGTGCTTATTTTTGCATCAAAAATACAGGTTAAGTCAGGCAAAATGTCCCAGTGGTAACATGGAGAGAAGCGGACCTTGCAGTGGAGCAGACGTATAATTTCATGTCCCAGACCAAACTTCTCTGCACTATGAGATAATCTCAGCAAACGTGAGTAGGTGGGCAATGAAAAGCTCACGCCGTCAGTTTGCACGGGTCATGGGGCAGCTGACAGAAGAACAGGGCCTGACCAAAACCTTTGCTAATACAAAATCTCATGAGAACAAAGCAAGTGTGTGAAAAGGGAATATATAAAACACGTTCACAAGGAATGGCTAGTGCCAAATATTTCTCTGTGCTTGAAGTGCCAGCTGGGTCTGACAGGTGCCTTTGTAAAAACAGCAAGTCAGAGCAATAACTAATGGCTCCCTAAATCCCCTCTGTCAGGCACTGGCATGCTAGTCATTTCCACACTTCTCCTTTCTGACAGCTGAAGGAGAACCACATCTTCCCAAGACACCAAATCTTGTTCATCTCCTAAATAAACATTAAACTCCCACACCCTCTCAAGGACTGATATGCTTGGATGAGGATGCAAGCACACTCCCCCCATCGCACACCCTGCTCCTCCTGCCTCCCACCATGGACTGGAGAAGACAAGCCTGAGCTTTTGTTTTGATGCACTTGCTTTCTTGAATCAATGCTGATACGGTCTCTGCAGAAATACAGATCAGAGGAGGTTGATCTTACTGTGCAGAAAGCAGTTTTTCAAAACAAAAGTATGAAGTAAGCAACTCATTGGTATCAGGATAGGGAGGAAAGCAATGGAATAAATAACTGATGAATGAGAGAATTATTATAAGCAGCTTAGCTAGACTTCCAGAACACCAACTGGGGAAGGAAAGATGACAAGAGAACAAAATTGTTGCATACTGAGCCTGAGATAAAGAAACACATGAAATAATCACTGTATTTTTGTAAATTATGCTGATCCCTTGCAGATAACTGTTGCAAAATTAAGGGTTGATTTTAGTGCCAAAAAGTCCATAGACATTTTGACACAGAGGCTATCAGGAACAGGATCTGGCCCATGGATAATATAAGAAAAACAGAACCAAGCCAAAGATTATTTTCTTTTCATTGGTTGAGATTTTAAAAGGGAACTAGAGATTTACTGTGTTCACCACAACAGAAAACATTTATAGAAGTTCTGGTTTTCAGAAGGCAGTTGTCCATTACCCCCTGAAAAAATCAGGATTTCTTTAAAAATATCTCAAGTTACTACTGAAGAATGTTAGAAACCAAAAATCTCCAGTCTTTTCTGAAGATTTCATGGAAAAAACAGCTATATAAAAGTAAAGCCTAGTGGTTTCCCTTTACATGGTGGCAAGTTTCGATTAAAATTTGTACTTCTTATGTGTTCAGTGGCTGGCCTAAAATGTAATTATATGACCAATCTGATACTTTGAGCCTATGAATATAAAAAGGAAGATTTAAACTTTGCAGCTTTCACCACATTTCTCTAAAGGCCAAAACCAAAAGCACGCATCTGACAACATCAGACTGCGGTAAAGTTCAGTTCTTACACCTATCCGGACTCCAAAATCCTTGGTTCTTGCTCATCTTTAGTTCTGCTGGGTTGTCATTGTTTTACAGAAAAAAACGGTTTTTAGAGTCTTTTGTAACAAAATCGCCGCTTTTGAAGCCTGAATAAATACATGGAGAGAACACCTGAAGGAAATACGTCATTTAAATAAAAGATATACAAAAACATATAACGTCTATTAACCATAATGCCTACTTGGAGAGCTGCTAAGTTTATGGTGGTGTTTTACTATTCCAACAACACTAAGAAACTCTCCTCCTGTACATTTTAATTAGTATCCTACTACCTACAACATGCAACGTTCACTTTACCTTGCTATCTCTTTTTACTAGGCTGTGTAAGAGTTAGGACCTGATATTCCCAGAACCTCCATCACTTGTGAGGGATTCTCTTACTTAACTATGTTTATCACTAGCTTTAAATAAACCTGTGAATGACACGAAACATGGCAATACACCTCCGCCGCCAACTCAGCCAAATGTAGTTTTCAAGTGGAATGGATCCCAGGACTTGATTTTAAAACACCTGGCTGGCTTTGGTGCGATGCTCGCCCACTGTGGCTGGCATGGATGAGGCCAATGGCGTGACCCTGCTGCGAGCGAGACTTTTGGGAGCCCGTAGCTCCAGTTATCCCCACTGGTCACTGTATTGCAGCTGCGATGCTGCTGAATTATAGCCTTCCATAGGAGGCTGCTTGGGGCCGCAGAGCCTTCATTCCCACTGCAGTGTCTTAAAGGTGCTACACACTGTGATGGGATGGCAGTAGTGTGTTGTATACAACAGTAAGACAGTAACACTGGGTTATGCCCTTGTAGCGGCTTTTACCCAGAATTGGGTAAATGTTTAACGGTTTTATATTGTTTTGAGTTTTTTAGCTTAGCCTTTAGAAAGGAAATCTAAGAGAGGGCTACATCTGAAGTTGCCTGCTGCTGTTGAGGCGCAGCAGGTCAGCTGCATCTGCTGTCCCTCCCATATGGTCCATGCCATCCAGAGGAAACCCTCCTCTGCCTCCACAGACAGACACTTGTGTAAACAGACTGGTTCCTGAAACCCACTGTCACATAGCACAGCTGAAAACCTGGGAAGGGCCAGAGACACGTGAAACGATGGTATATAACAGGCTGAGTGCCATAAAATGACAACACCAAGGCTCCAAGAAGCAACCCAGGGCTGTGCCAGCCCTGAGCACAGCAAGCCCTGCTGGGGCTTTGCTGGGGAAAGGAGGTGGGGCTAGCGGGTGGGGGCACATCTCCCCGCTCCGGTGGAGCAGCCCCATGCCGTGTGAAATGCCAAAGCACTGGCAGAGCACAACAGGGAGTGCAAGGCCAGGTCAGAACATAATGCAGTTGTGAGGGTCTTTTCTTTTTCTTCTCTTTTCAAACCAAACAGCTTTACTTTGCATGCAAACATTACTGTACATTGTGAGATTTCACAGTAGATAGCATCAAGCATCTAAAGCATCCTACTCAGAGGGCTTGGCACTGGAGGTCTCCATGACCACTGAGCACCCATGACTATCACCTGGGAACAGCCTTTGACTGAAATGCCAAACACTTAAAGCATGCAAACCACCACAAGAGATCCACACTGAAATGGCAGTGTTTACACACGTGTACACACTAGCTGAAATCAGAAACCTAAAACAGACTGGAAATACTCGTCGCTTTACAGCGGTAAGAAAAGAGACTTCAGGGGAGAGGAGACAGAGAGATCCAGGTTATTGGAGCTGCCAAAAAAATGAAGAAAAGGTTTAATAGTCTTGGAATCTATTTATTGGGAAAACTCTTTTCATACACTGCATGAATGATAACCAGCTATTAAAAGACAAACTTTTCCTCTTCCTTCAACTGCTGTACGCAGGAGTCTGTTTGATTAATGGGCAGAGGAGCAGCTCAAAGCAGGTCCAGCTCTATAGAGAATCGGAGTCCCCCTTCACAACACCCCGAGGTTTAGTAACACGGCAATTCAGCTCTGGGAGCTGATTTTGTTTCTGGAGCCTTCAGCCTTCTCACTTCAAATTTATTCAGAAATAATTCACCCTTTTGAACCTCAGGAAACTTGGCTGCTACCAAAGCCGTGCTACACTGCCAAGCCCTGCCTGTCCAGCAGGAGCTGCAGTCCTGCTGTGTGGATGCAGCTCGCAGCCTTCCAGGACAGCCTCCTCCTCCTAGGGGGATGCAGCTCAGCATCCCAACAACCTCCTTGGGACCCGAAGGGAAAGCAGTGCCCCCTTCCATTGCATTTGATTGGAAAAAAGGGTGACATGCAACAGGAGAACAACAGGAGAACGTCAATTCATGTTGCATCAGCTCCGTAAGGCAGATCTCCAAATTGTAAAGTGCTGGGGATCAAAGGATGTCCCAGGCAGATCCTCAGGCTCCGAAAGCTGTCTTGTACCCTGACTCTAGTAACTGGTTTAATGTGATGAACCCTGCATTAAACTGCATAAAATGATTATGCTCTTTAAAAAGTTTCAGCGGCTGCTCTCTCTCGCACGGAGAGCAGGTGCGTGTGCACATGGCAAAGAGTCAGCAATGAAGGGCCACGGACTCTGACATTAGACTGATGCCAGGGACAGTACCGGCCCTGCAGGAGGATATTGGCTTCCAGGAAAAATGCCAAGAACCTTTCCCAATTATGAGCATGCAATTAGGATATGACAGGGAATGCCTTTCAAAATGATACATGGTGCTTTTGTACCAGCGATGGTCTTGTGCAAGAGATCTCAATGTTGCAGAAATCACAGATAATGGGAAAGAGGATGAAAGGCAACTTGTGCAAACATTGTCTGGAGCACAGGAATGACAAATGCCCTGGGGAAGGATCCTTTAACCACTCCAGCAAACTCCATTATAATCAAGGTGTAGGCAAATAAAAGGCCATTGTATTCAAAAGTGAATCAAAAGTACTTTTGAAATGCTAAGAGGATTTGAGGGGGAAAAAAATGGAAAAATAGGAACTTTTAAGGGCAGGCAGGACTCTTGTATATGGTTGACAACTAGCTTTTGTACTGGGAACAGGGACAGAAATTAGTTTATTTCTTAATGTGACACTTCCAGTCAAGTGTCATTGTCAAAGCCAGGATGCTTTCTTAGTAATACAGTACTAACATGGTAACTGCCCTGCCCCAAACTACCCTAATAGTGAGGAGGTTCAGACACATTTCCTGACATCAGAGGAACAGAAAATATATCTGCAAGACACAAAGGAAAGACTTTATCAGCCTGGAAAGAAAACCAGTCTGAGAGAAAGATGTGGTGAGCCTCTGATTTCTCTTTGGTTTTCACAAGACCTGGCTAGGGCTTCTCACTCTTGTATGTGGTTGAGTTAGTTTCACAAAAAAAACCTGAGTGAAAATAAAATATATCAGTGCAGTCAAAGGAACAAAAGAAAATTATTTTCTCATCCTAGGAACTGGCCTTAATACACAGTTGAAGCTGGATAAAATGAGGTGGATGGGAGACCTAGGTACGTTACAACTTGCAGCAAACTAGCCACAATGAACAATAGCTTAAAGATTAAAGCTATGTTAAAAAGTGCTTTTTGTTCCACATCTCAGAGTGGAGACTTGTCTTGTCAACTCCATTTCCATTTCTTGGTTAACATGACAAACTGTATAAACTGACAAAAACCTTATGACTGAAGCAACAGCCACAATTTTATGCTGTATAATTTTAACTTTGCATTGTTCACTGTGTCCTCATTGTGTTGTACCTTATCTGATATACATTGGAATTGCCTCTGGGCAGGAGCAATAATAAATTATATACACATTCTGTAAGTACAAAGGACTCCAAAGGAACTGGTTAAATTAGCAATAAAGATACAAGCAGCACAGTAGTCATTAATCCAAAGAAAAAGTACTAGTTGCTGTTTTTACAAAAAGTTCAAATTGTCACAAAACATTTGCAAAATATTCCACTCTCAAATTGCTTTGGCAGTTGCAGTGGAAAATCTCCGGGGTCAGAGTCTCTGCTAAACTGGGCAGAGAAGCTGAGCCAAGGCAGCAACATACTTGAGGTTGGGATACAATCTTTTGACAATTCCTTTGAGGAACTATCCTTTTTTGCACAAGGAACCTCCTGCAGTAGTATTTTGCAACAGCCAGTTTTCTTTAGACATGAATATCAGAAGGGGAGTCAAGCATATGCTGGAATGACTCTCCGACTGCAGCCTGAGACTAAACAACAGGTAATGTTTCTCAATTAGACATGCTAATCCTCCTTACAAAAGCCAGACAAGTATGCTGTGCATTCATAGATTTAGCCCAAGGGCTTGCTACAGCAAACTTCTTATGGCACATAGCTGAGACAACCCAGCTGTCTCCTAGCCTGAAGGGATCCTAGGTAATAAATGAAAAGTAATCCTTTTATATTCATACAGTGAGATTATAGTTATGTAACCCCTGCAGGCCACTTTGTTTCCACTAGAAGTGGTGGTATGCCGGTAGTAGGATCGGTTAGTGTGTAAGACGAGAAAAACGGAGGTATTTAGCTTTTGCCAGAAGAAATGAAGGCTGTCAGGTAAGTGAGCCTGCTGTTAGGCGGGAAGTAACAAATCCATTTGGATCTTTATTCTTTAGAGGTGCTTCCCCATCCATTGCTCTCCTGTATTTAATAAGCGCAGGGCCAAATCTTAAATGTCATGCTATGCAACTCCACAAATATTGTGGGACAGGACAGACTGTGGAATGGAGCCAAGACACTGCAGCACTGGGAGCAGAGGCCAGAAAGTGAGAGCTAAACCCAGCCTGGATTTGGTTATGCTGGTAAAGAGAGAAGTGAGGGAGCCCAGTGCCCTGTTCCTTCACAGCTCACCATGGCTCCCTCCACTGCATCCCTCTTCCCTACATCTTTCCAGCATGCTCCAGCCACCTCATCTTCACACGAATTTGTGATGACATCTGCTTCAATCAGACTTGCTGTACAACATTTGGAGAGCCTGGAAGGACAGCCTTTAGGCTTTCATTCAGCCTAATTGCACCATTTTGCACTCACTGTCATTTAAAGCTTTTTAGCAGCTGATAGGTCATCAAAATAAAATTCTTCTAATAACTTCTTCTTTTACCTGCTGGAGATTCATAGAAATAGTAATCAGCATTAAAAAATAGTTTCCCTCTCAAAATCAAATTGCAGGAAAAGATCTGAATTAAGGGATACATTTGAAATAATATAGGAGCTTTTCACCAAACAATGCTTATAACAGGAGGCCTTTAAACCCTATTGAAATATAATTAAATACATGTTCACCTCAAAAATGATTTGAAAGAATTAAGCTTTCCTAAAGCCATTCAATAAAACCCCTTGGAACCCATTATTAATCCTTTCAATAACATTTTAAAACTATTCAGTTTGGGGATTTTTTTTTATTTTCCTGTTGGCTTGGTACATTTTCTTGAGAGCAAAATGTCCTAGTGCCGTTGTAGCTTTGGGGAAAAATCCAGTGCTATAAGCAAATGCAAACGCTCTTTCATTTTCCGCTCATTACCCAATAGAATAAGAATAAGGCTGTAATTGAACAAGTGACCTCACATTTGGACATACATAGGAAAGAATGAAATGTATGTTATTCTAAGTTCTCCAGAGTCCACATAAGCAAACCTCTCCAGATATTGCACTAAATGTCAGATCCTGCTTCTTATGGGGTCAGCGGGAGGTTTGCCATTGTCTTCTGTGTCAGCAGGATGGAGCCTCTAGTATCTGTCTTCAGAGGTGGTGACTTGTCCGTGTCCACCAGTGTCAGTAGAGCTCTGGCTACTTAGATTAGTTGAAGATCTGCCAAGACATGTTTATACTCTATCGCTATTGAAATCACAGCATGCAGAAATTTAAAAAAAAACGAACCAACCAAACAACAACAAAAAAAACCCAACAAACAAACCAAACCTCTTTATTAAAGGAAGTCCTGGAGGACTGTCCTGCACCTTTGGGAAAGGACTGTGCATGCACAGAGCTGAAGAATATGGAAAACATTTGGGTATGGTAGCGGCCTGAGCAGGGGAGCCACTGTGCGGAGCACACGCTTCCTTTGCTCGCTCCTGGTAGCACATGCTAGCTGCAGCTCTTCACAAGTGGATACATGAGACCAGGAAGGGAGCATGCAGTGACCTCTTCTCCTTTTCCCAGGGACCCATGGGGCAGAGGCGGGAGAGGGAAGGTGTAAGCACCAGGTGTCAGCGAGGGATGGGGAACGCCAGGGGACAGGGACCACCAGCTGGGCACTGGGGGCCAGGGGGGCTGAGCCAAAATTCCTGCTACCAGCAAAGCCACTGAGTTGGCTGGGAGCATGGACTGGCTGGCAGGGCCAGCATGGGCAGGGAAGGGAACTGCATACAAACCTTTCCATTTTGTCTTTTTTTTTTTTCCTCCTCTTCTGTCTGCCCTAATCACTTTGAGTTTCCTCTATTTAAAAGCCTAAACATTCTCAAACTAAATTTTCAGTTTAAAAGCCTTCCAGTTTTCCTGGAGAAACTCATTGTAGGGGAAAGGCTTGGGAGATCTGCCTCAAACCTCTGGTCAGTGGAGTCCTGTCAGAAGTACCAAGAGATATCATCTGCAATGGCTTATGGAATTTAAGATTTTTTTGAGGCTGTTTTGTTTAAGCAAAGCCATTCCCCTTGCTATCACCTGAGCTGGAGTATAAACACATTCTTCTTAAAACTTCAGTGCATCATTGTTTTGTTTGAATGTGGCTCTTCAGAAAAAAAAAATCCTGCTGTTGCTTACATCTTGCTAAGCCTTTTTATTCAGTGCCAGACAAAAAGCAGATAGGGTGCAATGCTTAATAAGGACACTACACTTTATTTTGGAGTCAGCCCACCACAGAGAAGACATGAAGTCCAAACAGCTGTGATGAGATTCGTATTATATATACTCTCAGTGGGAAAATGGAGACATAGGTAGTAAGTCGTTTTCCTGAGGTCACAGGATTTGCAAGTGGTGCAGACACCAACCCGACCCTCCAGTTCAGGGCTCAACCAGAAGACCAAACTTTCCCATTAGCTGCTTAATCACTGTATGCATAATCACAGTACCAGCAACAGGGAAGTCCAGGACTGCCGTGACAACAGAATATGAAGCCGCTCACAATTACAGGTGTTTCTGCTGACCCCTCAGATGAGAGCGAGCTGCTGATGAACAGCGGCACTGGGTCCCGGAGCTGCCATCACTGGGGTGATAATGGGATCAGCATTCATTGCCATTAATAGAGCCACTCCCTCAGAAATTCTAATAGTTTTCAATTTTGCTGTGTTATATCTCATTCCATGTAAAAACCCAAAATAGCCCGATAAGAGCTGAAACATAACTAGCTCCACTGAAAACCATCTGTGACTTAGCTAACCTGCCACTGAAGCAGTAAGGAGGGATAGATGAAGTCCAAGAGCTTATGGCTGGTCACAGGTGGAGAAGGAGCACCCTGTCCACACCAGCCACCAAGGAGGACACCACCTGGGATGCTCCATGGTGATCAGCCAGGGAACTCACACATCTCTGCCGAGGGAGGACCATCCATATCCTCTGGACGTCTGAAGGAAGATAAAACCATTTCCCTACTCTGGGGCACCCCAAGCCCTTCTAACTGTGACCCACTTCCAGGAACATGTCTCACCTCTGGTACCACAGGCGGGGGCCTTGCCGCAGGCTTTTGTCCCAGCTGCCATGGTTGCACCCGTGCTCGCGGCTGGTACTGTGGGAACCACTCCCCAAAGCAGAGCCAGCTCAGCAGCTAAACTCACCCAACAGGGACCTGTGTCCTGACAAAAAATGGGGAGCTGACATACAAAGAATTGGCAATGTTTTCTTCCTCTGCTAAAGGGACCCAAAACAACAATGGCAGCAACCCAGACCATCATCAAGGAAAGCTGATGAGACTGCTGAGGAGATGACAGAGGACCTTCACTGCACCAGGAGGTATGCAGGACTATTGGGGCACAGGGTCAGCGTGTTAGCCCAACATTTCTAGCTTCAGGGAAAAGGGATGAAAGACACAGAAAGATAATATTAAGGCAAGGATATTGCTGTGACAAAGGACAGAGCTGAAATCAGGGACAGAGACAAAAACATGCATCAACTTTCCTCAGATCATCATTCAATGAGCTCAATGCCTCGGCTGTGCCTGTGTCATTTTCTTCTTTTCTCATTCAAATGGTGGAGAACCTGCAATTACTGTTAAACGGATTATTGTTAACAATGCGAGGGAGTTTCCTGCTCATGCAGTAACTCATGCCAGGCCAATAAACTCCTTGGCCTTTGGCCTCGCAGTATTTATTTGCAGTGGATACCCCTGGATTAAGTCACTTCTGCATTTTTGGGCACCAGGCAGCTGATCTACTTGAGATGGCTTTTTCAGAGCAAGATGTGCTGTGTCTGCCCATTGATTAGAAAGGGACCTTCAAGCAAGCAGGTCAGCCACAGCCATCCATGCTCAGATGATGGACCCGGCCCAGGAGGAAAGAGGGCTCTTGGTTTCGTGAGCCATCACTGACATTTTTTCCACCTGGGGTAGGGAGGAGAAGAAAAACAGAGTCTGTCCTTTCAAGCTCATGGTAACTTCTGTAAGCCATGTTATTTTAAAAGCAACACCTGCTATGCATAAGACTTTTGCTTCAACCAAGTTCACAGATTTTCCTGGAGAGGGAAATGAGTTGCTATTGCTCAGCAAAACCACCAGGAAATGCAGAGATTCCTTTCCTGTGGAGCCCTCTAATTAATACCATCTTGAAATAAACTTGAAGTAGGTATTAGACAGAGTCTCAACCCCTCTGAGATAATTAGAAATATACCTACAGCTTCAGTGTTTTGCAATCTGATGTATAAAGGGTTAATCCAAACATTGCACAATATACTGCAGTGTCATCATGGTAATAATATATAAATAACTGACTTCAGCTTTGCAGGACAAAATTTGCAGGACAATACTATGAAACGTGTGCAGACACTGACTATACCGTATTTGATTTGAACAGTTTATTGTGTGTAGGCTGTTACCTTCACTGGTACAGGTCATCTTTTGTTTGTTGTTAGCCCAAATTGTGAAGGGTTTTCTTAAATCATCTGAACAAAAGCAGTGTTTTCCATCTGTTTCAGGGAGTCAATAGCTCTTACACACGTTAACTATTTGGATCTACAGCTGCAAAATTTGCATGTGAATACCTCCAACGACCAATTAATTCAGGACAGGTTTTAGTTGGCTTAAACTCCCATCCATTAAATGAAATGGCCCCATATAAATCGTTTTGATCATTTCATGCTTACACTATTAAATGCACTGTTTCATAAAGAGCAAATCTTACTCACAGCCTTTGAGGTGAATTATATTTCTGAAACCCTGCAAGCAGGACATGTTCTTCCTACCAAAATATGTGCCTTTGCAAAGGCACTCCTCCGCTACTGGAGGAGTTGGTGTTTACAAATATCTTTTTGCCATTTTGCTGTACATCGAAGAAGTAACTCCTGCAAAGCAAAACCACTCAGTCGCATCAGAAATGTAGACAGCTGCCAAATTTATACTTGTAAATTAAGGTCTAGAGTCAGGAAAGCATCCCTATGCAGACAGGTTAGTTAAGCATGTGTTTAAATTTAAGCACATGTTTAAGTCACGTGAAAGGAAGCAATGCTTCAGCGTTTCTCCTTGCACTAGCTGTCATACCCACTCTTTACTGGAGAAACCAGAGATTCATCCAATGAACTGAATGCAGTGCCTGTATTTCCTGAGAAAAGGTGCCATATACATTTAAATATTTTCCTAGGTAAGGATTTCAGTATATGCTCCAGTGAGTTCCTAGATCAAGGTCTAACATCAGAAAAGATAAAGAAATACAAATGAGTTAGTCATCATTCTCAAAGAAAAGACCCTTCTTTTGAACGCAGCCCACATTTTTCAGGGAATCACTGTTCTCTATAGTTCTGGAACAGCTGGGCTCCAGCTGGCAAGATTTAGTTTGAGTAAAGTCAATGGCTGCCACCTGATAAAATACACTCATTTCCCAGCATGAAAAATTAGCAGCCTGCACAATGTTGGGTTTGATGTAAATAAAAGGGTATGAAATTTCAAAACCACCTACTAATTTGTCTTAAATTGGTATAATAATAATTATGACAATGGAATAGCTCCTGGGTTTTGATAAAAACTAACTTTTTTATTGCAGGCTTTATTTCTACCAGTATTATTAATTTTTTTTAGATAAGCCCTTCCCCATTTAATTAGGGGTAGCAATTGCTTTGCTTTGTAAAAATGTAGTCCCATGATCAAATTTTGATGGATTAGAATAATAAAGATCAAGCTGTTTTATAAAGGACTTTCAATGATTCCAGTTTAGAGTCTGCTTTATAGTGTTGTTTGCTTAGCTCATAATCTTCCCATAAAGTTTGTCTGCCCAAAACATTTATTTCTTTACTTGGTTTGTATTTAATTGCCATAAATCACTGAGCTGTAAGAATTCCAAAGATACAGGGATTGATTCCATTTGCTCACAAACTTTATGCAACTGTGACTTTACTAACTTTAGCTGTATCGTTCAGTTCACCACCATATACAAACATACTTCTCTACCAACTTTACAAACATTTGAGAATTCTTTTTTTTTTCCCATTTTGACCAGAATATGAGTATAAATTTGGGCAAAGTGAAACTTTTCATGTAGTTTTTCTTTTCAAAATTGTCTACTTCTTTTGACAACTAGAAGGAAGAAAAGACCTGTCTTATGCAAATATATCCCCTAAGTATGACAATTAGCTAATAATATAGTCAATTAGTTAATTTCATAGCTTTAATGTTTGAAGGAAGAGCATGAGTGAGAAGTCACAAATATTATTTGTCCCAAGACTCAGAAAATTAAACAGAAAACATGCACATGAGGTTTGCTCAGCACTATATAGTATCAGCATCTGGTCTGTATCAGCATCTGGTCTGAAAAACCCACATTCATGCGATTTGTACATACAGATGAAATAGTCTATGGCTCCCCCTGACACTTGCCCAAAATATCATGACTGAGAGAACAGAGTCACAGATACACCAGCACAGAAATAGCCCTGTATCAGCACCTTCTTTTGCAGCATGGCTTGCACATCTCGTCACATGGTGCATGAGCAGATTTGGAGACCGTCCCTCTCAGGACTGCACTTGTTCCTATTCCCTGTCAGGTCTTCTGTGCACAGCCCACAACTAATGTGGAGTTTCAGCAGTTTCTTGCAGCACCATCTGCAGCCCACCAGCATCCCAAAGGTGATTTGACCCCAGTGGGATGAAAGCTGAGAAGACACGTACAGTGGGAGAAGGAAAGGAAGTAAAGTGTCAGGAGCAGGCAGCTGATTTTTCTCACCAAGTACCAAAACCAGATAGAAAGATGAAAAGCTGATAGGATGAATTATTTCCGAAAGCACAATCTGACCTGTTGCTGTTGCTTATGGGGTTTTACTGGTGATAAATATGGCCTAGCAATTGCCATTGAGGGCAGAAGTCTCTGCAGGAACTACTCTGCAGACATCTGGGTCTGACTGTTGCAATCCCATCCTCTGACTTACAACCAAGGTGTTAAGTTTTCTCTGGAAGATGAAGAATTTGTTTGCTCCTTGGAGTTTTGGTCTATATTAAGACAGTAATTCAGCCCATACTTCTCTCTTTCAAAGCCAATCAGAATAATATGTAATAAGGAAAAAATAAGGAAAAAAATCCAAGTCAAACTTATTTCCAAAGATCACTTTAATTTTATCTGCTGTAACTGGTGGTTGGATCAGCACTGCTGAGAGAAGGACACACAAGCCTTGTAAATGGGAGTTAAGGAATTTTGCCTGAGCCAGCTCTTCCCAGATGCAGCATCTGCTTTTCAGCTTGTAAACAAAATTACAGATTGGTTCATTAAAACTGGGAGGTCAGGTGACCTGCCAGAGGTCTCCCAGTGAGCAGTGCGTAGCATTGGGTTTGAACCCGGGTTCCACCTGGTTCCCAAACTTCTACTCTCTTGTTTGGATGCTTCCCACCCATCAACCCTGCTCCTCTCTGCCTGCTCCCCAACCAATAAACCGACCAACCCTTTTTCCAGACCAGGTTTCAGGTGGGTTTTTTTAACATTCATCTGGCATGTACTGAATCTGGTGGATTCAGGAAAACCTGAATCTGTACTGAAACTGTGTTTTGAGTGCACTGGAGTGGGGGAACAGTACCAAAGCCCCTTTTGCGATGCACCCTCCCCACTCAGCACTCTTACAGACACACTCATCAACAGAAAAACATCTGTAGTGCCTAACCAAGGGATGTTGAGAGCTGGTAACAGCAAGAAGGGTCACTGCTCCCCAAACATGCCGAGTCTGGTGTGAGCCAAAGCCCCAGCAAATGCTGGAGAAATACATATTTTCTCTTTCTCTTGGGCAGCCTGCTTTCCTTGTTGCACTTGGAAACATTCATTAGCTAAATACCTGCTTCTTGGAAGTGGCATCTCTCTGAGCTGCTCATTGCCACTCGGCTCTGACTTGCATCCCAGTGTCTTCTCACTCCTCGGAGCCATGAGTGAGCCCATCACAGGCCCAGCCTGAATTGCTTTTGAAACCAGTAAGAGCTTTTAAAACAGTAAATTCAAGGGGAGTAGAATAAGGAATAAAATAGGGGGTTGTTATTATTATTATTATTATTATTATTATTATTATTCTTTCTCTTGGGCAGCCTGCTTTCCTTGTTGCACTTGGAAACATTCATTAGCTAAATACCTGCTTCTTGGAAGTGGCATCTCTCTGAGCTGCTCATTGCCACTCGGCTCTGACTTGCATCCCAGTGTCTTCTCACTCCTCGGAGCCATGAGTGAGCCCATCACAGGCCCAGCCTGAATTGCTTTTGAAACCAGTAAGAGCTTTTAAAACAGTAAATTCAAGGGGAGTAGAATAAGGAATAAAATAGGGGGTTGTTATTATTATTATTATTATTATTATTATTATTATTATTATTATTATTATTTGCAAATTTAACAGTAAAATACACTTGCTTCCCCATCATACAGCCCAGGGATCTTAATAGAGTTGTGTTCTGGGGTTTTGCTTAGCCCAAAGCAATGCATTTCTCTCTGGAAATGTAGAAATCTTTTGCTACCTTGGCAGTGGACGTAGAATCAGACTGAGAATCAAAAAAGTCAAAACAAAACCCAAGGCTTCCCATTAAACCACTTTGCAGTGTTGGATAATTCACAGCATTTCTCTGTGCTTCAGTTCCCTCTCCTGCAAAGCAGAACTATTGAAAAATTCCTGCCTTCACCAGGAAGGGTTTTCCAGGTAATGGGGACCATACCAGACATAGTCCTTCTGAAAGTTTAGGGTTTGAAGCACTCCCTCAAAATTGAAATTATGTTCCATGGGGGGTTTTTTTGACCGTCTAATTCATTACTTACTTGTGTAGGTGTCCAGTGAGAAATGTAAACACAAATGTTAATAAAACGAGCCTGGGCATGGCACAATAAAGAGATACTGTCCTTCACACAGATTAGCAGAGCATGAGGCCGTGGACTGTCCTGCCTGGCCTCCACCTCCATCACTGCTGGATGTGTGTTGGACTGGGCTCTGATGCTGTCTGGGGAGCTGAGACAGCTTAGAAAACAAACCTACAGATCCAGTTTTGCTAAAGAGCTCATCTGAGCCAGGAAAGTCAAGATAGGAGTTCACCACAAAACAAAAGGACTGACATTTGCTAAATAACTGTGTAGTGCACCATATGGCTTCCTACTCAACCTGAATCTTGCGAGGAGGGGTCTTCAGAGCTGCTCTCCTGGGCGGGGATGAACACTTGCAGTGGAAATGCCAGTGCTGGCTATTTTGCGAAAGGCTGCCTGGGAACACTTTTGTGATTGCCAGTTGATTTGGAGTTTATCAAGGATGTACATGTGGCTTTGGAGATTCCTCCAGAAAGGTCACGACAGCTGCTACTAATGATCCCCTCCTGTTATTCATGGTTGTGTTCACATTTTTGTCTAAAGCACCTTTTAACAGATGCTATTTTACAAACGCTGCGCTGCAAAAGCAGAAAAGAAGACCTTAGGTCATTTCCACATCCTAGTATGATACTAGATCTAAGCGAAGCCTGTGCCTCTAAGAGTGCCTGAGACAGAGATGCTTCCTGCCCCAAGTGCCAAACAATTTACACCAACAAAACCTGTTTCTGACCAGGGCATATAGGACTGTGTCAGAGTGCTCTTTCCTTGACAATCCTGGTTCAAAAGTGACTCTCAAGTGACAAATTATTAAGGCATGCAAACAATCTAATTCAGTCTATCCCTACTGAGCTGTGCTGGTTTGGCTGGGATAGTTAATTTTCTTCATAGTAGCTAGTATGGGGCTATGTTTTGGATTTGTGCTGGAAACAGCGTTGATAACACAGGGATGTTTTCGTTATTGCTGAGCAGTGCTGACACAGAGTCAAGGCCTTTTCTGCTCCTCACCCCACCCCAGCAGCGAGTAGGCTGGGGGTGCACAAGAAGTTGGGAGGGGACACAGCCGGGACAGCTGACCCCAACTGACCAAAGGGATATTCCATACCATGTGACGTCACGCTCAGCTCAGTTCTTCTTGAGGGCACTCACAAGGCATGTGCGGGACAACCAGGGGATCAGGCCCAGCCAGCACAGGTTCATGAGAGGCAGGTCCTGCTTGACCAACCTGATCTCCTTCTATGACCAGGTGACCCGCCTAGTGGATGAGGGAAAGGCTGTGGATGTGGCCTACCTGGACTTCAGCAAGGCCTTTGACACCGTCTCCCACAGCATTCTCCTAGAGAAGCTGGCAGCTCACGGCTTAGACAGGTGTACTCTGCACTGGGTCAAAACTGGCTGGACGGCCGGGCCCAGAGAGTTGTGGTGAATGGAGTCAAATCCAGTTGGCGGCCGGTCACGAGCGGTGTTCCCCAGGGCTCAGTACTGGGGCCGGTCACGTTCAATATCTTTATCAATGATCTGGATGAGATCGAGTGCACCCTCAGTAAGTTTGCAGACGACACCAAGTTGGGCGGGAGCGTTGATCTGCTCGAGGGTAGGAAGGCTCTGCAGAAGGACCTGG